>NC_132866.1:40981502-41282444 GCF_048164855.1 Canis lupus baileyi
CTTACTAGGAGCAGGTAAAAATTCACTGAGAAACTGTACTTCCTTCTGTGAATAAAACAACAACAAAGAATAGCAGCAGTAGATCAGAAATGTGACCAGATAAGTATATGAAGATTTCAAAAAGGCATTTTTGAAAATGTCTCAAGTCATAATATCCATGTGAATAAGATGAATTCAGGAGAGATGGGCAGAGATCATTTTTACAGTATACTCAAGGGTCACTAATGAACTAATCCAGCTATTATGAAGGTATCCTGAGCAAAACTGGGAAGTGAAGCCAGCAAGTGAAAAGTCAGAACAAAGGAAAAAGCAATCCCCAATAGTCTGGGAAAAGGAACCAGATTTCACATCTGAAATTCTGGGGAGAAATAGAAAGTACTATACTTTACCTCCAAAATCAAAAGATTAAAAAGAAAGTAAAAGATAGAAGGCACCTAGCTGGCTCAGTCAGTGCAGACTGTGACTCTTGATTTGGAGGTTGTAAATCTGAGCCCCAGGCTGGGTATAGAGATTACTTAAAAACAAAATCTTTTTAAAAAGTGAAAGACGGGAAAGATGTGATCTATTAGCAGGCCTGTGACAAAGAATAACTTGGTATAAGACAATGTGAATCAAATGGTTATCTGATTTCTAAACAGGATTATAATAATGCCCATAGTTAAGAGGAGATGACATGCTTCAGTTCCTCTTGGAGGAGTCAAATATGAAGTACTGTGTCCTAGGTGACACATCAAAGTACATTCAGAGATACGTGACCAAGTTAAAAAACAAACTCAAAAGCATTTATGAAAATAGTAGGAAGTGCACAACAATATGAATTTATCTAGTATCACTGAAGTGTATGGCTAAGAGAGTGAGTTTTATGTGTATTTTACCACAATAAAAAAGAAAAAAGTAGGAAAAAACAGAGATGTTTAGACCAATGAAGAGATGATCTGTGAAGAACATGAAACTGCTGAAAAGGCAAGACATAACAAAAACATCCATCCATTGGAGTGTAAATTTGCTTTATCATTCCTGGTTTCCCTATACCGTTGACCCTTGAACACCACAGGTTCAAATTGTGTGGGTTTATTTATATATGGATTTTTTTTTTATAAATACAGTACATGGTAAGAATTTTCCTTATGATTTTAGTAACATTTTGTTTTCTCTAGCTTACTGTACTGTAAGAATATAATACATGTAACTTACAGAATATGTATTAATCGACTATGTTATCAGTAAGGCTTCTGGTCAACAGGAGGCTATCAGTCATTAAATTTGAGGTTGTCAAAAGTTATATGCATATTTCAACTACACAGGCAGTGAACATCCCTAACTCTCACATAGTTTAAGGGTCAACTGTGTTTAGTTTTACATTCATTGTCTGAACAAATATGTTTTCAGCATCTACTCTAATATCAATACTCTTATAGGTGCCAAGGGTACTGCCTGCATGGATCTTGCCATCTCTACCAGAGGGTTAACTATGTTAAACAAGCTTCCCATGCCTTCCATTTAGTCGATGGAACCTTTTTTTTTTTGCAGTCACTCAGGTTCAGGAAGTAGGAGTCACTAGCTATGCCCCCACCACAAAACTAAGGCAATATCACCACTATCATCACCATGAAATGGGCTACAAGGAGGGATGAGCAGCTCCATCTGAGGGCAGAAGGCCACCAGCAAAACCCTGACAAGCAACATGGCTGGTCCCCATCTAGAACAAGAATGGTTGACACAACTTCCCTGTCACAGACTTTAATCTGTATCTCTTCTTAAATGCTGTTCTTTCTCTCTGGGAGGCCCTTTTCCTTCAACAATTCAATTTTTACCCCATTTTTAAGAATTATAGTCTACAGCCACCTTTTCCTAAAAGCCCTCCCATTTTATGAAAGCTCATGCAATCCTTTCTCTCCTGAAATCTGAGGACTTATTTTTTATACACCACAAGTTGACAATCAAACTTCTACTGCTTTGTCATATTTAATATTTCACTATGTATTTATCTTAAAAATAACATGTATGTTCCCCCAAATAAGGAGCCTCACAATTAACTTCCATGAATTTTTCCCCTCAGTGACTCATCTAGTAACTCTAGCACACACAGGCTTGCATAGTTAGCTCTCAAAATGTGGTAAACTGTGTTATCTGCAATTAGAAAGCTCTGAGCTTGTATTTTATAAGTTCCTTTGGACAAACACAAGACATCTCCAGTCAGATGCTTTCAGTTTAGTACTTCATAAAACCGTCCCCTTTTCAATTCACTTCTAGTTTTTTCCTCTCAGCTGAGAGAAATCATTCCATTAAAATAATCACAAAAATATGCTTAAAATAAGTTTTAAAAAGTTTATTTCTCCTCAAAATGAGTGAAAGTTATATGTTTAAGTTGTTATAATCATCAGGAAAAAGAATTAGGAATGTTTTCCTAATTTCATTTAAATATTTTTTGAAGTTTTTGCTAAACTGCTTTATAAAATCACTATCTTCAACCTAAATTGACCAGTTGAGTATAAGCATCACTTAAAAAAGTGGGAGTGGAGTAGGGAGAAATGATTTGAATTTTATATCAAATATTATTAAATAAAATTCCAGTGTTAAAGTAAACGAAAACAATTTCATCTCTGTGCTAAGGCTACAGTTTTCTAAAATGTCAGCCTGACAGAAAACAAAAAGCAGAAGATGAGATCAAGCCTAAATAAAGTTCTTCGAAAACACCTACCTCTTTTAAAACTCCTTTTGCAAATTAAATATCAGAAAATTTGTATACAATCTAAATTTCAGAAGCTGTTTTTCTTTTGATGTAACTCAATAAAGTTGAGAAAAAATTTACCCTATGCTATATATCCCAATAATGTTCCAATCTAGAATAATTTATAGCATCTCAATATTTTTAAAGTATTTGTTATATATTCCTGAACAAATCCTGATATAATCTATACCTAAGACATTTTCTAAAACATTCACTTACATTTTTGTGATTAACACATTTCATAAGAACTAGCTCTCTGTAAGCCCGTTTAGCATGAGTCTGATTCTGAAATGGCCGGCTTAGTTTCTTGATTGCAACATTTCTTTCAAGAATGGCATCATAAGCTGCACTGTAACAAGAAATTCAAAAACAAACAAAAATTTTAAATCTGCAAAACTGAATTTATGAAACATTCATGCAGATTCCTTAACTTTCTCCAAAGATAGAATCCAACTGTGTCAATTTCCAGTCTTTGATATTCAACATGTTTCTTGAACACCTATTATAGCATATTCTAACACTGTATAGAATATTCTAACATGTATAGCATTAACTGTTTCTTAAAATGCTATTATATTCAAAGGAACAATGGATTGTGAAGACAGAGACTGCTTGTTTGTTGGGTGTCCTCCAAATTCCACCTAGCATACAGTTAGCACTCAATGCACAAATGTTTAATGAGTATTCAGGTCTAATAGATAGCTTTAAGCCTATCCTAAAGAATCCTAAAGAATACATGTAGTCATAAATTCTACCCAAGATACTTTCTGAAGAATTCTACATAAGCAGATCATTTCCATCTTCCTTGGACACAACAAAATGAATACAGAGAGAGAAAAGAATACATATATAAGAATACATATATGCATATATAAAGGTATGCAAAAGATTATTTTACAATATAAAAGTATTTAAACTTTGTTTTGGGAGGAATTAAAAAATCAAGTTTACAAATATAAATGCTAGATTTCAGGACATTACAAGCTGCTTCATTGCTGTTAATGTTAATTATAGATGTTATAACATCTATAATTCTGTGACATATAACATCATCCTCATCCTCCTCTTCATCCAACATCATTACTCTTCATATTTTCTACCATATCCCACTGACAAAACACCATGTTTTGTAAATGAAAGATCAGAGAAAGTAAAGCACAAATAAAGTATCTTAAAATTGTAGAATATTATGACTGAAAGAGACTACAAATCATTGAAGTCACTAATTAACTGCCTAAATTAATTGCCTGATTGATTTGCCTAAAGTGAGTCAGAAAGTTAAAAACAAAGCTGTGACCAAAAGACTGACGTGAGGTTATCGCTTCTCATACTGGACTACCTAACATACTATAAGACTTCTGTTTATATATTTGGAAAGTTTGATACATTGTTGATTAAAACTATTCTCTAACTGAAAACTTGAGTTTGTTCTCTAGCTATCTCACTATTTCAAATGTAGTGAAGAAGTATGTATTAAGAAATTGGTACTCTGCCATAAAGGAACACATCTATGCATAATATATATGCCATAACTATTTCCTATATATGTGTGTGTGTGTACGTATATATGTATACACACACATACATAGAGATAGTAAAAAAGACATAAATATAACTCTGAGTTAGAAAATGTCATATTTACAGATATGTTCTCCTCAATTAAAAAAAAAACTTTAGGAGTCATAAAAAATAGAAGTTTTGACTGTTTCAGATCAAGTATGTTTTATTTTTAAGCATTAAATTCATTTTATCTGTTAAACCAAAGTAGTATTGCAAACTCTAAAGGTTCAACAGTATCTGAGAAGGCTGCACTTTGTATCCAAGGAAGTTAGATTTCTAATGTTGATACTTGAATGTGCACAAATTAGAGACCCCAATCCAGACCTCTATGAATCTTACTATCACTGGGGTCCAAATTAATGCATTTAAAAAACAATTAAGTTATTTAGTTGATTCTGATGGTAAGTAACACAGAGTAGGTTTTTTATTTATTTTTTTAATTATTTATTTTAGAGAAAGACAAAGAGAGTGTGCAAACATGCACGGGAAAGGGACAAAGGGAGAGAGAAACTTAAAGCCAACTCCACGCTGAGGGTGGAGCCTGATACAGGGGTCAATCTCACGACCTGGAGATCATGACCTGAGCTGAAACCAAGAGTCAGAGGTTTAACCAATTGTGCCACCCCAGGCACTCCCAGAAAAAAAAAAAAAAAACATTTTTTTTTAATTAATTTATTTTTTTTAATTATTTGAGAGAGAGAGAGCATGAAAGAGTGTATGCGTGCACACACACACAGACGGGGGGGTGGGGTGGGGGCAGAGGGAGAGAGAGAAGCAGACTCCTCACTGAGCAGGGATCAATCCCAGGACTCTGAGAGCATGATCTAAGCTGAAGCAGACACTTAACCACTGGAGACACTCAGGCGCCCCACAAATAACATTTTTAAACACTATTAAGAAGTTTATAAGTACTATATTTCTTACAACAACCATGTAAATTAGGTGAGAAAACTGGCTTAGAAGTATTAACTTGCCATGAGTCACAAAGTTAATACATTATGAAACTAGAATCTGAACCATGAGCTGACTTTCAGAATCCTTCCTGTATTGACTGTACCACATTATTTTCTTTAAATTTAATTTGTGGTTGGTTAAATGTGCTTAGTTAAAATGACAACCAGCCAGCTAATACTTTATAAAATTACCCAAATTCTATAATTTCTGGTATTATAAGTTACTTCAAGAGAACAGAAAGAGACTAAATGCTACTGTTTCCATTACAGAAATCTGTTAGATTTTAGTATTTTACCATAATTGGTAATTTTTTTTAAAGTAGGCTACATACCCAGTGTGGAGTCCAACACAGGACTCAAAACTCAGGATCCTGAGCTCAAGACCTGAACTGAGATCAAGAGTTGGACGCTTAACTGACTGAGTCACTCAGGTACCCCAAATGCTGAATTTTTAAAAAATTAATATATTATCACAGGTAAAGTCTCCTCCCTATCTCTATTTTCAGAGGTAAGCATTATTCTGAGTTTGCTGTTTATTAATGGTTTTTATACTTTCCTACATATGTATGCATGCATAAGCATATGGTCTTATTTTGCATATTTTAATCTCTATATAAATGGTATAATAATGTATATATATTTTGTATCTTCCTTTTAAACTCAATACTGTATTTCTAAGATTGTTCTTGTTGAAACATCGCTCCAGTTCATTCTAAATGTTGTATAGTGGGATCCCTGGGTGGCGCAGCGGTTTGGTGCCTGCCTTTGGCCCAGGGCGCGATCCTGGAGACCCGGGATCGAATCCCACGTCGGGCTCCCGGTGCATGGAGCCTGCTTCTCCCTCTGCCTATGTCTCTGCGCCTCTCTCTCTCTGTGTGTGACTATCAAAAATTTAAATAAATAAATAAATAAATAAATAAATGTTGTATAGTACTTCACTACATAAATATATCACATTGTTTTATTCTCATGGACAGACTTGCTGGTATTACCAATTTTTACTACTATAAATGGTATTGCAAAGAATACTCCTATGTTTGTCTCTATGTACATGTGCAAGAGTTATTCTAAACCTGAGAGACCTGCAGGGTCATAAATACTTATGATTTTTTAGAAAGAATTCTGAAATAAATTTGGTTCAAGAAGAGGTAATAAAGATATAATTATGTTTGAGTGAGGCTTAGAATTCCTCAAAACACTAGCTTATTATGCTTATTCAGTGATCTAAAAATCATTAGCAGAACTGTCCAAAAAGTGTTCTACCCTTATATTTTATAAAGAATTATGTTGGGGCACTTGGGTGGCTCAGTCAGTCGAGCATCCAACTCTTGGCTTCAGCTCGGGTCATGATCTTAGGGTGCATTAAGCTCCACACTCAGCAGGGAGTCTGCTTGAGATTCTCTCCCTCTGCCCCTTCCCCTGCACGTGTGCTCTCTCTTTCTCAAATAAATAAGTCTAAAAAAAAAATTATGTTGCTCTATATATAAAGCCTGGGCGTTTTGTAGAAATTAGCCAGTAAATCAATTTCAAAGACACATATGAATTCTGAAACACATACATGAGGTATGAGCTCACTTCATCCCCCAGTACAAAATAAGATTTCTGAAATTCCAGAGTTTCATTATAATGTGAAAGTTATGATTAAGAGAAGCTTCTTATTAAACAACTAGCTATGGGAATAGATGTATACATGGAATTAACAAGCATGCCACTTATCCTTTCCTGATATAGATATCTGTCTTTACATGGCTTATGACCAAGTATTTAATCATAATTTATACTTAAAGATGGCAGTGCTGATTTATAAAGTTGTGTTTAATGAATAATAAAGACCATCAACCCCAGAACAAAACAATTTACTATGTTATAGCTTTAATTTAAACTTTATTAAGTTTTATCTTAATTTTTTTGAGGCAAGTTAAATATTTACTCAGATAAATATAAGAGGAGAAAAGATGGCAGTTAATGATTCTTTGCCTAATTTTTGGAAGTAAAAACTTACCATACTATTCCTTGAGCTCCTGAGCCTATAGGTTTTAAATTCTGATATCGTTTCAAGACTGTAAATGTGGAATCTCCAATCTCTACACTATAAAAATTGCTGTCACGCTTGCTTCTGCTCATGATGGCAAACAATTAATTTAATGGCTTCATCCAAATATTCACCAAGAAGCTGCAAAATGGAACAAAATGTGATGTTAACAAAATGAATTTAAGCTTAAAATTCAAGTCCTTACTCTGTTCACTAATAGTAACACAGATTGCTATACCATGTTAAAGGAGCTGCTTCATTAAAACACAATTAGAAAGAAAAGAATACTGGAGGTTGGTTAGCATCTGCTATACTTAAGGAGATGATTGAGAGTTAAAAACAGAACAAAATTTTTACAAAGGCTAAGTTTCTCCGTTACAAGTCACTAGTGTCTTAACTTACTGGAAAATTATAAAGCAAACAAAAAAAAGCAAATAATTATAACTAAACATGCCTTTAAGGTCACTTCCATAGTTTAAAATTTAAAACCAGTCCTTTTTATGTATTTATTATAAAATACTGAAACCTTAATTTTTGTGAGAAATTGATAAACTTTTATTCAAAACTAATTCACAATCTCATTTAGCATGGCATGGAAGAAATCAACTGGCAAGCTAGTAAGCCTAGTTAGCATGTGTCACCCCTACCTAACAAACACAGAGCAGATCTCTGTTATGCTGTCACCGTAACAGAGCTCCTGACCCCCACCAGCAACATCCAGGTATAATGTAGATGTTGAGGTTGAAAGGATGAGAAGCAGGGTAGAAAATATAAGATAAAGTAAGATATAAAATAAAGTTAAAAATAAGAAAATATATAGAAAAAAGCATTTAGTATATTAGGATGTGAAATAAAACAATACTGTTCTGAATTGTGTGGGGCCTCAAAAGCACAATCTAAGTTCTGGCCACAGCTCTTTACCACATGCTGATTACAAGCCAAGGAAGTCTTTTTCCACCTATTGGAGTTGTATTTATCGACAAACCTATTACCCATTCTTACTAGACAAAAGTGGTCTATTCCAAAATGCAAACAAGACAGCTCCAAACCACTCCCCACATCCCACAATGAACCAAGAAACCAGTGAGGTCTAAGAATTACTGTCCATGTGCATGCATGTATAGGTTTTAAGACAATGCTAACAGAAACAAAAACAAAATTCTGATAACCCTTAGAATGCAAAGAAATCAATTTAACAAATACTAAGTGCCTAACCTGTTTCAGGCACTATGTTGGGCCCTAGGGCCAGATTATGTAGAAGTTCATGAACTGGATTCTAACAGTTGAATTCTTAGAGTAGGATGGAAGGCACTGGAAAGTGGAAAGCAAGAAGTCCCTGACCAGTTCCCTGGATGCTACTTGGAGAGACTACATTACAAGAGGAGGGGGAATAAGAATTAGAACACTAGTAAGCTACTGTACTAATCCAGATAAGAGACAAAATAAAAAATAATGAATTCTTAGATACGATCGTATTAAAAATAAATAGAAACTAAACAAAAAAGTCCAAATACTATAATCTTTATAAAACTAGATCAGTAAATTGAAAGCAACTGAGAAGTCAGATAATTTGGATACAGTAAAGCAGGACCAGAGAAACATTTCCAAAATCAGTAACTAAACCAGTTGTGTATTACTCCAAAAAGAAGTGTCTGAAATGACAAATGTCATTAATTCCACCTAAGCAGACAGACCAGAGGCTTAAAGAAAAAAGTCTGGTAACGATTTAAACACTTAAGATATGCTAGTAGACAAATACAAGTACTGGTTACCCAGACCAATTTCCTAACGTAACCTGAATTCCCTCTTGTCTACCAGAGGAGGAAAAAAAGGAGAAAGAGAAGTGAAAGGAGGAAGAGAAGTGGTGTTGGGTGCCAGGTCCCTCATCAAATATTCTACAGACTTATCCTGGAAACAGGGTCTGTCTAGGGCCCGGAGACTGTAATAATGGTCTCTGGTAATGTGCACATATGGTCAGAGGGGTAGCACAGAGCCTCCAAATAGTAAGGAAAGGCTTCTCTCTGTTCCCAGAACAGAATGGCCCGGGATCAGGAGTGCCCAAGGTACACACACAGAAGTCTCCATTAAGTTGTGGCAGCAGCTGAGTGATGATAGCTAATACAACTCCCCAGGAACAGAGCAGGTATGGCAGGTAAAGTACCAGAGTTAAGTAGGTAGGCCCAGACAGTGATACCCTCCACAAAAGCCACAGCTGCCACTCCCACAAACAGGAAATAGAAAACTCTACTCACTCTCAGCTGACAATATTGACATACCTGAATCAAACTCTATGCTGGGTACAATAAACACAAGTTATCAGCATCTATCTGCCCCTTAAGAAAGCTTGTAGTTAAGACAGATAAAGAGACCTTATGTTGCTTAGTATCTGCCTGTGTATCAATATGGCTGTCATAAGAGCAGTGAAGAGATAGGGCAGGATGCTAAAAGAGACAAGACTATGCTAGTCTGGGCTCAGGAAAAAATTCCCTTGATGTTGTGATGTTTGAGCAAGATCTGAACACTGCATATGAGTTAATCAGGCATGAAGAGAAGGGAGCTTTCTAGGCAGAACAAATATTACATGCAAAGTAAATTCACCAACTTTAACTGTCCAATTTGATCAGTTTGATGAAAGTACACAATCCTATAACCAGGACCCAAACCATGGTGTAGATTATTCCATTACCACAAAATGTTTGTGTATGGGTCAAACCCTGCCCTCTACTTCCCACCCACCCCTAGCAACCAATGAAGTGCTTAGCTGTATCTTTCCTAGATCTTCATATAAATGAAATCACAGCATTATGTAATTTGTATGTCTGGCTTCTTTCATTTGCCCTAATGCTGCTTTTTTTTTTTTTATTTTTAAGATTTTAAGTTTTAAAATAATATTCTACAATGTGGGGCTCAGACTCACAACCCCAAGATCAGGAGTTATCTGTTCCACAGAATGAGCCAGCCAGGTGCCACTGCCTTAATGCATTTAAGATTCATCTGTGCTGCATCCCCTTTTTACTACCAAATGGTATTCTATCGTGTGGATGTACCATTTGGACATTTGGATTGTTGTTAGTCTGGAAGTGTATTATAAATGACACTAGTATAAATATTCACACACCCCCCCCCATACATCTTTGGTAAATACTTAGGAGGGGATGCTGAGTCCTATGCTTACTTTTGTAAGAAACAGCCAAACTGTTTTCCAAAGTGGCCATACCTTTTTTATTCCTGGCAGCGAAGTAAGAGAGTACTACTTGCTCCACATTCTTGTGACTGCCATTTAATTTTATGTATACTAGTGGTTTACATCTGCGTTTCCTAATAATTAATGATGCTGAGCATTTTTTCATGGACTTATATGCTACATTTTTTGATGAAGTAGCTAATTAACACTTGTGCCCATTTAAAAATATGATTTTTAAGTACTTATTTATATATTCTGTATTTGTACAAATATATTTGTACAATACAAATATATTGTATTTGTCTACTAGCATATCTTAACATTCTTTATCAGCTGTTAAGCAAGTATTTTTTCAAGTCTGTGGCTTGCTTTTCCATTTCCATTTTCTTAAGTGTCTTTTTTTTTTTAAATGTTTTACTTTGAAATAATTTTAGAATCACACAGAAGTTACAAAAATAATACGGAGATCCTGGCTATCCTTTACCCAGCTTCACTCAAATGAGAGCATCTGACATAACCACAGCACAATTATCAAAATGAGAAAGTTGACATTGGTACATACACTACTGTTAACAAACAAGGAAACTGACATTGGTACAATACGATTAAACAAACTATAGACATTATTCAGATATTACCAGTTTTAAATGTACTTTGTGTATAGTTCTCTGTGAATTTATCACATACATCTATTAGTGTAAACTCTAGCACAATCAGAAGTGTTTCATCTCACCAAAGAAAATCCTTCATGCTATCCGTTTATATAATCACACTCTCTTGCCAACCTTACCCCTGACAGCTATGTTTCCACCACTATAAATTTTTTTCATGTAAGTAAAATGTTATGTAAGTGATATCACATAATGCGTAATCTTTTATAGTTTCCAATATACAAGCCTTGCAAAATTTTGTTCAACTTTTTCTTAGGTATTAATATTCTGGGTGCTGTTAAAACGTTATTTTTAAATTTTCAGTTGTTCATTGCTAAAATATAGAAATACAATTAAATTTTTTATATAATAGTTTTGTACTAAGCTCATTTATTAGTCTTAGGAGCCTTTTTTGTGGATTCTTTGAGATTTTCCACGTATACAATCAGTTTCATTTCTTCGTTTCCAATTTGAATGCCTCTGAATTCCTTTTCTTGCCCCTATTCACTACAAGTTCCATACAATCCTGAATAGAAGTGGTAAGAGTAAATATCATTCCCTTGGTCCCTGATCTAAGGGGAAGCCATTCAGAGAAGAAATAGCCAGACACAGATAGAAAATGAAGAGAACACACTGAAGAAGCCAAAGGGTTTTTAAAAAACTGGTGAGTGAATGCTTCAGAAATATCAAAGAAACCACTCAAGTAGTAATGGGGGGTAGAAGCTAGATTGGAATGAGCTGAGGTGTAAGTAGGATATGATTTTAGAAATAGGTTAAGTAGATGTCAGTACTTCTTAAGAGAAATTTAGCAAAGAAGGGAGGAAATTGATAGAGAAAAATGGTAAAGGCAGGATAGATTATATATAACATATAACATGGTATAGTATATATAACACAAAAACAACATGAACATTTTTTAAAGATATTATTTATTTATTCATGAGAGACACACACACAGAGGCAGAGACACAGGCAGAGGGAGAAACAGGCTCCCTGCAGGGAAGTCCAATGCGGAACTTGATCCCAGGACGCCAGGATCATGCGGCCCTGAGCTGAAAGCAGACACTCAACTGCTGAGCCACCCAGGCATCCCATGAACCTATTGACCTACTAACAGAAAGGATACAATATAAAGAAGAAGGGGGAGAACAGGGGAATGAAAAAGAAAAATGAAGTTTCAGATGGCACCATATTTTTTTTTATTGATGTTCAATTTGCCAACATACAGAATAACACCCAGTGCTCATCCCATCAAGTGCCCCCGTCAGAGTCTGTCACCCAGTCATCCCCATCCCCCGCCCACCTCCCTTTCCACCACCCCTAGCTCGTTTCCCAGAGTTAGGAGTCTCTCATGTTCTGTCTCCCTTTCTGGTATTTCCCACTCATTTTTTTCTCCTTTCCCCTTTACTCCCTTTCACTATTTTTTATATTCCCCAAATGAATGAGACCATAAAATGTTTGTCCTTCTCCGATTCACTTATTTCACTCAGCATAATACCCTCCAGTTCTATCCACATCGAAGCAAATGGTGGGTATTTGTTGTTTCTGATGGCTGAGTAATATTCCATTGTATACATAGACCACATCTTCTTTATCCATTCATCTTTCGTTGGACACCGAGGCTCCTTCCACAGTTTGGCTACTGTGGACATTGCTGCTATATACATCGGGGTGCAGCTGTCCCGGTGTTTCACTGCATCTGTATCTTTGGGGTAAATCCCCAGCAGTGCCATTGCTGGGTCATAGGGCAGGTCTATTTTTAATTCTTTGAGGAACCTCCACACAGTTTTCCAGAGTGGCTGCACCAGGTCACATTCCCACCAACAGTGCAGGAGGGTTCCCCTTTCTCCACATCCTCTCCAACATTTGTTGTTTCCTGCCTTGTTAATTTTCCCCATTCTCACTGGTCTGAGGTGGTATCTCATTGTGGTTTTGATTTGTATTTCACTGATGGCAAGTGATGAGGAGCATTTTCTCACGTGCTTGTTGGCCATGTCTATGTCTTCCTCTGTGAGATTTCTCTTCATGGCTTTTGCCCATTTCATGATTGGATTGTTTCTTTGCTGTTGAGTTTCATAAGTTCTTTATAGATCTTGGATACTGGCCCTTTATTTGATATGTCATTTGCTAATATCTTCTCTCATTCTGTAGGTTGTCTTTTAGTTTGGTTGACTGTTTCTTTTGCTGTGCAAAAGCTTCTTATCTTGATGAAGTCCCAAAAGTTCATTTTTGCTTTTGTTTCTCTTGCCTTCATGGATGTATCTTGCAAGAAGTTGCTGTAGCCAAGTTAAAAAAGGGTGTTGCCTGTGTTCTCCTCTAGGATTTTGATGGAATCTTGTCTCACATTAAGATCTTTCATCCATTTTGAGTTTATATTTGTGTGATGTAAGAGAGTGGCCTAGTTTCATTCTTCTGCATGTGGATGTCCAATTTTCCCAGCACCATTTATTGAAGAGACTGTTTTTTCTTCCAGTGGATAGTCTTTCCTGCTTTGTCGAATATTAGTTGATCATAAAGTTGAGGGTCCACTTCTGGATTCTCTATTCTGTTCCATTGATCTGTGTGTCTGTTTTTGTGCCAGTACCACACTGTCTTGATGACCACAGCTTTGTAGTACAACCTGAAATCTGGCATTGTGATGCCCCCAGATATGGTTTTCTTTTTAAATATTCCCCTGGCTATTCGGGGTTTTTTCTGATTCCACACAAATCTTAAAATAATTTGTTCCAACTCTCTGAAGAAAGTCCATGGTATTTTGATAGGGATTGCATTAAACATGTAAATTGCCCTGGGTAACATTGACATTTTCACAATATTAATTCTGCCAATCCATGAGCATGGAATATTTTTCCATCTCTTTGTGTCTTCCTCAATTTCTTTCAGAAGCGTTCTGCAGTTTTTAGGGTATAGATCCTTTACCTCTTTGGTGAGGTTTATTCCTAGGTATCTTATGCTTTTGGGTGCAATTGTAAATGGGATTGACGCCTTAATTTCTCTTTCTTCAGTCTCACTGTTATTGTATAGAAATGCCACTGACTTCTGGGCATTGATTTTGTATCCTGCCATGCTGCCAAATTGCTGTATGAGTTCTAGCAATCTTGGGGTGGAGTCTTTTGGGTTTTCTATGTAGAGTATCATGTCATCTGCGAAGAGGGAGAGTTTTGACTTCTTCTTTGCCAATGTGAATGCCTTTTATTTCTTTTTGTTGGCTGATTGCTGAGGCTAGGACTTTTAGTACTATGCTGAATAGCAGTAGATGGCACCGTATTTCTGAAAAGATTGAAAGGAATGGGATCCAGAACATATGTGTGGCCATACAGATGGAGACACTGGTGTAGCTCTGCCAATCAGAAAATATCATCAAGACTGAGATGGAAGGGTCAATTTCCAAGACAAGGGCATGAAGGATATTGGTGACATTACGGAGGATGCATTTGTTCTCCTGTTCTCTCCATGATGATGCTGGAACAGCGAGAGTGTAAGGAGAATATGGTACTGGTTCTCTGATGACTCATGCCCCTACTTAGGAAGGCCTCTGCTTGGATTAAAAACAAAGGAACTATAGTTGTAGAATTTAGATATGACTGGCTATGGGGTTCAGAGGAGTTAAGAGAAAAGATAGGCATTATTATTATGCCATTCAATAGATGAGTAAACTCAGGCTCAAAAAGGCTAACATGCAATGAAATGTTGTAGAAATGTTGAGGTTCAGCTCTAGCCTTCAAATTTCACCTCTTATTGTTCTTCTAGCAAGAACACTAAACTCAATGTCAACATGGCTCTCATGCACCTGAAATTTACTCATTTCCCTTTCCTTCTTGTGAAATATTTTCACCAATTTTTTCCTAGCTCAACTGTATCTATCAAAGTATGATGTTCATGAAGCTTTTTCTACTCAAACCATCTTGAACCTAATTTCTCATCTAAATTGCTTTGTAAAAATAGGCAGATTTTACTTCCAGACTGTGATTTTTTTTTTTAAGATTTTGATTTTACTTATTTGAGAGAGAGAGAGAGAGAGAACATGCAAGGAGAGGGAGAGGGAGAGAATCTCAAGCAGCCTCAGCGCTGAGTGCAGAGTCTGTTACAGGGGTTTGACTCAGAGCTCAATCTTATAACCCTGAGATCGTGACCTGAGCTGAAACCAAGAGTCAGACACTTAACTGACTGAGCCACCCAGGTGCCTCCAGACTGTGATCTTTTTGAAGGTAAGGACTATGTTTCCTACATCTTCAGGTTCCTAGCACATCCACTCTCTGTATGTTATATTTAATACTAACTGCTTAAAGAAGTTAACAAAAAAAAAAAAAAAAAAAAAGAAAGAAGTTAACCAAGAATATGAATCTTTTTAAAGTTACAAATTACTTAATAAATTGTTCTATTTATCTTCATCAGTGTTTTTCTTTGTTAGCAGGGAAAGATAAGATTGAATTAGGTTTTTATGACTCAAGGTTTACTTCTATGATGTCTACACAAGGAACAAGACTACTGCCATCAGGTTGGCCCACCTATAAAATGGCTGGTCTGGCAAACTTGAATGTGGAGACAAACAAGTTAAACTAAATAGTTATATTAAAAGTATTTATGAAAAAAAGAAGGATTTCAATGCAGCCACACAAAAAGGCCTCACAGACAATAGAAAATAACTCAGCAGGTTGCATCACAAATCTTTTTAATGGCTAAGCTTAGAATTTAACCAACTAACTTCAGAACTTACCCTAAAGAAAAATGAAACTCAGTAAGTTCCTATAATCCTCACAATAAACTAAAATTAGTATTAAGACTTAAGTAGCTTATATTAAAACAGAATGAAGTAAAACTAACAGAGAAGAAACAGAACTCTCCACCTATCCACCATTTTTAAAGCTGAATGAGGTGAACATACATACACCTGTATACTTTTTTCTTAGAGAAGACTTTACTTTAGCTTAGTGACTCTCCAATTTAAATGTGCATACGAATTAATGTTCAGGAGTGAGCGTGTGTGTGTGTGTACATAAAAGATTTTATATTGTCTTTTATGAGCTAGAGAACTTTTAAGAGTGATTCTTTGCCTTTATACACTGACTTCAGATTCTAACTGCAGTAAACACCAAGAGTCCATTCTAAATAATCCATAAAACTTGCACAATCAAAATCACCCCTAAAAATTAGTTAAATCATCATATACAACATTAAGTATAATAACTATTAGGGCTACAAAATGTGAGATGTTCACCCTATGGGAATCATAGGAACTTACTAAAATAGAACAGCAGATTCCTGTCTCCAAGAGACAAACCAATTCCTGTCACTTCTTTCCATTTTATCCATCTGTAAGACATGCATAGCTGAGAAATTAAAAGTTAAACTCCTCTAAGACGAAATGTCACTACCATGGGCATTAAAATAATGAAGCTTCTAGGAAGAGGTTAGAATCTTATAAGAATTAATTCACCTGATCCAGACTTTATGAAAGTAAGAGAAGCTAAATGAACCTAGATGAGGGCTGAAATAATGCCCCTCTAAATCTGAGACTCTTCCTTATTCTTCCTTTCCTTTACTACTCACTTATAAAGAGAAGGTTAGGATCTACTCCCACAGATCCTCTGTAAAAAAAGTAGAGGGCAAATCCTTTAAGTATTAGTATAATTAGTATGTTTCTTTAGTTATCCATTGAGTTCAGAAAGTAAGTATTCCAGCCAAAAAATAACCTTGATGCCTGGGCCACTACCGACTCTTTCTACTATTTACCAATCATACCTAGTATGCCCTCTTTTCTAGGAGAATCTAGTCCTCCACCACAAAGAGAGTGGAGAAAGTAGGCCCAGTTTGTACTTCAGCAATTGGTTTTTGTAACACCTATTTATAAAATAGATTTATCACTTAATTGAGCTTACTAGAATAGGTTAATTACATTACAATCACAAAATAATGCTAACATCCCAGTGTACCTTCACAATTTCTGTATTTGAGGGGGATGCCTTTGACTAAAATAGCAGCAGCCACATGAAATCACTAAGCTTCAGAATTAGTTTCTAAGACCTCAGATATTCAGGTTATTTATTAAAGACCTCATGACTTTATAGCAGTGTCCTCAGCAATAAAGTAGTATGGTTTTGATTGCTTTCTAAACAGTAACACCTCAATATGTGTACCCTTTTACCATTCATATTTTTGTTAGTTGGTATCCAAGAATCATACTCAAAATGGCAAAAATCTAAAAATATTAGAAAGCTGTTTCTGGGTTGCTCAACTATATTTAGATTGTTAATGTTAGTGGCTAAAATGCAACAATAATTTTCTCAGTGACATTCAACTCAATAAAAACAAGTAACCTAATTTGTAAGAATACACTATTTCTCAAGGTACTCATTAAGATATTTTCATTTTAAAGCTAAGAAAAATGTACACTTGTAAGTTCCTATAACATTTTTTTTAGTTCTTAGGCAAGAAAGAATACCTACAGCTTGAAGAGCATCTTTGCACACTGTGGTACCTTGGGTTAACTCTTCTATGAAAAAGCTGATCATACGAAAGAACTCATTACTTGAGAAAGACTCAAATGCCTGACATTTTCTAATCATAACTTTTGCCAACTCTTCTAGTAATAAGGTTCTCAGGCTCATAAGAAAGAAAATGTTGGAATCCCTGGGTGGCTCAGTGGTTTAGTGCCTGCCTTTGGCCCAGGGCGTGATCCTGGAGTCCCGGGATTGAATCCCGCATCGGGCTCCCTGCATGGAGCCTGCTTCTCCCTCAGCCTGTGTCTCTGCCTCTCTCTATCATGAATAAATAAATAAAATCTTTAAAAAAAAAAAAAAGAAAAGAAAATGTTGGTCACATTCAACCACCAACAGAGACACTTCCTAAAACTACAAATTAGGAATAGCAAATGAAAAGTGTCCAAGATGCATTTTGCAGGGAATTTTATTCATATTAGTTAATTCCACATATAATTACCACCAGTTTATCTTGCCAGCAGTGTAATTATGATCAGAATTTTGAAAAAGTCCTAGGTAGGTATTAGCAGAAAGTGATTCCATTACAAATAGCTTTCTGTAATTAAATATGCCTGCTCCCAGGAGAAAAAAATAACCACTGAATTTCAGAGTAAATTACACCATGTTTCAAAATCTGAAAGCTCAGCGAGATGAGGGAGAAAAACAGCATTTCCATCTGATTGTGATAACCAGATATAACAAATCTAAGCTGAAGATTTGCAAGATTAATAAAGTGGTTTAAATGTCCAGTTACAAACCTATAATTAATCACTCAAAAAAAGCCTTCAATTTTAAGTTCGAACTTACCAAAAATCTCTTTTTTCACTACCAACACATTAACAGCAACAAAGGCTAGAGACTAAAAACAGATTTTTTTCCTATATAAATTTATAACAGATACTAAGTATTTCTCCTCTAATCCTCTTCCCCTCACATTTCCCCCAAAGATTTATGAATTGCTGGAGTTAATTCAATAGCCTACATATGGAAAAAGCTCATGAAATCACTTAGGAGGCAATTTAAACATAATATGGGCGTCCCACACGCTAGATGGGAGAAGTAATAAAATGGCTTTTCCCTGGTTTGGATTTTTTGATTCACAAAAGGGCTAACTCACTTATACATATTTATTTGTTCCTAAAGGGGACTCCAACAATTTAAAACTATACAATGATGAAGTACTTTGAAGGAAAAAAGATCCTTAAATAATAGTATCAAATGATTTGATAAAACAAACGGCACAGAGGAAGAAGGCCTAGAAAAACAAAGTTTGCTAAACCCATTCAATACCAGAACAAATGATGCTAAGAAGACTCAAAGGCCCCAGCAGTACTGCAATCCTGAGTAATAATAATTAATGATATCCCTGAGGCATTAAGAAATTAAATGACCAGTGTACTCCATTTCAGAAAGCCAGAACCTGGCTAACAAATTTTTATAAAGAAGCTGCTAATCAAAGTTACTTTTTTATTTTATTTATTTTTTTAAAGATTTTATTTATTTATTCATGAGAGACACCCAGAGAGAGAGAAGTAGAGACACAAGCAGAGGGAGAAGCAGGCTCCATGCAGGGATCCTGGGACTCCAGGATCACACCCTGGACCAAAGGCAGGCGCTAAACTGCTGAGTCACCCAGCGATCCCCAAAGTTACTTTTTTAAATGTTAGTGTATCAGGGTGACAAAAATCACATATGATACACATCATAAACTGGCAATAAGCATATTGCAAAAAGTCACCCTTACTCCTCAAATCCTTACAATCACCCTTAACTCTCCACTATCTCTCCAACCCTTTGAAGAGACACTTACGAGTTCCCAAATCCAGGGCCTGCTCAGTCAGCTCCTCTTGAACCACTTTGCAAATTGCTTAAACCCTGCAAGCAACTTTCCTCTACTTCTACTTAAATGCATACTATACCTAAAAAGTAAAAAGATCTTACTTCTCTCTATATATATTTCCCTTCCTTGGTAAATTCATGGCTTCAATTATGATCTCCCAGTTTTGTTTCCAGCCCAGACCTCTTTCCTATATATTCAACTATCTCTTGGTCATGTGAATATGTTCCACAGGTATTCAAACTCTAAACAGTTAGTTAAAAATCAAACTTTTCTTTTTTCTAAAACTTATTCTTTTTCTGTATCTATTCCCTTTGTCAGCAGTACCATTCTTCTAGCTGGAAATCTCCAAAGAAACTAATGGTTCATTTTCCTTTAGTGTCACCTTCACCTTAGGATCAGTCTCTTAGAGTTAACTCTCATTTATTCTTTGCACAAAAGGACTCCCAAACTTTTAACAACTCTACTTTCCCATTAGTCCTCTCATGCTTTTACTTTTTGCCTTCCTCATCTTACATTCAACAGTATATTAGTTAGACACTAAGCCAACATCTCTGCTCTTTCCTTGATACCACCAACCTGAAATACCACGGTGTGAACCAAACTGGCTGTCTCCTCCTAAGCCTGTACAGAAGCTACTGACCAAAACACAATGGTGCATACTGCTTTTCAATTCAATGGTACTGCTTTTCAATTCAAGGCGCAGAGTCTAAGCCAGACAGAAAATCCTAGTCAGCTATCTTCTCTAATTTCTACAATACAGTTGGCCAAGGAACAACACAGGTTTGAACTGTGTAGGTCCATTCGTACATGAATTTTTTTTCAATAAATACAGTAACTGGACTTATAAAAACTCTGTTAAGGGCAAACAGCATTGTTTTGGTTCACAGTTGTATTCATAGAATTGCACAGCAAATACCCAAATATTTATGTATGAATTAACCTAATCAGTTGCCAAATCATGTTGATTTTACTATATCCTGATAAAATGTTTTATTTCCATAGATACTATTCTATTCAATCTCATTTCTTCTTCTCTAAGCTACTTCAATGAAGTTTTAACTAACCTCTTTGCCTAAGTTCACCCTATTCAAATCCATCTTATATCCTATAACAAATAGGTATTAAAAAGAGATGTTAATTCTCTCCTCTACTTAAAAACTACTTCTAGAACAAAGTCCATCCAAGGAAGTACTTTTATTTCTTGAACATGTCAAACTTTTCTGACTTTATGTCTCTGTTCTTTTCTGTGAAATGTCCTTTCTCCATCATTTCCAAGTGTTCAACTATAAGGGATCATATAAGGCCAGAAAATGGTACCTTTTTCTGAATTTTATTTATACTGTTCTTGACAACTTAGTACTTTTTATACTGTACTAAAAGTTACCTATATATCTAACTGTAAAATTTTATGTCAACCAAAAAATGTCAGGTTTGTTATGCAAAGATAAAACACATAATGCAGTTTAACATAAATGATGTGACTAAGTTATTAATGTTCCCAAACATGGTGATAATCATGGTTACTTATAAATAATAAAATTGCATTTGCCTACAACATAGACTTTTCATAGTTAGAATGTTTTTATTATTACCAAGGGTTGCTGCTTTGTCCTAGTTAATGACATTCCTTTAAACAGTTGAAACTTAACTTTGTATTTGTAAAATGTCTTAACTGTAAAGGTGCACAAATAACCAAGGTATCTCAATCAATATTAAATTTTCCTTTGTGGGCTTTGTATCTCAGATGGTTCTCGGTTTAACACCTTCTAATCATTCAGTTAAATATTCAAGTCTGGAAAACAAAGTGAAATAACATTTGTGATGATGCAGCAGAGAGGACTCAAGAAAGCAGGATTTTTTTTTTTTTTGAAGCCAGTAATAAAGCTTTCCAAATATCCTAATTGCTTCAGAATAGTTTGCTGCCAATACTTCGGGCAAAACAATTTACTTTTGAATCCTATATGGCAGTGTTTTTAAACCAACCCATGGCTGGATCATGAAATCAATTTAGTGGGTTAGAACTTTTTTTTAATGAAACAGAAGAGAATAAAGAATATCAGAGAGAGCAGTTCACATGTTAATAGGTATTTGTGAAACTTTTACTATCCCCCCCCCCCCGCAACACACACACAGTGTATACTTCAGAAGAGTATTTTTGTGATGTTTTTATGGAACAGATATTTGTTGTGGACCATAATCAAAAAAGTCAAAATGGGGTGCCTGGGTAGTTCAGTCAGCTTAAACATCTGACTCTTGGTTTTGGCTCAGGTCATGATTTCAGGTTGTAAGATAAAGCCCCACCTCTGGCTCTGTACTCAGAGCAGAGTCTGCTTGAGATTCTTTCCCTCTGCCACTCTCCCAACCCCTGCTGCCATGCACGGTCTCTAATAAATAAATATTAGGAACATAAAATATATATTAAAAATATTCATTTCTTTAAAAAACTTCATTTCCAACTAATAGTAAGTTATAGTAGGTTAACTATATAGTTAGGGTTTTCTTATTATATAGAAGATTCATTCCTAGCCACTTCAAATTACAGAAAACAGATTAGATAAATTGCATTCTCTAAGAATTCTCATTTCTTGTGGACTTTACTTGCCAAAAACAGTCTACAAGAGTTATGAAGCAGAACATGCTAACTATTAAATGACTACCTATTGTGACTTCTCCTTGAATCAGGAAGTGACTAAACAATGAAATATGTAATTAAGCTTTAGGTTAAGTTGATTGGGCAAGATACAATTGGTATCCAATTGCCATACCCACCATTATAACTCACTGAACATGGTCATTTCTTGACAACTTAGACTTCTTTCCCCGTGTCTAAAAAATCATTCAGACACAAAGCTATCAATAACAAAATGGCTAGGAATTCCACATACCCCACCCCCCTTTTTAAAGTAGGCTCCATGTCCAGTGTGGATCCCAGGGTGGGGCCCGAACTCAACCCTGAGATTAAGACCAGAGCTGAGAAACCAAGAGTCAAACACTCAACCAACTGAGCCAACCAAGAACCCCTCACATACTTTTTAAAACCTATTTGCCAAAGTTTCTTTATAGACAGATAATTTTACATTTCCCTCAAAAGATGCAATAAGTATCTCCCTACTTTGTCATTATCGTGTTATCTACAGTTAGCAAAGCTTTGGAATTTCCATACAATGCAACAATTTATGAATACGGTAGTAATACTGTCAACGTCTGATAACACATAAAAAGGAGTAAAAATCTCAGTATATCTAGGCAGTATGTAGGATAATTTACAAGGTGACAGGAGAGGTATAAATTACTCATGGTCATGGAACGATGATATTGTTTAACTGAAATTTGATGACATAAAATGACATCAATGTGTTCAAGCCAGCAGTACTGATTATTTTTGTTTTCATAGTTGTGAAGGTACAATATCAACTTTGCAAGCATTGAAGGCTATGTACCTAGCGACTGTTTACTAATACAATGGAAAAGGACAAGGACTACAGAGCCAAGAAAAATTATACCACAGCCACTGAGAAATTAAATACTTGTTTTATGTAATGTTTTTTTTTACTGCTTGTTTTACTTTACTCAGTTAACAACTATATATCCTGTTTTACAGTTTAGCTACATGACCCTTCAACAATAGATAATACAAGGGAGTTTTATGAAGAGAAAGAAACTGTTGTTATCTAGTTACAATACTGTTAATATTTTGTGTATGTTTATATCAATAACTTGCCATTTTACTTTAAATCACATAATATATAGTCAAACTGATGGAAGTAATTCATAGTTATCACTATAATACCTGAAAAAATAAGGTTAGGTCTAATTTTTACACAAAGTTTACTATCATTTAGGTCTAATTTTTACACAAAGTTTACTATCATTCTAAGGTTATGTCAAAGATAGTATAACTGACTGCTCTAGTTTCCTGATAACACTCCTTTATAATATCAAAGGTGTTTAAAAGATCAATTGTCAGAGGCAATCAATTCACTGTTTGGAGTATTTGCCTTTTCTGCCAAAATACAGAAGCATTCAACCAGTTAAAATGAACATTTAAAATGGTTGACACTTCAGGAAATAATCCTTTTCTCTTGGTCAAAACAATAAAAGCAACCCTTGATAATGAAGATGAACAGGTTCCCTTTTTGGAGGCATAAGGATCATTCTCCCAGAGAATGATCTGATGCCTAGAAAGAGTAAGAACCATGAAGGAGGTCTGATATGGATCCAAATTTTGCCTCTCCACTTACTAGTTGTTTGATTCTGGGCAATTTACTTCACCCAACTGATTCCTTGGTTTCTACATTTGCAAAATGGAGATATTTGTATTTATCTTCTAGGCTACTGGGAGAACTGTACTGTACATTACTTAAGAACCTGGCGCATGATTAAGCATTCCAACAATTTTAGTTCCCTTTCCTTTACACTTAAAAACTCAAAACAACTAACCATAAACATAAAATTATGAAGACAATCTGAGATGTGTGCCAGGAAATGTAGGGGTATTTATTATTAAATGTAGAGGTATTTATTATTAACTCCAAGTATGGGTTAATAATAAAACACAATTATGTCATGTAAATTATCGATTTACATATGAAACGATAAGCTGAAAGATAAAAGCTAAGGAGTACACACCTTAAGAAAGATCTGCATTTAAGTTTTTTGGGGTTTTTTTGAAGAGAAAGTTAAGGAACAAACTAAAAGAGAACAGGAAAGAGGGAAGGAGTAAGGAAGAAATGACAACAGCAATCAAGAGTAAGAAGGAAAACGTAGAGAAGTTTATTATGAGAGAGTGCAATGTCAGTAGTGTGGAGTGGCTTGAAAACTATAAAGGAGATAAAAGAGAAAGCGTTAATTGATACCTACAGTACATTTCCTTTTTTTTTATTAAGAGTTTACTTATTTATTCATGAGACACACACACACACACACACACACACACACACACACAGACAGACAGGCAGAGACACAGGCAGAGGGAGAAGCAAGGTTCCATGCAGAGAGCCTGATGTGGGACTCCAGGATCATGGCCTAAGGGAGGCGCCAAACCACTGAGCCACCCAGGGATCCCCAGTACATTTCCTTTTTGAAAAGGGCAAGCATTATTCTATATGCAATAAGGAAACATGTCAGCCTAGGAAAGGTAAACTTCTGTTTTGGCAGTGAAAACAACCCAAGGTCCTAGGGAGCAATAAGAGATTGGGAGTAGAAGGGGAGAGTTTGGGAACATGAAGAAAATGAAACCATTATAAAGTAAGTGCAGTGGTGATAAGAAGTCAAACAGGGGAGTCAATCAGAATAAATAAAGAGACTGGAAACACTAGAAAAGCAGAAAGATGAGAAACTGGTTTTAGAAATGACAATTTTGATCTCAGTAATGTGATCAGGTGGTGGTGTCTAAGACTGTTATGGAAATACAAAAGCAGAGCTCTAAAAGTGGGTCATGTTCCCACTTCACACATAAAAGCAGCTGGCCCAAAATCATTTTCATAATATTGATGAATTCAAGGCTTTTACTTCTTTTGATCCCATTTTGGTTATTTTTATGTTCTTTAAAAAAAAAATCAACCACTTCATCAATATTATAGGTTTACTGGTACATAAATATAGAAAAAAATCATCTTGTGAAACATTTCTTATATATCAAAAGTGTATTGTGTGTGTGTGTGTGTATACACACACATAAAGAATGAACTCAGTGTCAGTGTAATCCTCACCTATTGCTAGCCCCTTGAAATTCTACCAGCCACAAGAAGTAACCATTTATTCGTAAGTTTGTGGAATCATTCCCTTGCTTTTCTTTATAGCTTCACAATCTAGGTATTTTTATCCCAGTCATATTTTTCAGCTTTGCTTCTTACTGAACTTCATGTAAAAGAAATTGCAGTTGCATTTATTCTGTGTTTTTTTTTTTCCTTCATTTGCTTTTATAACTGTGATGTGTATAAAATAGAGAGGGAGTGTGTAGGTCATAGTTCATTAATTGTCCCTGTGAAATGGTATTCCACTACATGAATACACCATGATTTATCCAATTTACTATTGATGGAGATTTAGGTTGTTTCCAGTTTTGTTTTTTTGTTTGTTTGTTTGTTTTTTATGATAGTCACACACAGAGAGAGAGAGAGGCAGAGACACAGGCAGAGGGAGAAGCAGGCTCCATGCACTGGGAGCCCGACGTGGGATTCGATCCTGGGTCTCCAGGATCGCGCCCTGGGCCAAAGGCAGGCGCCAAACCGCTGCGCCACCCAGGGATCCCTGTTTCCAGTTTTGAATTGTGATGAAAAGCACTGCTATGCAGGTATCACCTATATGTATTTGCTTATGCTTTTCTAGGGTGTTTACCTAGGAACTGAACTGCTGGCTCACAGGATAAACACATGTTCAGCTTTATTAGTGATAACAAATATCAAATTATCTTCAAAAGTGGTAACATCAATCCTTGGAATGACAGAATTTGTAATGCAAACTAACAGTATCTCATGTATTTTTAATTTACACTTCTTTAGATACTAATGAGAGTAGGAATCTTCATGTTTACTTAACTTTCAATTTTCCACTTTTTGATGTCTTTTTCTAGTTGATTTATTAAAACCTGTGTATTGGGTTTTTGTTTTTTGGGTTTTTTTTTTTTTTAAATGATAAAACTAAGAATATCTCCAGAAGACAGTAAAGTATAAACAGAAAACTACTGAGAGTGATAGCCGGAACTAAATTAAAGGAAAAAAAAAAAAAAAAACATTAAAACTTGAGAAATAAAGTTATGGAGTATATGATGGAAATTCATACTTAAAAAATTAACAAGCCAAATGTCAACCCAAGAAAGAAAAAGAATATCAAAGTAAATCCAAGAAATACAGTAAAAGGAAGGAAACAATGAAGATGAGGTGAGAGCTCAAATTAATGAAAACATAACAAACAATACAGGGGTCAGCAAAGCCAAAAGTTGAATTTTTTATAACAATCAAGTAGGAAGATTCATACTTTCTGATTCTAAAATTTACTACAAAATTGCAGTAATCAAAACAGTAGGTACTAGAGTAAGGACAGACAAATAGATCATAAAGTCCAGAAATAAAATGATATACCAATGGTCAACTGATTTTCAACAAAATGCCAAGATATTTCAATGGATATCTTTCAATGGAAGAACAGTCTCTGTTCAACAAATAGTGCTAGACAGCTAGATAACATGAAAAAGAATTAAGCTCTTACCTATATCATATTTAAAAATTAGCTCAAAATGAATGTATCAAAGACGTAAATATAAAATCCAAAACTCTTAAGAGACAGGAATAAATCTTTTTTTTTTTTTTAAGATTTTATTTACTTATTCATGAGAGACACAGAGAGAGAGGCAGAGACACAAGCAGAGGGAGAAGCAGGCTGCACGCAGGCGCCCACTGTGGGACTCGATCCCAGGACCCTAGGATCACGGCCTGAGCCGAAGGCAGACGTTCAACTGCTGAACCACCCAGGTGTCCCGACAGGAATAAATCTTAACCTTGGATTTAACAATGATTTTTTAGATATGATACCAAAACCACACTAAACAATAGGAAAAAAAAAAAAAAAACAGATGAGTCAGACTTCACCAAATTAGAAACTTCATATGTCAAAGGACACTTTCAAGAAAGTGACAGACAATCCACAGAATAGGAGAAAATATTTGCAACTCATATATCTGACAAAGGTCCAAATTTCAGAAAATATAAAGAACTCCTACAATTCAATAACAAAAGGACAACCTAATTAAAAAATGGACAAAAAAATTTCTCCAAAGATGATCTATAAATAGTACACGAAAAGATCCTTAACATGATTAGCCATCAGGCAAATCCAAATCAAAACTATGAGATACCACCTTGTATCCACTAGGATGTTTATATCAAAAAGACAGACAATAACAAGCACTGGCAAGATGTGAGGAAATTAACCCCTGTATATGGCTAGCAGGAATATAAAATATACAAATGCTGTGGAAAATAGTTTGGTGGGTGTCTCAATAAATTAATCATAGAATTATTAACATGTGACCCAGCAATTCTAGTCCTGGGCATAAATGCAAAAAGAAAAAATATATATATATGAAAATATATTTGATATATATGAAAATATAAATATATATATATATGAAACTTGTAACCAAATGTTCAAGACAACACTAGACACAAGAGCCAAAGGTAGAAATAACCCAAATGCCTATCAACTGATAATCAAACCAGATGTGGTATATATATATATATATATATATATATATATATATATAATGGAAAATTATTCTGATATAAGAAGGAAGGAATAATGATATATGCTACAACATGAACAACCTTGAACTGAAAACACACGGGTAAGTGAAGAAAGTCATACACAAAAGGTCACATGTGATATGATTCTGTTTAAGAAAAATACTGAGAATAGGTACATCCATAGAGACAAAAGTAGATTAAGTAGTTGCCAGGGGCTGGAGTGGGGGAAGAAGAGACTACTTAATGTGCACTTGGTCTCCTTTTAGAGTGAGGAAGTGTTTGGGAACTATATTATGGTGACAGTTGTGCAACATGTAAATACAATAAACGTGACTACTGGTAAATTTTATATGTATTTTAAAAACGGAAAAATGAAAATGAAAATAAAAAGACAAATAAAATTGATGAGCTTCTGACAAGACTAAGCAGAAGCAAAAGAAAGGCACAAACCCCCCAGTAGGAGTACTGAAAAAAGGGGTATGACTACAAATGCTACACACATGAAACAGATAAAAGGATACTACAAACAAGTTTTATGTCTTTTGTCTGCTTGTTTTATCAGTCAAGGAGAGAAGCTGAAAACTCTCAAACTATGCTTGATGAATGCCTTTTTTCCTCTTTTTTTTTTTTGCTTTATGTCTTTTTGGGTCACACTATTTAGTATGTAACATTTACAATTAATTTCCCTATTTTAAAAATATTTATGTATTCATAAGAGACACACACAAAGAGAAGCATATACACAGGCAGAGGGAGAAATGGGCTCCCTGCGAGGAGCCCGAGGTGGACTCAATCCCTGGACTCTGGGATCACGCCCTGAGCCAAAGACAGACACTCAACCCAAGCCAAAGGCAGACGCTCAACTACTGAGCCAACCAGGCGTCGCAGAATTAATTTTCCTATTAAATTGTATCTTTTATGAGTGTATAACCCAATTTCCTTCTAGTAAAGCTCTTTGACTTAAAAATATATGCTAGTATTTGCATGATGTATCTTTCTTATCCTTTTACTTGCAACTTTATTTTGTAAACTGAATAGTAAAATTTTAAAAATCCAGTCTTAATTGGGACTTTGTCCATTTTATATTTAATGTGGTTTACACTAATATAGTCGGATTTACGTCCATCATTTTATGTTTTGTTATTCTATGAATTATGTTTTGCCTGCTTCTGTCTTTGGATTTCATACTTTACCTTATTACATTCCCTACGTTATGTTTTGGAATGGTAATACATTATAGCCTGCACTGGCAGCTTCAGTTTGCCTGTTACCTGGTACTTTTTTTTTTTTTTTTTTTTTTTTTAAGATTTCTTTATTTGAGAGAGAGAGCAAAAGAGAGAGAACATGTGTATGAACTGGGGTGGGGTGTGGGGGAAGGGCCAAGGGGGGGGACAGGGGGGGAGAGAGAGAGAGAGAGAGAGAGAGAGAGAGAGAGGGAAGCAGACTCCCAGCAGAGTGAGGAGCCCCATGCAGGGCTTGATCTCAGGATCCTGAGATCATGACCTGAGCCTAAATCAAGAGAGGGACATTTTTTTTTATAAATTTGTTTTTAATGGTGTTCAATTTGCCAACATATAGAATAACACCCAGTGCTCATCCCATCAAGTGCCCCCCTCAGTGCCCGTCACCCAGTCACCCCCACCCCCTGCACACCTCCCTTTCTACCACCCCTTGTTCGTTTCCCAGAGTTAAGAGTCTCTCATGTTCTGTCTCCCTTTCTGATATTTCCCACTCATTTTTTCTCCTTTCCCCTTTATTCAAGAGAGGGACATTTAACCAATTGATCCACTCAGGTGCCCCCTCTAACACTCTATTTCAGTTATTCCTTCTATTTATTTCTTTTAGTTGCTATTTTTTATAACATACATGCTAATTAATTTATACTCTGAACAAAGTTACGTATCTTTACTCTCCTCACCAACAAATACCCTGTTACTAACCCCATTCACCCCTCTTTGACTTATATGCTATTACTGAGTTATACATCTATTTTTAAAAGCCCATGAGACATGATTACTGTTTAATGCAAACCACTGTTTAGAATTACTAAGCTCTTCCCTTTCTTTGCTTTTAATTCTTTCTTATATTTCAGGCCTTTAATCTAAGAATCACTTTCCTCCCATCTAGAATACCTCCTTCACAATTTCCTTTAGTGAAGACTTCCTAAACGCAAACGCTCAGGTTTTTGTCTATATGAAGTGTCTGAATTTCCTCTTACTTTTTCTTTTTTCCATGGTACTGAATTTTGTACTGTTTTTTCTTTTTACTTAAAATTATGTTCCAGTGTCTTCCGGGCATGACACAATTAAAAGCAAACCTCTCTTCCCTCTTGAGGTAATTTTAAGACTTTTGCTTTGTCTATGGTGTTCTGCTATTTCAATGTAAAAAGCTAAGTGAGGCTTTCTGAGCAATTGGTTCAGTTCATCAAAGCAGCTGAGACTTACTCTTTGTTAAGAATTTCTATTTTTTCATTTAAGTGTGTTTGCAATTACTTGTTGAAACATTTTCTTGATACTGGTTTAAAATCCTGTCAGTTAACTGTGACATCTATGTTCTCTTGATGTTGGCATGTTAATTTTCCTTTCTAATTTGAGTTGAGACACTTCTGATTCTTGTTATATTTTCATTTGAAACCTGGATATTTGAAATATTATGTTATGAGATTCGGGATCTTATTTAAATATTCTGTTATAGCAGGCTTCCTCTTAACACTGCTCTGGTGAGGAAAGGACACAGCCTCATTACTATCTGACATGGGTGGTAGTATAGATTTTTTACCAGTTTTTTTTTTACAAGTGGGCAGGGAGGGACTTGGAACTCTGACTTGGAATCCTTGGTAAGAAGGTGGATTTCAGGATCCTCATTAATACTGCCCTGGCTGGGAAAAGTGCATAGTTAGTGCTCCCTACATCACCTCCGCTGACACCAGATTGGGAGGAGTTGTCTTGTTATGTCTTAGGAGAGTGGAAGTCTAGGTCCCTTCTTGGCTTTTGCTAATCAAGGTGATTTTTCCTTTCTATGTAGCTGGAGAAGAGTAGTTACTGTCTAAAACTTTTCTCTCCCACTAGGCTATTCCTTTCCTGGTTCTTGGCTAAAAAGAAGACAGACTTTTCTCAGAATTTTGTCTGCATCCAACATTTCAGGGTTGCCAACTTCTCCACACTCATTCTAGAATATATGAGGCAACAAGAAAACCTAGGATTTTTACCATCATGTTATTTGGGTCCTGAGGTCCCAAGCCAACCTACTTTTTCTCCACTTTTCAGACTCTTATTTATTTTACCCATAATGTCCAGGATTTTTAGCTGTACTTAAGAGCAGAAACAGGAGAAAGTATATCTATTCCATCTTTCTGGAAGCAAAAGTCTATACTGCATCACTTTTAAGTTTACTTTTGTATTTTTTTTATTTTTTATTTTTAAAGATCATGAGAGACAGAGAGAGAGAGAGAGAGAGAGGCAGAGGCACAGGCAGAGGGAGAAGCAGGCTCTATGTAGGGAGCCTGACGTGGGACTCAATCCCGGGACCCCAGGATCAGGCCCTGGGGTGAAGGCACCGCTAAACCGCTGAGCCACCCAGACTGCCCTTAAGTTTACTTTTATATTTTCTTCAAGGTTAAGCTTGGTAAAGAGGGGTAGGTTGTGTGTGTGTGTGTGTGTGTGTGTGTGTGTGTGTATGCTGGAGTGTGGGGTGTATGTGTGTGTTAAAAAAAATAAGATCTTAGATTCAAAGAGATGGTCCTATTTCATTCATATGCCTCCCCATGACACTGCAAGTATCTGTTAATTTTACTTATTTCACAAAATATTTAGGATCGGCTTTCTAGCGGAAACTAACAAAAAACCGAAGGCTTGTGTACTTGGTGACTCACAAACCAAATTGAGAAGGCATCCAGTAGTTATGGGATTAAGCTAACCATAAGGAAATAAAGTGGGAAATTCACAGAAATATTGGATCAAACCAGGAAACTGGGAATTCCTGACAAGTTTATCTAAATCTCTAATATTTCCTATGGTCTTATTTATTTTCTGCATACTTTACTCTAAGAGATGAGTATGTTAAAATCTCCCACTATGGAAAAAAAAATCTCCCACTATGATTTATCAATAAAAAAAGACCCTTTCTGTTCTGTTAATGTTTGATCCCTGAATTCCAACACATCTGATATTAATATTATTATTCTTCGTTTCTCTTACAATTTAATAATCTTTAAGTTCATGAAACTATTTTTAGCCTTTAATCTTCCTGCATCACTTTGTTTTAAAGGATTGTTTTTTGAAAGCATCTATCTTTGTTTTCTGACTTTTCTGGATTTCCGTGGGCAGAGAGGAAAAAAGAATGAGATGCACAATTATAGCATAATCACCTAGAATTCCTGAACTCCTACAGCATTTTAACTTTGTCTCATAGCAATTGCAATTACGTGATTTGTACATACATACATACATGCTATCTCTCCATGGACCTTGGGCATTTGGAGATAGAAAATGTTTTATAATTTTTTTTAATTTTTTAAAAATTTTTATTTATTTATGATAGTCACACACACACGGGGGGGGGGGGGCAGAGACATAGGCAGAGGGAGAAGCAGGCTCCATGCACCAGGAGCCTGACGTGGGATTCGATCCTGGGTCTCCAGGATCGCACCCTGGGCCAAAGGCAGGTGCCAAACCGCTGCGCCACCCAGGGATCCCCCTGTTTTATACTTTTAAAAAAGTTTCCCAAACTATTTAATACATTGCCTTGTTTATAGAAGATATTTTTTTGAAGATTTTATTTATTCATTTGAGAAAGACAAAGAGAACAACCGAGATAGCATAAGCAGGGAGGAGAGGGAGAAGCAGGCTCCCTACTAAGTAGGGTGCCTGACACTGGGCTCGCTTCCAGGACCCTGGGATCATGACCCGAGCCAAAGGCAGACACTTAACTGACTGAGCCACCCAGCTGCCCCTAGAGAAGATATTTAACATATATATTTTGAATTTATATTAAACAGGAAGATTACTCTTACAGCATTATGAGGCTAAAAGATATATCAACCATGTGATCTTTTTTTTTTTAAGATTTTTAAATTTATTTATTCATGAGAGACAGAGAGAGAGAGAGAGAGAGAGGCAGAGACACAAGAGGGAGAGGGAGAAGCAGGTTCCATGCAGGGAGCCGGACATGGGACTCAGTCCGGGTCTCCAGGATCACACCCTGGGCTGAAGGTGGCGCTAAACCACTGAGCCACCCAGGCTGCCCTCAACCATGTGATCTAATAAGCAAACAGTCTGCCAATATAGAAATATATGCTGAAAATGGCCACCAACAAAATACTCAGTCACCTTCTATACAGGGGCTGATGTGAAACTCCCCAAAGCAGGAATGAACAGAAGAAATCCTATGGTTAAGTACATGATGAAAAACTAATGACTAGTGGGAAACAACAGCAGATGGCCAATCTGGCAACAATCTTAAATGAGGGTAGCTCTTTAGAAATGAAGATGAAGACAAGAGGACGTTATAAATAGCACCAGAAATCTGTAAAATCAAAAGTAGTTCATGAAATCTGTGTAGTTTAAAAAATGAATATAGAGAAGCAAATCTGTTACCCTAAACTTGCTAAAATTCATCTGGACCATATTTCCTTATAATAATCTTCAAAGGTGATGAATTATAGTTGCCTTTAAATATCTGTGGTCACTGGGGAAACTCATAATAAGAGTCAAAATATCATCCCATCTTTGTTTACTCTGATATTGTTCTATTTTACCAACTACTTAACTTGCAGTGCTTAAAGTATCCTGGCTAAATGACAGAGACTGGAGGTATACCAGAATATACATATGTGCTATGTTCAATGGGTAATCTGTCCAGAATTATACAAACCCACATATCAAACAGTCCAGGTTTGCAACTGATAAATTTATTGCACATATTTCCATATACTTTTTTATATATGTCACCACCTTCTTTTCTTTGTCTCCTTCACTTCTGGCTCCGTGACCTCTTCTTCCTTCTCTTAAAAACAGTAAAAGTCAAAATCTACAAATGCTGTGGCACTTGCCTTGTGAAGCAAGTTAAGACTGCAATCAACTGATGCACTCATTTAACGTCAACTGAGTCAATTATTTTGAGAAGTGGGCCTACTGTCCACCATCTCAAAGAGAGGGGAGATAAAATTCATAATGGCGCTCGTTTCACCAAAACTAATTATTTTTAATCCTCAACCAAATGCCCATCATCATCCCCCTGGAATTCTATATACCTCTTTGACCTGTGACCAAGGTCTCCACTGTTCCTCAACCTTCCCAAATCTTTCCATAGAGCCACTAAATCTGCAGCTCCCAATTCCCCTATATTCTAAATCCTTTTTCCAAAATTTGCTTTGCTTCTGTGCTTTGAATGAAACCTTGTTTTGTCTCAAAACACCACTTATGCTGCTTTCTCAAATGGTAGTATAGGTATTTTGCTTATTTTCCACTACTACTATTATTCCCAAACTCTCTAATGAGACACATACACAAAAACTGCTCCCTTAAAGCTCATGTGACTCAGCTATAACACTCATCCCTTTGCTGCTATCATCTACCAACCTCCCTGTTACCTCCCTCAATCACTAAGGGCTTTCCTGCCTAAAGTCTTCCCTTTTACTCTAAACACTGCTATCATCCTCAGAGATTACTGACATCCCTGAGATCAAACTGTCCAAAACTATAGTCTTTCAGTTCTTTGACATCCTCATCTACAATAATCTACCTCTCCACCTTGCCCTACCTTCCCCTCCCCCCTTCCTGTGCTCACTATCTGGGATTGAGTCATCGTCTGAAATTGACCCACTTAAAGAAAACATAGCTCAGGTATGCCATTCTAACCAATCTCTTCTCTTCTCTTGGTAGCCTTCTTATAAACTACCCTCATAATACCCTCTTTGAACCTAGATGGTCTTATCTTAGTACCTTAACTTTCTACTTTCTCCCCACCTACCTTCTTCTTACTACATCTTTTTTGTTTTGTTTTGCCAACTTATTCCATGTTCCATCTTGTTAAAAATAACTCTTAGGAAATATCTTAAACTTCTTAAATTCCTGTTTTGCAAAATCTCAAGTCCAAATGAAACCAAGTATCTGCTTTTTCCATACTCATACCCAAGCTCAAGGAGAAAAAGTAACATAAAAGGACAGATACAAGTATCAACCTCAATGAGGGCATAATGTCTTTTCTCTGTTAAAATTACTTTCCATTCTCCACAAAATTTATTTCAAATTTTCTCCCATCTCTTCAAACTCCTAATTCCCATCATTTTCTTCTCTTCACAGAAGAGAAGCTATCAAATAAGAAGTCTTGCAACTTCTCCCTACTAAGTAACCTATATACACTCTTAACATCCTCTAATCTGCTTCCATCAGAGGTCTCCAATACTACCAATGTAAGGCTTTGTCAATCCACATTTAACTTGATGTTTCAGAAGTACCTGACATAGCTGATCAACTGAATCTCTGAAGCATTCTCTTCCCTGTGTGGTAGATTGAAAAAGGCTTTTCCAAAGATACCAGGTCCTAAGAAATGTTTATTTGATTTAGTCCCAGTTTCTGACACACAGTTTCTAAAATAAAATCCTTGCAATCTCTGCAGCAGCAGTCGGTGTCTTTTGTATGCTAATCAGATGGCGGGTGGTTAGAGGCCATAGGTAGCTTCAGGATATGTGCCAGTTTCAAGAAATACCAAAGCATGATTAGAGGGTTGGAACTGACCTGCAGAGAGGGGAGAGTGGCTGGAGATTGAGTAAATCACCAATGTCCAGTGATTCATTCAATTGTGCCTACACAGTAAAACTCCATAAAAACTTCTACTAAATGGTGGGGTTTGGAGAGCTTCCAGGTTGGTACACATCAAGGTGCTAGGAGGATAGCATGCTTAGAAAGGGCATGGAAACTCTTCAAACCCCCCCCTCCTCCATGCTTTGTCCTATGGATTTCTTCCATCTGGCAAATCCTGAGCTGCACCTTTTACAATAAACCAGTAATAAAGTACTTCTCTGACCTCTGTGAGCCATTTCTTTCAAATTATCAAATCTGAGGTGAGGGGTTGTGGGAACCTCCCCACCTTGACTTTACAGCCATTTAAGTCAGAAGTATGGGTGACACAGACTTACAACTAACATCTAAAGTGGGGGTAATCTTACAGTACTGGGCCTTTAACCTGTGGGGTGTCAGTTAGTGTCAGTCTTGAATTACAGAACACCCATTTAGTGTCCAGGGAATTGGAGAGTGGATTGCTCTGAGGAAAAAATCCACACATTTGGTGTCAGAAGTATTGTGTAGGTAAAAATAGCTCAGGGTAAAGCTTTGGCAGATGTGATTACATTAAGGAGCTTAAGATGGTACCTAAATGCCATCATAAATATCCTCACAAGACAGAGAGTGATTAAATAGACAGAAAAGGGGAAGTCCATGTGACCACAGAGGCAGTGAGTGACTAGAGTGGTGCAGCCACAACTCAAGGAATATTGGCTGCCACCAGAGGCTGAGAGTCTCAAGTAGGAGCTGGCCCTGCCAACACCTTGATTTTGACCCAGTAATACTGACTTCAGATTTGTTACCTCCAGAAGTATGAGAAGATAAATTTCTGTTGGTTCAAGTCACTAAATTTGTGGTAATTTGTCAAAGCAGCCAGAGAAAACTAAAACACTGGAGCTTCTTTAATAATTCACTGTCCTGGTATGCTGATATCAGTTCTTTTCTTGGACTTTTAATAATTAATCATTCTTTACCTAGACAATAAAAAAAAAGGAATTCTTCAAAGACTACTTCTATTCCTTTGCTCTGATTAATTTCATCCACATCCATAGCAATTACCACCTTGATACAACAAATCCAAAAGTCTACTTTTAACTCTGATCTCTCCTCTGATTTGAAACCCAATTGCCTACATATTTCCATTTAGATGTTTCCAAAGCACCTCTAATTCAACAACTTTAGAAACCAGACCCAGTTCTTCTTCCAGTGTTCCTTGTCTTAGCAAATGGTATTCTGCCCTCCAATAATCACATTTAACCTTCCCTCTTTCCTTGGAATATGTAAGATTCTCTCCTGATAGCTTCTGCATATGTATTCTCTCAGCCTAGATAACTCTTCCAAGTTCTACTCAAATCTACTTCCTCTCCTTAGTATTGAGGAGCTCTGGCTCACCCTCCAAATCTCCATTGCCAACTTCTCAGGAGAGTTTTCCCTCACTCTCCAAACTCAACTGTGTGCCTTTATACACTTTCATGATACCAAGTTCTTCATATCATTTATCAGAGTTTTTATTTTTTATTATTTTTGTGTGTGTATATATATATATTTTTTTGGGGGGGGGGGAGTTCAATTAGCCAACATTCAGCATAACACCCAGTGCTCATCCCGTCAAGTGCCCACCTCAGTGCCCATCACCAGTCACCCCAACCCCCCGCCCACCTCCCTTTCCACCACCCCTTGTTCATTTCCCAGAGTTAGGTGTCTCTCATGTTGTTACCTTCATTGATATTTCCCACTCATTTTCTCTCCTTTCCCCTTTATTCCCTTTCACTATTTTTTATATTCCCCAAATGAATGAGACCATAAAATGTTTGTCCTTCTCCAATTGACTTATTTTACTCAGCATAATACCCTCCTCCACATCAAAGCAAATGGTGGGTATATGTCATTTCTAATGGCTGAGTAATATTCCATTGTATACATAGACCACATCTTCTTTATCCCTTCATCTTTCGATGGACACCAAGGCTCCTTCCACAGGTTGGCTATTATGGACATTGCTGCTAGAAACATCGAGGTGCAGGTGTCCTGCCATTTCACTGCATCTGTACCTTTGGGGTAAATCCCCAGCAGTGCCATTGCTGGGTCATAGGACAGTTCTATTTTTAACTCTTTGAGGAACCTCCACACACTTTTCCAGAGTGGCTGTACCAGTTCACATTTCCACTAATAGTGCAAGAGGGTTCCCCTTTCTCCACATCCTCTCCAACACTTGTTGTTTCCTGTCTTGCTAATTTTCACCATTCTCACTGGTGTGAGGTGGTTTTTCATTGCGGTTTTGATCTGTATTTCCCTGATGGCAAGGGATACGAAGCATTTTCTCATGTGCTTGTTGGCCATGTCTATGTCTTCCTCTGTGAGATTTCTGTTCATGTCTTTTGCCCACTTCATGATTGGATTGTTTCTTTGCTATTGAGTTTAATAAGTTCTTTATAGATCTTGGATACTGGCCCTTTATCTGATAGGTCATTTGCTAATATCTTCTCCCATTCTGTAGGTTGTCTTTTAGTTTTGTTGACTTTCTTTTGCTGTGCAGAAGCTTTTGATCTTGATGAAGTCCCAATAATTCATTTTTGCTTTTGTTTCCCTTGCCTTCCTAGATGTATCTTGCAAGAAGTTGCTGTGGCCAAGTTCAAAAAGGGTGTTGCCTGTGTTCTCCTCTAGGATTTTGATGGATTCTTGTCTCACATTTAGATCTTTCATCCATTTTGAGTGTATCTTTGTGTATGGTGTAAGAGAATGGCCTAGTTTCATTCTTCTGCACATGGCTGTCCAATTTTTCCAGCACCATTTATTGATCAGAGTTCTAACTGCTCACTTATTTTTGTGATTATTTCTCTTCTCCACTAGAGTATAAGCGCCAAGATGGCAGTGAATGCTTGCTTTCTTCACTCTATATCCTTGAAGCCTAAGCGTAGTACCTGGCATACAGGAAATGCCAAATAATATTTGATAAACAAACAAATGAAAATTGAAATCTATTACTTCAAATATAAGTATCCTGGAAGTCACTGACACTCTTTGTATTTAATTACCGGGACTCAGGCAGCCCAGGTGGCTCAGCGGTTTAGCACCACCTTCAGCCCAGAGAGTGATCCTGGAGACCCGGATGGAGTCTGCTTCTCCCTCTGCCTCTCTCTCTCTCTCTGTGTCTCTCTCATGAATAAATAAAATCTTAAATAATAATAATAATTATTACTGGGACTCTTACAGGTATATGCTGCTTTTTAAAAGTTTACATTATGCCAAGTCACTTTAAGGAAAGGCCTATATTATTACCTGTTTTTGCAAACCAAAAGAAATCCAAAAAGAATTTCCATTTTTACAAAAAAGGGCAAAAAACAAAAATAGCAATCAGCATTTGTTTTGCAGTGAGCCATTATAAAGGCAGCACACACCCCAAGCAACAAGAATGTACCACCAAGCTCCTTCCCCAGAACTACACAGCATCTCAGCATCAAATCACCATAGCTTTGAACTTTGTGAACATCAGTGCATTATCTCAATTTATTTTGTGGATTTGTTAGCAAGCTGTGTCCTAAGGTACCAGAAAAGCCTGAGAAGGCTATTTTGGGGTCTGGGAATGCTCAAAAAATTGTTCAAATACATTAATGCTGATTGCTTCTTTGCTTTATGCCATTTTAAAACACAAAAGGTAACATAAAGGAATGCTCTACTTTCAGGTGGGGATGTAAAACCTATGATGTGTTTTAATCCCTCTCCAGATATTTAGATTTTCCTAAGAAAAAATTTCATTGTCTGTATTATCCATTATATATTAAATATGGTTCAGTTCCTTTAAAAGAATAGTGCTTGAAACATCTCTAAAAATACAAATTAATAAAGCAGATTTGTGTCTTGCATGTTGGAAGACAAGGATCAGATTTACCCTCTTTCAGTAACCAGAAAGTCGAAAAAAATACAACACCATGATCAGACACTGGACAACAGAGAGATTAGGTCTGCTACCTCTAAAAAGAGAAAAACAAAGTAGGTAAACCCTATAACTGCCCTGCCAATCTGCCCGGGGGCCCCTTCCAGACCACTGTGCAAAATGGACTACACTTAACAGCATGGCAGCTTCAATGAGTTGAGAAGACACATCGAAGGCAAGGGTGTCTAGAATCTTGAGACCAGAGTACAGACAAGAGAGCTACTCAGAGGAGAAAGAATTCCAGAAATCAGCATGGGGTCCTCTTGTATCTCTGGCTGAATACTAATCTACACCTAAGTAAAGGAAAACTCCCCTAGACTGAGGGACAGGACCACTGCCAGGGAGTTATTAAGATGAACAATTTCCAGATTTCATTCAAAAACAAAGATAAAAATTACCAGACTTCTCTGAAACCATACAAGTCCGATACAAGGAAACTACAACTTTAAACTGCTGGAAAATAAAAATATCAATCCAGAAATACATATCATTTCTCCTTTTCCTTCTCATTCACAAGTGTAAAAGAATTTTCCAGAGGCTAAGAGACCTGAGATTTCACAACAGGTATTTTTTCTTTTGGAAAATAGCCATTTTTCACCAAAAAAAAAAAAAAAAAAAAAAAAAGAAAAGAAAAAAAAAGTTGTTTATGTAAAAAAAAAAAAATTTGCCATGTTAATTTGTAATTCGTTTATTATTTCTTAAATAAACTGATAATATTTCTTAAAATTCTTAATTTTAGTTTCTAATAAGGTAAAACTTTGATAGCTACAGCCCATATAAAGAAAATCTCTTTGAAATCCTCAATTATTTTTAATAAATCCTCAATTTATTTTAAGTCATTTCAAGACTTAAAAAATGGGGAATTATAGCTTTGGGAATTAGTGGCCCCATCAAATTAGTGTTCATTCCCTTGTGATGGTAAAGAGCCTATGCAAAACCTTTTCATTATAAAATCAATTTTTCTAATAAATACACAGCTTTCTTGCAGTGTCAATCTGGCTAATTAATGTGTATCTTTAAAAAGAATTTTTCTGTCCCATCTAAGTTGTTTAATAATTAGTACACACTTGTTTATAATACTCCCTTAGTCTGCAGGATATATTGTCATGTCCCTCTTTTATTCTAGATATTGGTAATTTGGGGCTTCTCTCTTTTTACACTAACCAGTCTGGCTGGTTAGTATATTGCCAATTTTGGCATTTTTTTTCCCAAAAATTATTAACTATATAAATCTTGCCAATTTTTCCCCCAAATTATTAACTATATAAATCTTGCCCTAAAAGTACTTGACACAAATGGGAGTTTTTGGTGATAGCCTATGAGACCTCATAAAACACTATAACAATAATGTATAATGAAATATTTTGACATTTAGAAGATCTGCAGACCTCACTCAAACAGTATTTTCCAAATCATCAATGCACCGGCAAAAGATTCATTAAAATGCAAGACAGACCAATGGATTTTATTTATTTACTTATTTTTAAAGATTTTATTCATTTACTCTACACAGAGAAAGATCGTGTGCACAAGCAGGGGAAGATGCAGGCAGAGGGAGAAGCAGGCTCCCTCTTTAGCATAGCAGGGAGCCCGACAGAGAACTCGATCCTAGGACCCTGGGATTATGACCTGAGCCAAAGGCAGATATTTATTTAACTGACTGAGCCACCCAGGCACCCTTGACCAATGATTTTAGTATAATAGAATATGAAAAAATTATTTATGTGGTTTCAGATTTCACAGGTGTTAAACTGTCAAATTTTGATGCTGTATAAAAGAGAAATATTCAAATAATCTGTGTAATGAAATGGGAAGCTCTCACATTAGCGCTTTTGCTGTATAATGGAAAACTAATGGTTGTCTCAAGGTAAGGCACCTGAACAACTATTTGAGTTCTCAACTACTTTTCCATGGAATACCATTTTTAGTTGAAAAAATGACTGACAGATAAACTATTAATTTGGAGCAGGGTATCTGAGAAGACATTTTCTTGAAAATGAACAAAGCAAACCTATTACTTCAAGGAAAACAAATGGCAGTATTTACTGTCAATGATAAAAATCAAACTTTCAAGTGAAAATTAAAATTTTGGAAAATTTAAACTTGCCACTGTGAATCTGGCAGCTTCCCAAGTTATTTCTGATAAGATAAGTAGTGATAAGAACAAATGACTTCTTGATACCCTATACCCTATATAATGCAGCTGCTCTTAAATTTTTTGGATCGGCATTCCATATACTCTTTAAAATTACTGAGGATCCCAAAGAACTTTTCTATATAATTTATACTGAATTATATCTATCAATAAGCATTTAAAACTTAACATTTAAAAACTTTAAAACTTAGTTAAATATAATAACAAACCTACTACATGTTACTATAACTAGCATTTTTGGGGAAAATACTTTTCTTTAGACACTATTGAGAAAAGTACCACTGTTCTACATCTTTACAAATTCCTTTTCCTGTTGGCTTAATTTCAGACAGCTGGATTCTCTTATGTGCTTCTGCACTCTGTTGCCACATCACAGGTCAGGTCACATGGCCTCAGGTCAGGTCACATGGCCTTGCTTCGTCTGTAAGCAAGAAAAACGCTAACAAATTAGTACTGTTCTACAAAAAGTCTGACTTCATGGAACCCTTGAAACCCTTTCCTATATTTTCTATTGTTAAAGTTCAGAGATGTTAACAAACCTTAGCAGACAAAGATACGAAGACCAACATTGTAAATTGTCTCTTATTTTACAAAAATTCTTACTCTGTTAAGGACATATTTCTCTTAAAGTAAAATCTATTTTTCCAGGCTTTTTCCCTAACCAGACCAAAGCACTTACCACCTACTCTAGTCCTCAACTGATGCATGCTAACACTACTTGGATCCATTATAAACATATACATGTTACGTGTGAGTCTGTGATTATAAATATATATGATCTCTCTCACATATGCACAAACTATATCAAAAGAAAACACCAAAATATTATTAGCAAGATTATGAGCAGTTTTGATCTTTTAATTTTTATGTTTCCTCAATATTCCATATCTATTTGTATTGAATTTTTAAAAAATAAACAGAAAGATGCTTCTCCCTACTCTCCCCCTCTCATTAGCACTGGATAACACTCTTTTCAAAAAAAGTGTGCCCTAACCTTAGGGAACCCATAGGCCTTAGTAACTACAGGGAGGCAGAGAAGGAAGAGAAAATTACACCAGGAAACAGGATGCAGTGGACCTCATGTTACCATATCAAATAACTAAAACTTAGAATTCTAAGAATTCTAAGAATCTTGGATTTTCAATAAAATGTTCTCTTAAAATAATGATCCTTCTTATACAGTGCCAGAACTATGTACAACAATAAATCTGTTACAAATATTCAGCTCTTTGTACCTTATATGAAGTCTTTTCACTTACTCTCCTTTGATCTTATATCATCGCAGAGTAGAGCACTTCAAAATCCATACTCTAAATGGATTTATTGATTTTTTTTTTTTTTAAGGAGAATGCATTCATCTTGGAGATTTTCACTATTCAAGAAATCGTTGGTCTCTTGACCAAAGAACTGCAGCAAAGAGCCAATAGAACAAAGCAATGAAATACAAGGCTCTGAATTCTTCCAATTAGGGATCTCAAAATTCTATTGCTTAAATAACTAATGCCCAAAATGCTATACCAAGGCATTACAGTAATATGAGTATCAACCACGGCACCATAATTAACATGAAGAGAAGGCAACAACTTGATGCAAAATCACAAACATCTCTTCCACTTAGCCATCACAGGACAGGCCACACACAGCAGTGATTAAAACTCAGACTCTGGAGCAGATTATCTGGGCACTTAACTTCACGTGCCTCAGTTTTCCCATCTATAAAATGGAGAAGAGGGGGATCCCTGGGTGGCGCAGCGGTTTGGCGCCTGCCTTTGGCCCAGGGCGCGATCCTGGAGACCCGGGATTGAATCCCACGTCGGGCTCCCGGTGCATGGAGCCGGCTTCTCCCTCTGACTATGTCTCTGCCTCTCTCTGTGTGTGTGTGTGTGTGTGTGTGTGTGTGTGACTATCATAAATAAATAAAAATTTAAAAAAAAAATGGAGAAGAGGATAGAATAATAAAGGTTGTTAGAAAGATAACGTGCTAATTGTTAAGTGCTAGCAGATAGTATTTGTTGAAAAAAAAAAAGAAAAAGAAACAAAACCACTGAAGTTACAGTTCAAATGCTTTAATAATAAACAATGAAATAATTCTAGAGACATAGAAAAGCCAAATGAAATAATTCAGAACACTGAATACTTAATTTTCTAACTTTTTAAAAAGGTACGCAGTGTGGTGTGCTATTACCTCTTCACATAGCAAGAGCCCAAACTGCTAAAGTTCAAGTCACTTTCGGGGACTTCATAGAAGAGTCTGGCTATATATGAAGTATCTTTATGCCCACACATAGTGAATAAGAAAACGTTCTGGTCTGAAGGACAGAAGGATCCAAAAAATACAAGCATGGACAGGATACCTCAGTTGCTCTGTAGACTGCCAAAGAAAAGCAAAAAGGCTGATTGATCCTTTGTGGCAAATCTGTTCAAAGTTTAATGAAAGAAATGAATAATCAAGTAAAATTCAGACCAAAACTAATTTCCTAAAGTAATGGGAGTATTCCAGGCTGAGGCAGGGTAAGTAAGAAGTTGAAACATAGACATCTTGTTCTGGCAGGAAGCACCCAATGACCAACCAAGGTCAGATCAAAATGACAGTGATGTCACTTCAAATCTGGAACAAGGTAAGCATCAAAAAGAATAATGACACCTAAAGCAAGCGAAAAAAAAAAATTAAAGCAGAAATCAATAAAACTGAAAACAGAAGAATAAAGAAAACAAATCAACAAAAACAGCTTTCTCATATACAACCAAGTAGAAAATGAGACGGAAGATGCCATTTCTCACGGCAAAAGAATAAAAAAATTAATAGCAAAAAAAACTAAAAATGCTATTCGGAAGCCAAAAAGGGACTTAGAGAAATGAAAAGATGAAGTTTTTCCATATTCTTGGATAAAAAGAACACCATAAAGCTGCCAAAAAACACAAAGAAAATCCTAAACACTAACTGAACCTATGTCAGAGAAATTAATCAAGGTGAGAAGGGTGGTGGAAATGAATTTTTTTTTAAATTGGGAGTTCAATTTGCCAACATATATCATCAGTGCTCATCCCGTCAAGTGCCCCCCTCAGTGCCCGTCATCCAGTCATCCCAACCCCCTGCCCACCTCCCTTTCCACTACTCCTTGTTCGTTTCCCAGAGTTAGAGGAGTCTCTCATGTTCTGTCATCCTCACTGATATTTTCACTCATTTTCTCTCCTTGGAAAGGAGTATTAACTTGAAAAGGACATGAGAAAACTGTCTGCATTGATGGTAATGTTCTATAACTTGATCTAGGTACTGCATAAGTAATATATAGACAAAATTCACTGGGCTGTAAATTTAAGGATTGTGCATCTTTACTATATGCAAATTTTACCTCCATAGAATAAAAAAATTTAAGTCATCCCAAAAGTAATGGCAAATAGACTAAACTTTACTAATTGTAAAATTTCACATAAAATAAACAAGATGCAAGGCACCTGGGTGGCTCAGTTGGTTAAGTATCTGCCTCTGGCTCAGGTCATGATCTCAGGGTCCTGGGATCAAGTCCAATATAGGGCTCCCTGCTCAGCAGGGAGTCGGCTTCTTCCTCCGCCCTTCCTCCCTGCTCATGTGCATGTTTGATCTCTCTCTCAAATAAAATCTTCAAAAAAATAAATAAATAAAAAGTAAGATAAACAAGATGGAAGCTAGAAAAGATTTTGAAAAAGAAATGAATTAGCCCTAACAGAAAACAATATAAAATACAATAATTAAAACAAGATGGTTTGGTTCCCAAATAGGCAGATAGATCAGCAGACCAGAAGTGGTCCCAAATACACAAAGAAATCCAGTAAATTATAAAGGTAGAATTTCAAATCTGTAAGACAAAAATAGATTATTTAATAAATGATACTGGGACAACTGAATGGTCATGTGATGACAAAAATAAGGTTGAACACATCATACCTTACACCAGAATGAATTCCAAATAAGAAAAATTAAAAGTATAAAAAGAGAGAAATGAAAACAAAACAAAACAAAAACATGAAAGTACTAAAAATGTAACATTTGAGAATTCTTGTAAAATCCTGAGTTAGAGAAAGACTTTGTAACCATGACATACAATTTAGAAGTCAGTAAAGACTGGTAAGAATTTTAACTACTGGGGGGAAATTCAGCATGATAAAATCACCATAAACAAACTAAAAAGTAAAGAACAAACTTGGAAAAATATTTCCAAAAAATAGCATGGAGCTATTTTCCCCTAATATAAAAATAAATTCTACAAATCTAAGAAGATGAGTAACAAAGTGACATAAAAACAGGCAAGAATATGGACAGTTCACAGTAAAGAAAATATAAATAAATAGCCCTTAAAAGATAAAAGATGTCACTTATATATAAATAGCTGAACTGGTAGAATGAACTAAGAGAACATTTCTACAAATGTTATTTTGGCAATATCTATCAAATTTAGAAAGCACATACATTCTGATCTAGCAATTCTACTTCTGGATATGTGTCCCATGCATTTCTGTACAAGTGTTAAAAGGAATCCATCGTACCATGGCTTTTAATAGCGGAATATTGAAAACCACTTAAATGTATATAAAAAAAGGGGTTACTTATATTAATGCTATACCTGTATAATGTGCTGAAATTTTGTGTTCCCTTTGGGACTTCGGGAGGTAATTACCACTACAAGAACTCATGAAGATTGGGACCCCATGATGGAATTAGTTCATAAAAAGAGGGAGGGAGAACAGACACTCCCTCTCTTCATGTGAGGACAGTGAGGTGACATCTGCAAGCCAGGAAGAGTCCTCACAAAAACCAAATCTCTGAACACCTTGACCTTGCACTTCTTAGACTCTAGAAATGGAGTGTCTAATGGTTTAAGGAGTGTCTAATGGTTTAAGCCACCAAGTCTACAGAATTTTGCTATAGCAACCCAAGCTAAGACAAATGATACACTGTGAAGGTGCTGGGGAAAAAAAAAAAAAAGGAATAAGCATCACATTTATGTACTGATATGACTAATAGGAAATCATCCCAAGCTGTATTAAGTTAAAATAAAAGGTAAAGGATACTGTGCATAGTATGCAACAACTTAAATGAAAATGGAGGTGAAGACAGAGAACATACACTATATATGTAAGACATACAATCCATCTGTGGCAATCCTAAATCTGTAAAGCTCAGAAAAAAACTTTTTTTTAACTTTAGTACAAACCTATTTGGTGTCAGAATCCGACAATAATTTCTTTTGTCAGATTTCATAATCTTTACCTTTATTATATACTATTTGTGTTTTTGATATAGAGATATTAATGTATTTACAGGATGCTACACACTCCCTTCCAACTACAGATTTTGAATAATAGACTAGAGACACTATATTACTTTTCCACAGCAACCCACTTCAAAAACAAAACACCTTAATTCTGAACTACATCTGGATCAAGGGTTTTGGACAAGGAATTATACACCTCTATTTACTTGCACATACATAAACTGTCTTTGGAGAGATTCACAGGAAACTTAACACTGTTTCCATGTGGAGGAAATGGGTGGCTGCACAAAATGGGAAGACTTTTTACTGTACATCTTTTAAAATCTTTGGAATTCTGAATCAAAGTGAATACATTACTCAGTTAAAATGTAAGTAAGATAAAATTACTAAACCTTTTTAATTTTCAGCCAGATGCTTTGGTTTTTGCTTGTTCTGACTAAAAATTAACCCTTTCTTAAGTCACAGAGAAATCTATATATAGTGATGGCTTTCCTTTATTTTCCTTTATTGGTCAACTTTTGGTTGATCCATATGACAGCTGAGTCAGACAGTCACCGGCTAAGGAGCAAGTTAGGGAAGGGTGAGTATCCATCCCTATTAACAGCTTTTAGCTGATATTTTGATGCCTAGTGCCAAATAAAGCTTTTTCTTTCCTAATGACTCCAAAAGTAAGTCAGGGCTTTGGCCCCTCAGCAACAGCAAGCAGTGAAGCCCATACTTCTCAACATTAGAAAAATTTAAGAAATGCTCCTAGCATAAAATCTAAGTGTAAGTCTTCAAAGCTTCAATACAGAAGTTTAAGGACTCTGATTAGTATTTGAGCATCTTTTGTTTGCTTTTCATTTACTTCTTTTATTGCTCTATTGTGTTCCAAAATGGATTTAAGGTGACTATAAGGTTTATCTTTTCTTATGATTAAGATTTTGAGTTCTCTGTACCACACTCTCAACTTTAACCAGAAATTAGGAAAGACGACATTTTACTTTTTGTGGTTTTATCTAGTGAATATATTTTAAGAAGCGACCTGAGAGATGTATGGTTTGGAAATCCCCAAATGCCCCAACATCCAGCACTCAGGTTTCAAGATTAAAGAAATTCCCAATGAAATGTCTAACAATATCTGTTTCCTTGCGTTAGGACATAAATGCATGGTTTGCCCTTGCTTCCCATCAGGTTATACTCACGGAAAGAAGAGCCTAATTTCTACTTCCTTCAGCCCCCACATCACTTAATACCTGAACTTAATGGCTTCTCAATGAATACTGCCTATATAAAACCAGTGTCATTTCATAGTTACTGTCCTCAAGGAGGAGCAAGAAATTTGGTGTACCAATATAACCACAGAAACACTACACAGAAAACTTAGAAAAATACAGGAAAAATATTTCCAGATGCTACTTCTAACCTCTCTTGTTTTTCTAGAGACCTCTAGAAAATGCTCAATGAACTGGTGGTTATCCAGTCTCTCATAAATATGCACTCTTCGGAGTCAAAAATTCCAGTAAGATTAAAGACACAACAGTATTCCATTTTCTTCAAACATAGGTAACGTGATATAGCTATTCCCAGCTCCTGGATTACCATTCTTTTAGAAATCTCTCAAAAATCAACCTAGAAAAACTTAGGCAATTCTCTACAGTAGGAAAAGAAAACATGGCAAAATAACTTTGTATCAGAGAATGTGGCAAATAATTTTCTTTTAATACTTGCTTTTGGAACATTTCCAAATTTTAAATCAGAGAGGATTACTGGTCCAAATGTTAAATCATTTCAGTCAATTCAGATTAGGTGAGAAAATCCAATTTTAAATAAACCCGAGATGCAGGGGGAAACAACTGGCATTTCCTGGCAAATCCAAATGTATACATGAAATTAGTTTTCAATTCACTTGGCATTTTGCATTTGTTCCAAGTTAAAAATAATAAGCTATAATAATAGCTAAAATTTCCTGAATACTTATATCTAGTGTTCCAGGTACTGTATTAGTGCCAAGCACTTTACGTGCAATGCCTCACTTAAACCTTATAGGCCTATGAGATTATGTGCTATTATTATTCTCACTTGACAATAAAACAGGCCCAAAGATGTTATATAACCTGAACTAACTAACCATATAATTAGTTAGATTTGGAGCATGAATTTGAACTCAGAGCTGACCTTAAAGTCCATATTAACAACCACTATTAAATTTGGGCTCCTTAGCTTTCTAAAGAACAGACACATTTTAACCAAACCTAATGTACTACCAAATGTAAAAGGAGACATACATTTACACTTTATTAGCTATATTCGTGACATAACCCACCACCCTGAAAAAGAATGGCAGCTAATAAATTTTCTAAAAGATCTTATACACATACATACTCACATATAATTTAAAAAAATGGATTTCAATGAAATCCAGGTATCTGGGGCAGGCTTTTGTTTGTTTGGGGGAAGCCCTCTTATAAATCTTTTAAGAGAACATAAATTCACTGCTAGATGTGCTTTTATTCCCATCCCTGATCTCTCTCTGTGTCTCTCATGAATAAATGAATCTTAAAAAAAAAAATCCAACAGCCTGTTTACAGCTTTAAAAAAAAAAGTTAAGCAACTTTTCTATAGCTCTAGAACTTGTTGATGACAAAGTCTAGAAGACAGAACTGAGAAGTTAACCTAGGTCTGACTCCTGGATAAATCTAGTTTCACCTATCGCCCTGAATGATAGAACAGCTCTTATTTCAATACTCCTGTCTCCTTTTAGGTAGTAAAGTCTGTTGACTCAGAACTCATTTCTGAAATCAAAGTTCAAGTTAATCTGTATTAGAGTAAGAAGACCAATGTTTTTAAATGTTCGTGTAAAGAGCTCATGACTAAGACAATAAGCATCACAGCTCCCTGAACTAAGCAAATGATTCATATCTAGAACTATGTGGCTATAATTACTTCCTTGCACTACATAAATCAGAAAGGCTACTACCCATACCACTGACTTGACCAGAGACCTCTAGAGAACTGGCATCTTAATGTCAGACATTACTTTATACTTCTACATGTGCAACACAACATCTGAACTATCTAGATGATCTGAATGTGTCCAAATCAATTCATAGGCAAAACACACTAATATGAATCAGACTTCTAATATACAACTTCCTTGACTGCCTCTAGAATAGCTAAGGACTGGTCACTTAAATTACTTCAAGTTGTTTCCCTGAGCACCAAGTACCTTCACTTGGTGAAGGTCATTTCCATAGTATTAGGCATTGAGTTAAGATTCTAACCTCATTAATTTGGATGGAGTTTATTCTTAAATTTCCTTTCCAAGTGGCCGTTCTCTCAGGATCTAAAGGAGTATAATAAGAATATAGTTTCCTACTCTGTCAGGACACTTAAAGACAGCCCATTTCAAATTCATTAATGGAATATACTCACCAAAAGAATCAGTGATATCTCTTTTTAAACATAACTTAGGGGACGCCTGTGTGGCTCAGCAGTTGAGCGTCTGCCTTCAGCTCAGGGCCTGATCCCGGAGTCCGGGGACCAAGTCCCACATCGGGCTCCCTGCATGGAGCCTGCTTCTCCTCCCTCTGCCTGTGTCTCTGCCCCTCTCTCTGTGTCTCTCATGAATAAATAAATAAAATCTTTAAAAAATAAAATAAAATAAACATAATTTAGAGTGGAAAGGGGAGTAACTGCTAATGGGTACGTAGTTTTTCTTGGGGTGATGAAAATGTACTGGAATTGCATAGTAGCAATCAACGCAGAACTCTGAATATATTTAAAACCCATACTGATGCACACTCTAAACGGGTGAATTTTATGGTATGTCATTTGTATCTCAATAAAATTGTTATTTTTAAAAACCAAAAGAATTTCAAAAACACAAAAAACTGGATTGACATGTAGCCTTACAGTGAGCTACCACCAAAGGATTGTATCAGTAACACTTTCTGAAATCTGACATACTGTAACTAGACAAATCAATAAAAGTTTGGTATCTCATGATTTTCATTCCTTATCTTAATGAAGTATTTCCTTTTAATTTGTTCTCTGCATCAGGCAATACTATAAGCTCATTTCAAATTCTCTCATATCCAAAACATGCTAAAATTTATTAAACTGTGAGTGGAAAAACGATGTAACTTGAATAAATCAGTATTATTTGGAGTTTCAGGCCCATATGCTTCTCCGATAGTAAAATCTTAAATTCAGTTAGGCCCAAATGCTTCACCAAGGTAGAATTTTAAATTAAACATTTCTACAAATGCAATTAGAAATTAAACATTTCAAATAAAACTTTCATGTAGCTTATTTCCCATACTCTAGCTTTTCCCCTTACAGGCGTCATCAGAAACTTTTCAAGCAATGTTCAAAAAAGGACAAATTCAATCATTTTAGACCCCTGCTGTAATATCACTATGTCTGTGTGTGATACACATACTAAGAAAAAAAAAAGACAAAAACAACAAAAGCATTTTAGACAATATTTTATTTTAGGATAATGAATTAGAAGTGCTAGGAAAAAAAAAACTAAAATATTCAAAAGCCCCTGATGCGGTGACAGATAGTACAAATGAACGAATCACTTAGCCCACTGAAAGTGAGTTTGCAGAGAACTGTAAAGAACTGTAAAGACTGGATTTTAAATAGTATTAACCGTGAAGAGTTTTTCATCAAGCTCTTATTGAACACTTACTATATTCCAGGCTAGGGCTGGAGACACAGATGAAAGACAGGCCTGTCCTCAAGGAAATCCCATTTTGATTGCTTGCTTTTGTCAGGCACAGCACTGAGCATGTTCCCTTACAGCATGTGATCTCCTAGGTTTAACCCACAGCAGGGAAATCTGAGATAAACATTACAAATGACTTTTAAGACTGTAAGGCTGTTAAAACTGAAAAGTTAAATTTGTAAATAAAGAAAGCCATTGTACGTTTAGATCAACCTCCTAACTGTACTAAAAGAAGAAAGAAAAAAAACCCAAAACCAAAAAAATAAATGACCCAGAGTATAACGACACCTTTAACGCACACTGCTTACATAACTCATTTAAAAAGACATCCATTACATTTCAAAGCATCCTCCTCCATCAAAAAAGTATTTCTCTTCGCTTCAAACTCTGAGTACAGTGCTGAACAGCTGCTCAATGAATGAATGAAATAAACAGATGTTCCACCGGCCCAGATACCTGCCGGATGCTCATCCCAAAGCACAACGGCCTGACAGGCCGGAATCCTACCGAGGCGGCTCCTGAATCTCAGAGGTAGAAACAGTGACCCCGCAACCCCGATGCCCGTAGTCGGCCCGCGGCTACGCACCCTCAGACACCCGCGCGGCAGGCGTTCGTCGCGATCCTCTACGACCGACTCGGCTCCACCGTCTGAGCCTTGGGAACACGAGTGCAAGACAAAGGGGAGGGGGCGGGGAGGGCCGGAAGGTCCGCACCGGCGACCCCCGAGGGGAGGCCGCGCTCGCGCACGCCGACCCCGGCCCGGCCCCGCGGACCCCGCAGCCCAGGGCTGACGGCGCCTCCGCCCGCAGCCTCGGCACAAAGAGAGCCCGTGCGCGAGGGCGGGCGTCGGGACTCGGCGGCCGCGGGAGCGAGTCAGGCGCCTCCGCCCGACCTTCCCCGAATCGCCTCAGGACCCGCCGCCCAGCGCCCGCCCCACGTTCCCTCCCGACGCGGACGCGGCATCCGCGAGGGCAGCGCGCGGGGCTGTGGGGCGGGGCGGGCGCGCGGGCCGGGGTCCGGCAGCCCCACGCCCCCGGCCGCCCCGCCTCCGCGCCCGCCATTGTTCCCGCGCCGCCCCCGCCCCGCCCCGCCCCCGCCCGCCCGCCGCGCGCCCCGAGCCGCCGCGCTCCCGCCCCCACTCCCGGGAGGGGGTCCCGGCCGCGGAGAAGGCGGCGGCGGCGGCGGCGGCGGCGGCACAATAACATAAACACGGCGGGGCCGCCGGCGCCCGGGCCCCGCGGCAGCCGCCGCACTCACCCCGCAACGCAGCGCACGGCGACTGGGAAGCCCGCCCGCGGGACTGGCGCCGTCCGGGCGGTCGCCACGGCCGTTACCCAGGGCGGCTCCGCGCACCCGGCCCCGCGCACCCGGCCCCGTCGTCCGGCCCCGGCCGCTCCGCTGAGTAACAGGAACGCGGGCCGTCACCGCGCACGCCCGCCCACGTCATCGCGCCGGGCCCGCCCCCGCGCCTCGCAGGCGGCCCGCGGGGCGGGGCGGGGCGGGGCGGGGCGGGGCGGCCCCGGGGCCCGGATGCGGGGGCGGGGCGGGGGCGGGGCCCCTCCGGGAGCGGGAGGCCGCGCGGAGGTCGCCTGGAGGCGGAGCTGCGGGGGGCGCGCCGGGACCGGGCGCGAGGGGCGTGTCCGGGGCCGGTGGGGGCGGGGCCCTGCGCGCGGCACGTGCGGCTCCCGGCCCGGGGCGTCCCCTAGTGGGAGCCGGAGGCCAGGTGCCTGCCCTGAGGCCGGGCGCCCGGGAGCAGGCCCTGGGCCGGGCACACACCCGAGACACAGAACGGGGCTTACCTTGACCGACAGCACGTTCCTTTCAGGGCCTCGTCACCTACGGCGAGTGATTGTTCCTTTCAGCCACCTGGAAGAAGCTGCCTCCTGTTTTCCCCAAATCCAGCTCGTGCTAGATTTAATTCATCACCTTATTTATCTCTGAGCTCCCGCAAAGCGTGTATTCGTTAGTTGCAGGAGTGACGAATTGGCAAGCCGTTAAATATCCAACAATGGGTGGAAGGGCGTCTAAATTACATCCATCCATCCAACAGAATATAGCTTAGCAATTTAAATGCCAGGTGTTCAAGGAATTCTTAACAATACAGGAAAATGTTCACGATGTATCATGAAGACAAAGAAGCAGGTCTCTATATAATGATCCTACCTATGTATTATGCATACATGGAAAAAACCTGAAAAGAAATTTGCCAGATTAGGGGATCCCTGGGTGGCGCAGCGGTTTGGCGCCTGCCTTTGGCCCAGGGCGCGATCCTGGAGACCGGGGATCGAATCCCACGTCGGGCTCCCGGTGCATGGAGCCTGCTTCTCCCTCTGCCTGTGTCTCTGCCTCCCTCTCTCTCTCTGTGACTATCATAAATAAATAAAAATTTAAAAAAAAAGAAAATTACATTACTTTAATAATGAACACATGAATATTGTTGAGTAAATGACTGAATCCAGGAATACTATCTTCCCTTGTCCTGTTGAGTTGGCCTGTTTCCAGTGATTCTGAAATGAAATATAAATGTGAACAATCATTTGTACATTCTCTCCCCGTTTCCTTGCTCTCTCAGCCTTTTTTCCTTTCTTCCTTTATTTCTACAATAAACAATTATCACATGCCCATTCTGTACCTGGCACTGTGCTAGCACTGGCAATACAATGGAACTTACATATGTAATCAACATAATATGGAATTAATAATGGTAAACAAATGCAAAATGATCACTGCAAATTGATATGGCTGCAAAGTATTATGAAACTGATTGGGACACCTGGGTGGCTCAGCAGAGGCGCCTTCAGCTCAGGTCCTGATCCTGGGATCCGGGATCGAGTCCCACATCCGGCTCCCTGCAAGGAGCCTGCTTCTCCCTCTGCCTGTGTCTCTGCCTCTCTCTCTCAGTCTGTGTCTCTCATGAATAAATAAATAAATCTAAAAAAAACTGATGGGTAGAATTAATAAGGCTAGGAAAGTCTTCCTTGAGGAACCGCCTCTTCTATTCTAAAGTTAGAATAGATTTAACTAGGCAGAAGGTATTTCAGATGAAGATAACTTGGTGTGTAAGGGTCCTGTGATGAGAGGGAGCAGGGTGAGTTGGAGAAACTGAAGAAAGCCAAGTGCTGCTGGAAGGACAAGAAGGAGCTATGAAATGAAGTTGGGAAGGTAGGAAAGAGACAGGACCTAGTGCAGTCATACTACCGATGTCTTTATCCTAAGTGCAATTGGAAGTCCTGACATGCTTCAGCAAAGAAGTGGAGTGGGCCAGATGGTAGAAGGGTCTAGGGTGATGCTCTAGAGTGATGGTTATGGAAACAGTAAGAAGAAGAATCTGAAGACCATTTAGGAGATCCAATGCACAGAACTTGGTGACAGATTAAGCAGGTAGTGAAGGGAAGGGGAGTCATCAAGAAAAGCTCATAAGTTTCTGGTTTGTAGCCAATGGTGGCTATTGGTACTAGTTCACTGGGGTGGCCATCTTGGCAGAGGATGAAGCTTAAGTGGAAAGACTGTGAGAGCAGGTAGTTTGAAGGCTTTTGATCTGCCCAAAAGAGATGCCACATTGACAGGTGGATATACAGAGCTGGGCTCAGGCAGATAAGAGATAAATATTGAACATTCAACATACATTCATGATAAAAACTCTTTAAAAATTAAGCATAGAAAGAACGTATCTCAACACAATACAGTGCATACAGGACAAGCTCACAAGTAACATCATACTCAATGGTGAAATACTGAAAGCTTTTGCTCTAGGATCAGGAACAAGACAAGGATGTCCACTCTCACTACTCCTATTTAGCACAGTACTAGAAGTCCTACTAGAGCCATCAGGCAAGGAAAGAAATTAAAGGTATCCAAAGTAGAAAGGGAAAAAAAAAAAAACAAAGAAAGGAAAAAACAAAATTGTCTATATTTACAAATGACATGATTTTATACACGGAAAATCCCAAAGATTCAGAAAAAAAAAAAAAAACTCTTTAGTTTTAATCAATGAATTCAGTAAAGTTGTAGCATACAAAATTAACAGTAGTATTTCCAGACACTAACAATTAATTTTCTGAAAAAGAAAAAAATTCATCTCATTGATAATAGCATCAAAAGTAATAAGATATTTACAAATAAATTTAAGGAAGCAAAAGACCTCTACTCCGAAAACCACAAGACATTGATGAAAGAAATTGAATAAGACACGAATAAATGGAAAGGTATCCTATGTTCACAAATTAGGAGAATTAATATTGTTAAAAAGTCAATACTACCAAAAGCCACTTATAGAGTCAATGTAATCCTTATCAAGATTGCAGTGGCATTTTTTTCAGAAGCTATACCATAAAGCTATTGTCATCAAAATAGTATAGTACTGGCATAAAAAATGGATAAATCGACCAGTAGAACAGAATTGAGAGCCCAGGAATAAACCCAGGCATATATAGTCGACTAGTATTTGACAAGGGAGCCAAGAATATTCAATGGAGAAAAGACAGGCTTTTCAATAAAAGATGCTAGGATAATTGGATATTTACATGTAAAATAATAAAACTGGGCCCATCCCACTCACAAAAACTAACTCAAACTGGATTGAAGACTTAAATGAAAGACATGAAAACCGTGAAATGCTTAGAAGAAAATATAGGAATAAAGCTCCTTGGCATGGGTCTTAGTCATGATTTTTTGGGTGTGACACTTAAAAGTACAAGCAACAAAATAAAAAATAAGTGGGACTACATCAAACTAAAAAGTTTCTGCATAGGGGATCCCAGGGTGGCTCTGTGGTTTAGCGCCTGCCTTTGGCCCAGGGCATGATCCTGGAGTCCCGGGATCAAGTCCCACATTGGGCTCCCTGCATGGAGCCTGCTTCTCCTTCTGCCTGTGTCTCTGCCTCTCTCTCGCTCTCTGTGTCTCTCATGAATAAATAAGTAAAATCTTTTAAAAAATAAAAAATAAAAAGCTTCTGCATAGCAAAAGAAACAACAAAGTGAAAACAATGGGAAAAAATATTTCCAAACCATGTAAGGGGTTAATATTTAAAATATATGAAGTCATATAACTCAATAGCAAAAAAAACAAACAAACAAAAAAAAAAACAACCCAATTAAAAAATGGGAAAGGGACCTCAATAGACATTTCTCCAAAGAAGATACCCGAAAGGCCAATAGGTTCAGGAAAAATGCTCAACATCACTAGTCATTTGGGAAATGCAAATTTAAACCACAAAATTCTCTCACATCTGTTAGAATGACTATCATCACAAAGACAAGAGAGAACAAATGCCTGCATAGATGTGGAGAAAAGGGAATCATTGTGCATGGTTAGTGGGATTGTGAATTGGCAAAGCCACTATGAAAAACAGTATGGAGAATCACCCCCAAATTAAAAATAGGCCCACTATATGATCCAGCAATTCCACTTCTGGAGAGACATTCAAAGAGAATGAAAACACTAACTTGAAAAGATATCTGCACTCTGCTATTTATAATAGCCAAGACATGGAAACAACCTAAGTGTCCATCAGTGGATGAATGGTTAAAGAAATTATGATACACGCATGTACAATAGAATATTATTCAGCCATAAAAAGGAGTAATCCTATTATTTGCAACAACATGGATGGATCTTGAAGGCAAATTCTAAGTGAAATCAGTGAAACGGAGAAAGACAAATATGTGGGATACATTCATATATATATATATATATACCCATTATGTATCATCTTCCACCTAGACCACATCTATATTATATATAACTATATATAGATATAGTTTTATATAGTTCCAGTTGTTTATTTTTATTTTGTTGCTTGTAGTTTTAAGTGTCACATTGAAAAAATTATATACATACATATATATATATTCACTTATATATGGAATCTAAAAACTACAATGAAAACAAAACCAAACTCATAGAAAAAGAGATTAGATTTGTGGTTGCCAGAGGCAGAATTGGAGAAGGGGGAATTGGTGAAGGTCAAAAGGTATAAATTTCCAGTTGTAAGATAAATAAGTATTAAGCGTACCATGTACAACATGATGTCTAGAGCTAACATTGATGTAGGATATATGGGAAAGCTCTTGAGAGTAAATCTCAAGAATTCTCATCACAAGGAAAAAAAAATTTCTTCTTTTCTTTTAATTGTATCTATATGACAAAATGGATATTAGCTGAACCTGTTGTGGTAATCATTTTACAATATGTGTAAATCAAACCATTGTACTGTATGCCTGAAACTTATATGGTAATGTATATCAATTATTTCTCAATAAACCCAGGGGGAAGAAGAGAATAATCATTGACAGAGTGATAACTTGAAACCTCAGGTATGGAGGAGTTAGCCCAGGCCCATGGGACAGCGGGTAGGAAGCAAAAAGAGAAGAAGACTGGGAGCCAGACCTTAAAGAACTTCAGCATTCAGTGACCATGAAGATGACGAATCTGCAAAGGAGCTGCCAGGGAGGTAGAAGGAAAGAAGAATTCAAGAAGAAAAGAGTGTTTAATAATATCAATATAAGACGAAACTTGAAATCCCAGAGTACTTAGAACCAGGAGTGGATTAGGAAGCACTGAGGGATGAATGGGAGATAGAAAAGTAAGGCAGTGATCATAGAAGTGAGTCAGGCAGTGAAGAAAGACAAATGTATTTTACATCTGATGGGAAGACTTTGTTGAGAGAGAGAATTGAAGAAATAAGCATGAGTGTAAGTTTTCTGGGAGAGCAGGAGTAGGACCAGACACACAGATGGAAGTATTGGCAGGTACCTCCTACTCTGCAGTAGACCTCCAAGTAACAAAAGACAATATAATCAGAGAGGTTATGAAGTGAGAGGTGTTGCCAGGACAGAGTTCCTGTGAGTTTCATGTCCATTTCTGTAATGCTATTAACAGCCCCTGTTTCATTCAACAGGGAGTGCTCCTAAGTTAGCATCAACCTACCATGTCAGCATCTAATTATCTACATCTAGAAAGGACATCCCACATGTTTATATAAGTATATGTGCATCTGTGTGATTTCAGAAAGCATTTCACTGCTTGTGACTGACTGCAATAATCTCTGATATTCTGCAAATTCAAAATGCTTTCTCTACCCATATGTGGCTCTGGGCCTCTTTCCTTCTCGTGGCATTGTTCTTTGTTAACCTATCATGCTCTCTGGTTAACCTATAGGGGCCTAACTCAGAAAAGGAGGAAGAGCTAAGGAATTCAGGTTTTTTGACTTTTGTCCCAGGAGACTTGTCTTGGGGACACCCAGTTCTTGGCTCTCTCTGAGGCTGCGATGGGAGAAAAAAAGGAGGGGAGGCTATAGGTCCCTTAAACCCAGTCTCTGCTGGAGCCCTGAGGGATAGTCAGAAAGAGGTTGCACCCTGTCCAGAGCACCTCTTTCCTTGTCATTCTCCTGAGACCACACACATATACTAGACTGTGTTGGATTTGGGCCTTTGACTAATGTGTCAGGTGGATCTCACTAAGCTGTTCAAAGGTACAGTAACCAAAGTTGAAATTTTACCTCACTTCCTAGTTCCCTGGTTTCAATTCAAGAGTGGGGAGCCAGAGAGAGGGGATTTACTGACTAAGGTCCGATGAAGGACACCTCCAAGGATGCACCTTCTCTCCTGACCTCACCTCCACTCCTGTCCTTCCTTTGCCTCACTTTTAAGCTTCCCAGTCTGGCTTGGCTTCCTTCCACTTCCCTCCTCTCCTTTCCCCTTCCCTTCCCTTCCCTTCCCTTCCCTTCCCTTCCCTTCCCTTCCCTTCTCTTCCCTTCTCTTCTCTTTTTAAAATAGGGTCTAATGCTTTACAAAATTAATTAATTAATTAATTAATTAATTTATTTATTTATTTATTTATTTATTTATTTATTGGAGAGAGAGAGAGTGAGCTGAGGGAGGCACAGAGGGACAGGGAGAGAATCCTTAAGTAAGTTCCATGCTGCTGAGCGTGGAGCCCAACGCAGGGTTCCATCTCAGAATCTGAAGGCCGTGACCTGGGCCGAAATCAAGAGTTGGACGCTCAACCATTGAGCCACCCAGGCGCCCCACCCAGTGTGGTTTTCTAATCATGCCCCTGGTCACATCTAGTCCCTCTGCAAGAAGAAGGGGTTTAGCCCCCTGGCTCTGGGATGCTCTTTCAGACTCTTTCAAGGTAGCGGCTGCTGGCTCCAGAGGGAGCAGTGCAGGCCCTGGTTGTGTGAGGAAAGGAAAGATGAGTGTTCACCTTGCAAAGTGATCTCTCCAACTTCACGAACTGTGGCTTGTTTCCTTAGGGGTAAGACAGGACCAAAAATGAATGGAGTTCCTCAGTTACAACTTGAACAAAACAAAGTGGGGGTAGAAATGATCAGTTCTCTGATTTGAACTTACAAAAGTATCCCCCTCCTCACTGGGGCTTCTTCTTTTTAAAAAAAAAAAAGAATATATATATATATAGTCCTTTTTTAAACATTTGTTTTATTGGAGTTCAATTTGCCAACATATAGCATATCCCCCAGTGCTCATCCTGTCAAGTGCCCTCCTCAGTGCCCGTCACCCAGTCACCCCAACCCCCTGCCCACCTCCCTTTCCACTACCCCTTGTTCGTTTCCCAGAGTTAGGAGTCTCTCATGTTCTGTCACCATCACTGATATTTTCACTCATTTTCTCTCCTTTCCCCTTTATTCCCTTTCACTATTTTTTATATTCCTCGCTGGGGCTTCTTTTTTCCCTTCACCCCCATATGTGCACATGGTTTCCAAGAGCACACATGAGACAAACCAGCTCTTCAAACCTATAGATTGAGTATACACAATTTCTCATAGAAAAAATGGGGAGCATTTACTCCTCTAAGAAGCTGCTTCTAAAATTGTTGTCCCCAGCCAGCATCATCAGCATCACCCAGAGGCTTATTGGAAATGTAGATTCTCAGACTCACTCAAGACAAGCTGAATGAGAAGCCATAAGGGAGGCCCCCAGCCATCTGCGTTTTAATGAGCATTCCAAGTATTTCTGGTGCCCATTCAAGTTTGAGAACCACAGCTCTAGGACACTAGCTCTCAAGTTAGCCAGCTCAGTCAAATCACCTTGGGAACTTTTAAAACTAACCAAACCTAGACTCTACTTCTCCAGATCATTTTTCAAAGCTCTACCAGGGTTTTGCAGTTTTCTGAAACCCCTCAGGTAATTTTGATGTACAGCCAAGATTGAGAGCCAATGCCTTAATTCAACATATTTTCTGTATTTTAAAATCTCAGAGCAAATCTGACAGGACAACCCACCCTCCAATAGCTTTTACATTTCAATTTCTCTCTGTATCCTTACTTTCATTGTTGGCTCTTTTTTCTAATGTTCTGCCTCCACCTCCCACAACTTAGATGTACCTCAGCTAAACTTTCCTCCTTCCATCCACATCCAGATATTGAAGATATTCAATATTTATTCCCTGGAGAAGAAGAGAAAGGGAAATGAATGGGAGGGAAAGAATATGGTGTTGAAGTCATGTACCTAACAAAATACTTTTTGTTATTTTAAATAAATATCTACTTAGAAAGAAAGCTTTCCAACAGAAAAGCTTTCCAACTCTGACCTCTCAACAGAGTCTCTGCCTCATTTATACTTATTTAGCCTAGAATTTCTTCTAGGTTGGTGGAATTTTGCCATTTGTAACTCCTATACTGCAGGCAATTTGTTCAGGCCCCATGGTAGAGAGGAGTCAGCACCTCATTACTGGCTCTCACCCTCAGCATCTTCAGAGAGAACACATCTCCATGTCCATGGTACTTCCTTCACTGTTCAGATGTAAAACTGGAACTCATACTAGAATGGCATTCCACAAATGACCCTTTGTCAGAAAGACCCTGGGATTTCTCACTTGTTATCAGTTAAAATTCCAAAGGCTCTCTGTGGTGGTATTGGGTAACAAGATAGATTCTGGCATCCCTGGAAGGTTAAGAGTCATTGCCTGCAAGTGGCAGAATTTTGAACCCCTCAGAAAGCAAAAGTGATGCTAGGAGAGATGTTTCCTTCCTACTGCCTTGCTGGGACCCTCTGATAGGACAGGATTTATCTCATTTCTCTGACTCTAGAGGTGACCTGAGGCCCACCTGAGAAGGTGTTCTTGCTTCTAGAAAGCAGAGATTAAAAGAAAATCTGATACAGGAATTTCAACACCCCTTTATCCTGTTCCTGAAGCAGATTTCCATACAAGACAGCATTGCTTCTAAGAGTAGATTCCAGTGCCCTTCATGTCAAAACCAACAGGATCAATTCTCAGTTGTGAGTTGACGTAGCTGCAACAGGCTGGTCAGCTCTGAGCTTGTCATGGAACTAAGAAGGCAGAGGAGAGGAGAAGTTCTATACTAGGAAAAAGGCAGGGGCTGGGGCCATAACCCTTAAAGTACGACATCTGAAATGAAGGACAACTACATAGGGGAGAAAGAGAACATTCCTTCTGAACCTAAGGCAATCTACATGCCAACTGATGCTTGAGGGAGAAGTAATCCAGGGTAAATAGAGGGGCATCATATTCCATGATGACTGGTCTCAAGCCCAGACTCCAGCTTACTCCCCCGACCCCCACCCCACAGTATTCTATTTCCTTGTAGAGTCAGGGTGTGGTTGTTAACTGTCAGCCTATGCCAAGCAGAGAGCAGGACTTCCCTTGGAATCAGCAGGAAATATAGGGATGTCACTAACACCTTCTTCTTAAAGGTCTCGCCATGGCATGTGGTTCTCTCTACCACCAAGCAATCAAGCAAGGTCTACCAAGTGAAGGAGTGTCTGTATAGAGACAGGGACCATGCTGTTTGGATTATCTTGTGAGGGCACATACCCGTGTACTTAGAGAAGGTAGAACCACACGAAAGGACATCAGATTCAAATACTTGACTCACTCTGCTCTCACAGCAGGTTGGGACATCAGAAGGCGTAATTTCCTCACTGTTTTAGAGGTCAACAGCCCTGAGAGGCAGACTGAACAGGGCTGGAGGAGGCAAGCCAAAGAGAAAACCAAATACAGAGAGCTGGCCTCAAGGGGCAGAGATAGTGATCATAAAAAACAAAACAAAACTATGAAGACACACAAAAATAAGATCCCCCTAAAGAGGCTAGCAGGTGCACTAGATTTCCTCTTACTCCAAAAAGGCTTACAGATTATAGATCAGAGAGAAGATGCTTGAGAGTGCTGAGTAAACCGTGAAGTCAAGGAGTTTTGAGTGGTACTTGGTAGGGATTGAAAGCCATGGATTCAAAGTGACATAACTGTAGATATTTCTCCAGAATCCTTGTCAACCCAGGTAGAGAAGCAGAGACAGCACTTAAAGAGTTGTATCCACAGTCAACAAAACTAAAAGACAACCTACAGAATGGGAGAAGATATTTGCAAATGACATATCAGATAAAGGGCTAGTTTCCAAGATCTATAAAGAACTTATTAAACTCAACACCAAAGAAACAAACAATCCAATCATGAAATGGGCAAAAGACACGAACAGAAATCTCACAGAGGAAGACAGAGACATGGCCAACACGCACATGAGAAAATGCTCCGCATCACTTGCCATCAGGGAAATATAAATCAAAACCACAATGAGATACCACCTCACACCAGTGAGCATGGGGAAAATTAACAAGGCAGGAAACCACAAATGTTGGAGAGGATGTGGAGAAAAGGGAACCCTCCTTCACTGTTGGTAGGAATGTGAACTGGTGCAGCCACTCTGGAAAACTGTGTGGAGGTTCCTCAAAGAGTTAAAAATAGATCTGCCCTACGACCCAGCAATTGCACTGTTGGGGATTTACCCCAAAGATACAGATGCAACGAAACGCCGGGACACCTGCACCCCCATGTTTCTAGCAGCAATGTCCACAATAGCCAAACTGTGGAAGGAGCCTCGGTGTCCATCGAAAGATGAATGGATAAAGAAGATGTGGTCTATGTATACAATGGAATATTCCTCAGCCATTAGAAATGACAAATACCCACCATTTGCTTCAACGTGGATGGAACTGGAGGGTATTATGCTGAGTGAAGTAAGTCAGTCGTAGAAGGACAAACATTATATGTTCTCATTCATGCAGGGAATATAAATAATAGTGAAAGGGAATATAAGGGAAGGGAGAAGAAATGTGTGGGAAATATCAGAAAGGGAGACAGAACATAAAGACTGCTAACTCTGGGAAACGAACTAGGGGTGGTGGAAGCGGAGGAGGGCGGGGGGTGGGAGTGATTGGGTGATGGGCACCAGGGGTTATTCTGTATGTTGGTAAATTGAACACCAATAAAAAATAATAAATAAATAAATAAATAAATAAATAAATAAATAAATGCTGCTCCCTGAGGGTGTGGCTTCCAGTCAGCCTGAAAAAAAAAAAAAAAAAAAAAAGAGTTGTATCCAGAAGCTAGGGGGGTGGGGGTGGTTTCCTGGGTTTGTTGAATGGAAAGATGAAGGGCAAGGAGATTGAAATAAGGACCCCAGGAGCCAGCCTGAGCAGAAGGAACAGTGAGGCTAGTAGAGGACACATAGACTGGGGCAAAATTAAGACATGGAGGGAGTGCCTTCTGTTCTTTAGGATTGAGAATGGTTGTCAATGCACAAAAAGGAGTTTAACAGCAGCGACAGATAGGCATTGGATGAGATACTGCAGTTTAAGTTTCCAGCATGCAGCAGCCTCTAGGTATGTTTGTAACTGTGAATGGTTGGTCTAAAGCAGAAGTAGAGATCTCTCAAAGTGAGTAATTGAAAAAACTGTGAGCCTTTTGTGTTAGGTAGGTAGTGTGACTAGATGTCTCAACTTGTCTAAGGTGGGCCCACTTTCTATCTGTTGCTTCCCAGGCTTTCAAAGTATCCAGGTTTGATGGATACATTCATCAGCAGTGGGAGTAGCAGAAGCCAGCAGTGGTGGCCATGGCCCAGGAGAGGGGAGGGGAGCTGCATGAGGGCAGTGCTGGGACTTCAGCAGGAGGCATGATCCTATTCATCTCCAGAGACATTCTCTGGGGCATCTTCACAAATATGAACTCTTTGGCCTGAACTCAAGGACAGAAATTACCCAATACTCTGGCTTCTGATGTCATGGTTCTGGGTAGAGGACTTTCATGCTAAGTACTCATCTTTGGAGTTAGCTCACCTCTGTCTTCTCCAGGCTTGGCACAGTGTCAAGAGATGGATAAAGAGTGAGAAAGGCTGGGGATCCCTGGGTGGCTCAGCAGTTTAGCGCCTGCCTTAGGCCCACGGCGCGATCCTGGAGTCCTGGGATCGAGTCCCGTGTCAGGCTCCCGGCATGGAGCCTGCTTCTCCCTCTGCCTGTGTCTCTGCCTTTCTCTCTCTCTATGTCTATCATGAATAAATAAAAAAAATTTAAAAAAATACTTTAAAAAAAAAAAAAAGTGAGAAAGGCATCCCAGGAAAGCAAAGTTAGAGAATTTGGGTGATTGACCCAGCCAGTCACTTCCATTTTCCCTCTGGTGGAATGAACCGGTCTTTAGCAGCTTAGACACAGTTGGTTTTCCATTCCTGTCCAATGTGTCTAGGACATACTGCTTTCCCATCTTCCTTGGCTGGGGGCCCCTTCAGATCTTAAGACCATAGATCAGAAAGAGAACATTGGAATAAAGTTAGCAGGCCTGTGGAAATATACAATCTCTGTCCAGATACAAGAAAAGTTTTTGCCTCTGGTTTGGGCATGTTGGTATCAATGATGTGTATCCTAATTGTCTTGGAGCCACTTACACTGCACCTTTGATTTTGATATTGTGCCTGGAGAAAATGATCTGGCATGAGGCCAAAGTTCCCCTTGGAGGTGAATTGAAGTCCAGAATTTCATATTGTTCTCATATGATTCTATGAGAAGTAATATTAAGAGTCTTGTTCAGATGAGGAAATGGGTTTAGAGAGGATAGGTCATTTGCCTAAGTTCACCAAGGTCCTCACCAGCGGCATCTGGAGTTACAGCTTAGGGCTGGCTCTAGTCACTGCCACAGCTGCTTCCCAAGGAATGTATTGTTTTCTCTTTGATTTCTAATAGATGGTTGCCTTAATTGGGCAGTGTTGCTCATCTAGTGATCTTCAAGGTCATTCTGACAAAGAACAGTGGCTTTTCCCATCCAGGCAGTTGGCTGTGGTTCCAGGGGTGGCCAGCAGGTGTCACGGTCACTGGCCAGATGCAGTGTGCTGAGTCTGCATAGTTGGACAAGGGACTGCCCTGTCATTGTTCTTAGAAAGGCTTTCTCTTCAGCAACTTGACAAGCGCAAAGAAAAACATCCTGGACAATGCATACCACTCCTTTCTTTATGAACTCTTGCTCAGGTTTGGATGAATGCTTCAGTTCACGGTAAGAAACCATATTGACATTGAGCTCACAACCCAAGAGAATATAAAGAATTCCTAGATTTCTAAGAATCTAAATTTCTAAAAGAAATGCTTTATTCAAGAATATGTTTTTCCACAGATAATGGACTATAGATGGAGGCGCAGTATTGCAAGCCTCCCCAGTACTAAGCCATTTATACACAGACCTCATTTACCACTCTCCTTTGCATTGTGAAGTGTGCCTGCCACAGGGTTGATTTCAGTAGATGATGATAATTAACTTGTATCTGTGTCTGTACTCACTTAATTCTCACAATCATTCCGTTTTAACAGAAAAGTAAAGTAATTCATACAAATTCCCATGGCTGTTGAGTGGTGGAATTGATGAATGAGTGAGCCATGGGAGGATGGGGAAGCTTCATTGTTCTCATACTTTTCTAGGCCAGGCCCCTGCCTGTGAATGGAAAACTCAAGCAGATGCAGGAGGTCACAGCAGGAGCTAGGGCAAGACCTGGAGAGGCAGACTTCTCATCCCCAGATGGGCAGGCTGTTGAGGGCGGGGAAAGGAGTGTCAGAAGGAACTGTGGTGGTGGTGCTGGGAGTGCATAGCTATGGCTGCCACTAAGAGCAGAGGCAGCAGGGCAAAGTCAAGCACCACTTTCCCACCTCAGGGCCCAATAGCAGCCCTCCCCACAGAGCCACTGTGGGCCGTTTATGAATGAAAGCTGTCTCATTCAACAAGGGTAACATTTGGACAAGAAGTGGTGGGAGGGTAGTGTGCCCGGCCCTTTTATTACTGGCAAATCTGAGATGTCTACTGCTGTGTGTAATGTGGAAGGAGCAATCACAAAGAGTCCGCTATGGCCAAGCTCACCTTCTCAGTGGTAGAGAAACCAACAAAGAATGGGCCCCTTTCCTGAATTTTGTGCTTCCTTTGTCAGTTGGGCACTCAAGAGGTTATCTGTTTGTTCCTAGCACCTTGCCAGCAACCTAGCACTTGCCATGAGAAGAAAGGACATAGGAGTTTGGCGTCTTCAACCTTCAGTTTGGTGGCCTTGACCTGTATTTATCTCCATCTGTATCCCAAAGGACTTTGATCCTCCTCTGTCTGTAGAGCTGGCTTTAGTGGATTCTGGCCCTAGTGTACTGCTGCTGTGTTTTTGAGTTCCAGACCTGCCCTCTTTTCTACCTGGACCAGAACATTCCATTGAAATCATTGCTCCTGAAAGGAGAGCCAACCACATAAGGTTAAACGAACAGGGAAAAGGTGTCTGCCTGCACAGTATCTGACTGTGAGTGAGGTAGATCGTTCTGCTCAGGCTGTGAGGACCCTCCTTGTGACTTACAGAGTTGGACCACAGAACCTTGCCATGAGAGTCTTATTAAGGTATATGCCTTCCTTTCAATTACGGTTCCTAGGAAAACAGTGCCCAAATTTTTTCTCAGTGAGTAGCAGCAACACTGTCAGTCATTCCAAATCACACACATTTGTCAGATGCCCTTGCACCTGACTACGTAAGCTTAGCAGAAGTTAAAAGTTTAGCCCTGAAGCAGGTAAGTAAAAGCGGCAGGTCTCAGGCCCTGCCCTGACATTTCTGGCTAGCCTGCCAGTCACAGTTGGCTCTGTCCCCCTCCCCTGTCTCTCTACTTTCCCTGTCCTTTCTGATCACATATAGATCCCACGGAGCCTAGACCTGTCCTGCTCAGCACTACCGGGCCCTTCCATGATATTTACCAGGATCCTCCTTCCTCTATGTCTAAAGCTCCCATTCTGCCAGTCTTCCTCAAAAACTGCCCAGGTGCCATCCGCTCCAGATTTGGATGGTCTTTGATGTCTGGTCTTTAAAAATCCCTGCCCTCATCCACTGAGAGGACATGCAATGTCAGGCACTGAGCCCATCTTTGGCACTTGTCTGTGCCTTGTCCCAGTCATCTCTCCTCACTGGGCCTCCCTCTGGGCTTCCTGATTCTCTGACCCTCCACATAGCTCCCATGGCCCACCTGCTGCTTATCATCTTTGCTATTCCCCTCAAACTGATCACTATCTCAGTCTTCTCAGGGCCCACCACAAACCAAAATTGTTTCGATTTTTAAGTCTGAACTTCAACTGACTTTGTGAGCTACTTTCCTAAAAAGATTCAGGCCATATGACATGAAATTTCTCAAATTCTCCCCCATCAGCCTTAAAATTTCTGTGTCCTTTCACTCAGCTTTTTCCTTCTTTCACCTCAAAGAAAGCTACTTCTTCACCTCTTCAAGGCTTTCCTTTGCACTGGTTCTTCTAGTGGAAGGAATATAGGGTTTGAAGTGTGACTCTTTGGAGTCCAAATCCTAACTTTGCCATCTGCTACAGCTATGTATCCTTGGGCAAATTATTTGACTTCTATGAGTCTCAATTTCCTAATCTGTTTAAGTGGAGACAATACTACCTAATTTCTAGTATGTGTGCATATGGAATCATAGGCTATATATAAAAAGCCTTGATAGACAGTACAGTCTCATTAAAGAAAGTAATTCTTGGTCCTGCTCTTGTAAGACCACTCACTGCCCATCATCCCGCTGTTCTTGAGTGCAATTTCTGCCATTTTTGAAGCTTCTCCCTGGATTTGAGCACTATACCCATTTCCTGGCTGGATGCCCTTAACAAATTCAGTCAACCTCTTTAAGCTCTAATCTTCTTCTTTGAAAAGTAGTAAATAGACATTGACTTCACAGGTTTGCTATGGAAGATGAACAAGACTGGACCAAAGAAAGTTCATCTCTGCATTTCATCATGGGTGCATGATGAAAGTCTGGGTCACTTTTAGTCTATCAAGGCACAAACATTACATCAATCAGTCAGCATGTATTTATTGACTATCTGTTCTGACTACACTGTTCTAGGTGTATTGGAATGGCAGATATTCTTGGTTTCTCATCTAGTAATCACACCTCCATCATCCTTGGTGTCAGATCCCCTGATGTGCAGACATCAGGGAACAGGTGCTCCAGAAAGATGGGTTGGTCCTCCTTTCCAGCGGGAAGCCATGATTGACTTGAGCCAATCACTGTCATCCTATTCCACTTTGGTTTAGGGATTTGCCCATGACCTCCTATGGACAACAATATAAAAGAGGAAGTTTGCTAGGATTCTGAAAAAGATTCTAATGAAATGTAAGGAAATGAAGTTCTTTCTCTCTCTTCTAACATGGCTGGGTCAGGACATAAGGCTGGAGCTGCAATAGCCATTCTTCAGTGTGAGGAGAAAAGAAATGTCAACCCAGGGTTCTGAGGCTGTTGAATGGTTGAAGACACATATATGTGAGAACACAGATGTCCTTGATTGCCTGAGTCACTTTCCATTGTTTCACTTGCCACACACAGCTGAAAACATACCAAAAGCAATAAGTAAGATGGGTAAAGTCCCAGCCTTCATATAGCTTTATCTGTCAGTGGTAGAATAGAGAATAAACAAGCCAACCAATAAACACATGCTATTAAGATAAAAACAATAATTAGTACAAAGAGAGGTGAAGGAAGCAAGGGGATCCAGGATGATGAAGGCGTGTTACCTAAGGGTTAGCCTTTCTAGGAATGCTACACTTGAACAGAGACCTGAATGAAGTGATGAAGTAAGTAGATGAAGATCTGAGCGAAGAACATTCCAGGTGGGGGGAAACAACATGTGAAATCCTTGGATCAGGGCAGCAGGGTGGCTCAGCGGTGTAGCGCCGGTTTAGCGCCGCCTTCAGCCGAGGGTGAGGGTGTGATCCTGGAGACCTGGGATGGAGTCCCTAGTCAGGCTCCCTGCATGGAGTCTGTCCTCCCTCTGCCTGTCTCTGCCTGTCTCTGCCTCTCTTTCTCTACATGTGTGTATCATAAATAAATAACATCTTTAAAAAAAGAAAAAAGAAAATCCTTGGATCAGGAACAATCTGGGCCTGTTTGAAGGGGCAAAAATACCACCGTGACTGGAGTGCAGGAAGTCAAGAGGAGAGTGTGGTAGCCGGGTTAGATTGTCCTTCGTGAGCCCTGGCAAGACTTTCAGCTTTTACGTCACTGGTGTGATGGACATCCATGGGAAGATGTTGACGAGGTGAGGACATGATCTGCCTTTGATTTTAGAAAGACAGTTGTGATGGCTGAGTGGAGAATATTCTGGGAAGGGCCAATTGTTAACGCAGGACCAGCAATGAAGCTACTGTGCAGTTTCAGGTTAGAGAGGATGGTGGTTCTGGCAGAAGATAAGGGGTGGTGCTGAGAAGGAGCCGTCAGGTCCAGTATATGTTTTAAACAGCCTGCCAATTGGTCAGACATGAGGTTTGAGAGACTGAAGACACTCAAAAGTGACTATCAGTTTTTTTGACCTGGGCAAATGGGTGGAGGGTGGTGCCATTAATTGAGATAATTAGACTGAGGAAGGAGAAAGGGTTTATTCAGGTGATTGAAATCACCAAGCCTCTCGCAGATAAACTTCAATTTGAGTTTCTTATTTGACGTCAAAATGAAGATATGTGGACAGTTGTAGAAAAGAATCCAGTTTATTTGAGAGGTAAGGGCTGTTTGTAAATGAATTAGGGATTCATCAGCCTATAGGTAAAGCCATGGGAGTTGAGATCTTATGTGGCAAGTGAGTGTTGAAAGAGGAGAGAAGGAGGCCGCAGAAGAAATCCCCAGGTATTCTAGCACTTAGAGGTCAGCAGGAGGAGGGAAGAAAGCACAAGGATTGAAGAAGTGTCTGGCAAGGCAGGAGGCAAGTCAGAGGAATTCATTCTGAAATCCAGGAGAATAAAGCATTTTAAGGAAGGAAGACTAATCCAGTGCTGCAGCAGATCAACTATTATGAGCATTGAGACCTGATCCTGGAACTCAGCAGCCTGAAAAATAGCCCTTCCCGGGGCTCCTGTGAGGGAGAGCCTGATTTGGGAAGATTGAGGAGAGGAGAGGTGAGGGAAGAGACCGGGGAGAGCAAGAGGTATAGACTTGATGCTGAGACCATGAAGGGGCTCTTCCTGTACAGATCCTCCCTCTTCAGTACAGCTTGAAACTATCTGCTGAGCATGGAGGGGTGGGGGAGAGGAGACAGCATGACTGTGCCCTGGGAGAGTTGACGGCAACCAGGCTAGGGAAATGTGGTGAGATTATTGGGTGATGTGGTTGAGCTGTGTGGCCATGGGTGCACAGTGAGACCGTTTAGCGCAGGCTCGTGCTGTTCTTCAGCCTGGCTCAGCTGCATGGACATGAGGGTGCGGTAGGTGGAAGCAGAGAAGCAGAGGGGCATATGCAGTAGCAGTAGACACTTGGTGCTTATTGTGCCGGCACTGGTCTAATTGCTCTATGCTCTTGACAAGTGTTAACTTGTCTCCCTCCTCCATTTCACAGATGAGGAGACACAGCACAGCCAGAGTCAGGATATTGCTTAGGTAGCCAAGACAGTAAGTGGCAGAGCTGGGATATGAATCTAGGTGGTCTTAGCTTAACAATCCTCCTCTTAGTCATTATGATGTGTTGTAGCTCATGCTCCCAGTGACCTACAGGTGAATGATTTTAGTGACACGCTGTCCTGATGTGACAAAATCTGATGGCTTAGACAACATATTTCTTTTCTTTCTTAACACTCCAAGGAAAATATTCTAGATGGGTGGAAATTGGGATCCCAGGCTGAAGGGGACTCTGCCATCTATAATCTGTGACTTCCGAGGTCCCTGAGATCATCTTCACTACCTTTCTAGCACCCCCTGCTGTGGAGGGGTGGATGAACAACCTGTCCACTGGCTGGAACTCTGCCTTATGGCTCCACCTAGCCACAAAGAAGGCTGGGAAGTGTAGTCTGGATGTATGCCCAGGAAGAAGGGGAGAACAGATTTTGATGGATGGCTAGCAGGAATTTCTGCCCACATGGACCATGGACTCAAAGCTGGATAATGAGGGAAGAAAGTACAGGGGTTAAGTGATGCTCAGTGAAAAAGTGGTAGGACCCAGGGCTTTCAGGTCTTCATGGGCACAAAAATTTGTCAGAGTGGACATAACTTCAAGTCAACAAGCTAGAAAAATAAGTGTCTGAACTTAGGATATTTGAAATGTAAATTTTGGAGGTGATGCAATGACTCGTAATGACAAAGGCTATGTGTGAATACAGGAGTGGATGGCAGATGTGGGGTGAGGAAGGTGAAGTGACATGGTCAAGGACTTGTTGAGGTCCTACAGAAGATGGTGGGGAGACAAATGGAAAGCCTAGGGCAGACACCATCAGTGAATAGGGGCTGCCCCTTCCTAACTGTTGCAGGGCCCAGGGCCAGGGTGTAAATGGAGGCCACCAGACTTTAAATATGTCTGTCCCGTTACCCTGACAAATGTACTTTTATAACTTCCTGCAAGACTACATTTGAAATGAAAGTTCTGAGCCTCTGGGTTTTATGAGAACAGCTGCCTTGGACTTGTAGTCTCAGACTGGGCTGCTGCTCTTCAGGCTCTGCCACACACATGGTGAGGTGCCTTTGGTCTTCATATCCAAGCTACAGCCACACCTACACTGAGAGAGACCTGCACAAGCCTTGAAAGCAGGCTCAGTCCAGGGGTGGACAGAGCTACATACCCTCTGCATCGCCACCATCTCAAGCAAGATGCAGAACTCTCCAGTCACCAGAAAGGTTGCCCTGTGCCAGCCCTTTATAATCACCCCTCCTTCCATCATCTCTAACCTCATGCAACCACTAAAGTATTCTCTCCATCTCTAGAATTTTGTCATTGCGAGGATATAAATAGAGTATATATACTCTTTAAATACTGTATGTGACAATTTGAAATTGGCTTTTCCACTCAACTTAATGCCCTTGAGATTCATATAAGTGTTTCATGTACCAATGGTTCATTCATTTTTATTGCTGAGTAGGATTCCGTGGTTTGAATGTTCCCTGGTTTGTTTAACCGTTCACCTACCGTAGGACATTTTGGTTGTGAACAGTTTTTGACTGTTGTAAATAAAGCTGACAAACAATCATGTACAAATTTTTGGGTGGACAGAAGCTTTCATTTCTTCGGGAAAAATGCCAGAGGTTCAATTACTGACAAAAGCATGTTTAGTTTTTTTAAGAGTCTGCCAAACTATTTTCCACGATAGCCGTGCATTTTTTGTATTCTCACCAGCAAAGTGTGAGAGGTCTTGGATTTTGTTTAGAATAATAAAACTTTATTATTTTAGATGTAACTAATTTGCAGTATAAGTCAGTATAGACATTGGACATATCCTTGGTAGCAAGAATAAAATAAGGGGCATAACTGGGAATTGGTTTTAGTATTAAATTCTACTTGATTTTATCTCCTACTTTAAGGAACTGTATTTAAATATGAATAAACATGATTCTTGAAAGTGAAGCAATCGGATTTTCTAAAAATATGCAAATCCCTAAATCTCAGTACTGAATTAGGATTTTTCCTTGCTTTAATTTGAATGAATGAAATCTTAGCAGAGATAAGTACAGAAGGCAATTGTTACTGAGTGCTAATATTTGTAACAAAAGAGGTGAAGGCAGCAATGACTTTAAGCAAACCGGCATGTCCCTGGGTGTCAATGACTTAGATGTTACTCTCTGTTCTCCTAGGAGCCAGCCTCATGACTGGAAGTGTTCACTTTCTCCCTCTGGGACTCAGTTTCTTCAATTGCACATGGTTGGCCTGAACAAGTTACTAAATGAAAACTACCAGCCACTTGTTAAAATGCAGATCCCGGGCAGCCTGGGTGGCTCAGCAGTTTAGCACCACCTTCAGCCTAGGGCGTGATCCTGGAGACCGGGATGGAGCCCCACATCAGGCTCCCTGCATGGAGCCTGCTTCTCCCTCTGCCTGTGTCTCTGCCTCTCTCTGTCTCTCTCATGAATAAATAAATAAAATCTTAAAAAAAAAAAATGCGGATCCCTCTGTTCCCTCCCAGAGAGTCAGGTTCAGCAGGTGTGGGATGTTGCTGAGAATTTACCAAGGTCCATTCTGAATCTGATGAAGGGACAGATTTGGGAGAAACAGCACAAGATGGTTGTGATTATTGTAAAATCCTTTACTACCTAGTGTGGAGAGCAAGTAGCTTTAAGGAAGAAAAAATAAATTTTGTAAGATATTGTATAATGTTTACTGCTTTAAAAAAAACCCATAGTATAACACAAGGGTGCAGGGGAAAAGCCCAAAAATGGACAATAATTTTCCTGATTAAATAATAACTCATGATTAATTAATAACATTTAAAACTCGCTCCACAAAACAATCACTGTTAAGTTCCCAATGATTCCTTCTAGATAAAGAATATACATGAATATTTAATATGTATAATTTAATATATAATATAGATATATATATAAAGAATGTATTATATAATATTTATATAGCTATTCACAAAGGGGAATCATACAGGTCGAATCCACACTTCTGGCTTTTTAAAAGGCTTTCTGGGTAAGCGTTGAGTGCCAGCACATGCAGATCTGCCTCCCTCTGCATAGCTGTGTAGTTCGATTTTCTTATTTTTTATTTTTTATTTTATTTTATTTATTTTTTATTTATGATAGTCACAGAGAGAGAGAGAGGCAGAGACATAGGCAGAGGGAGAAGCAGGCTCCATGCACCGGGAGCCCGATGTGGGATTCGATCCCGGGTCTCCAGGATCGTGCCCTGGGCCAAAGGCAGGTGCCAAACCGCTGCGCCACCCAGGGATCCCGTGTAGTTCGATTTTCAATGTGTGTGAACAACAGTCTACTTACCTGTCCACTACTGATGGACATTTTGGTGGCTTCCAGCTTTTCACCATAACAAAAAGAAAATACTGCAGTAAGTGTCCTTTTATATGTGCTTGAGTGAACATTTGCAAGAATGCTCATGGGGCAGTTCCTCACAAATAGGTTTCCAAATGCTTTGTACATTTACAGTTTTTTTGTTACATTTACAGTATTAATGAATATTACCAAATGCCCTATTGAAAGCAGGCACCGATCTACATTCCCACTACTGGCAAGGGACTGCTTGTCCACCATGCTCTCAAGCACTGAGTTTCATCAAGTGTCATTTTATTTTTTGGTCAATATATGAGGTAAAATGCATATTTTTGTTTGAAAGTCAGTTTTGAAATTGCTGTTTATTTAGGGGGCTCCAAAGACCTGTTCTTCCACCCCTACTTCTGCAGAGCTAGAATCTAATTCTTGCTGTTCTTCTCCTCTGCTGGTTCTTTTCTGAATCCAAGTACCAGAGAGTGTGACAATTCCTCTTCCTCTTTCTCTGACCACATTCCTCTTTTAAAAACAAAACAAAGCATTTTATTGAGGTATGATTGATGTAGAAAGAGCTGTGTATATTTAATGTATTTATTTAACGTGATGAATTTGGAGATAAGCATCCACCTGCAAAAGCATCACTATGATCTATGCCATAAACCTATTTGTCACCTCCAAAAGTTTCCTCCTACCTTCTTTGTTTATTTAGTTATTTTTATTATCATGATGATTAATTTTGTGTGTATATAACAATCACAACCACATTCCTCTTGCCTTCGCCCTAGCAGTTCCAGGTCTTTGTTCCTCATCATGATCTTGCTTGTTACTCTGCCCTGCCGACTGCAGGTCCAAAGTCTAACCCTGTTGAACAGCATGGAGGGCTGTTGAATAAATGAAACTAAGACTCGGCTCTTGGCTGGCCCCCTTATTCCTTGCAAGGCCCTTTCTTTTGATTGGACCAGGAAATAAAGTGACATCCGTGTAAAAGCTCACTCTGAGCCACAATCCTATTGTCTTCAGTGGCACCTAATCCACTAGAGCTCTTACAAGCTCTCTTACAGGTCACGGGCCTTGGGGACGCAGTTATAGTGGGGTGGCTCTGCTTGTGAATAGGCCAGAGACTGCACGGGGCTCAGGGCAAGAAAACAAGAGTCAGGAAAGGGAAGGCCCTTTGTTGACTCACTCCCTGGGCAGCCAAGTGCTTAGTAACAAACAGTAAACAGTGGCAGCAGTGCCAGGGGCCTCAGTAGCTCAACAGAGGTGAGCAAGAGACCCCTGCTTGTTGTTGAAAAATTGTCCCTGGTGAAGGCCTAGACCTGATCATGATTGCAGAGACTTTCGGATGCAGCCTCTGACTCAGGACACAGGTACTTCTTGGTGATGTTCACTTTTCTTCCATAAATCTGGGTCAGGGGAAGGGCAAATCCATTCCTTAGCTTTGGGTATCAGGAATAAGGATAACACAACTGGACTAAGCCCCATGTTAGGAATTCTGCAGTATTATTTGGAGTATTATTTATTCAAGGCTACTATAGGAGCCTGCCTGGTTCAAATGTGGATTTGCTTTAAAGCGGCGAAGAATGGGCTTAGCAGAGAAAACTTGGGTTTTAGAGTCAGACCAACCCTTGTTTGAATCATCACTTTGCTATTCAGCATCTGTTAGCAAATTCAAATTCAAAGGTAATGTTTTAATTTTCCTGAGACTCACTTTCCTCATCTGTAGAATAGGGATAATAGTACCTACATTAGAGAGTTATTGAGGATACATGAGGTGATGTATTTCAGGCACTTAGCACATGCTTGAAGCAGAGGAGTAGTCCAATAAATGACAACTGTCACTATCTTTGAGAAATGGATATTTTGATTATGCTTAAAGCAGGTCAGTGCTTTAGAGTAGAATTTTGGGCTTTATTTAGTTGACTTCCAGAAAACAATGGGAAATAAAGTGTCAATGACTTTTGTTTTTTAAGTGACAACTGAATTCAGAGGTGAAGTGTGTTTATTTCTCCTGGCTACATCCTGTTATTTGCTATAGGTTATAGCCGAAATCAATGAATTAATCAATTCAGCAAGCACTTACTAGGTATCTCCTGGCTGCCAAGCCAAGTGCTAGGTTCTGGGGACACCTGTCTCTGCCTGGAGAATCTTCCAGGTGAATGCAGGAGCCAAAGAGGTGAGCCTGCATGACAACATGTGGCAGTAGAAAGTGCTGAAGTGGTGAGGCTCCTGGAAGAGATGGTGTTTGAACAGGTTTGAATGCTGGGTGTGAACTAGCAGGAGGTAGGAGGAGAGGAGTTAGGGCAAGCTATCGCAGGCAGAGGAAAACATGCATAAAAGTCCAGTGATATGAATAAGTAAAGGATATTCTGGGAATAGCAGGCAGTTTGGCATAACTGTAGTGAAGTGTGAATGTGAGCATCTGATAGAAGAGGAGGCTACAGAGGTGAACAGAGCAGAGCAAGAAAAGCCTTCTATGGCTTGCATCCCATTTAGAAAGTTCTGGAAAACCACTAATAATTTTAATAAGGGGATGCCATGATTGCATTTAAATATCAGAAAGATTCTTCTGGTAGTAATATCCATGTGGGGTTGGAGGGGATCAAGGCTGGGATGCCAACAGACATACTGACCTAGGGAAACATGAGCGGGAATGTTCCAGACCCTCCAATCAGGAGCTTCCAGCACAGTGAAAAGAAAAATAAACAAACGTGCGTACTATACACATATATATGTTTATAATAAATTTTATTTACATGAAGGATATGCGTATTGCACAATTGATGAGTAGTAAAATATATGACTCTTTTTTTTTAATTTTTTAAAAAATTTATTTATGATAGTCACAGAGAGAGAGAGAGAGAGAGAGGCAGAGACACAGGCAGAGGGAGAAGCAGGCTCTATGCACTGAGAGCCCGACGTGGGATTCAATCCCGGGTCTCCAGGATCGCGCCCTGGGCCAAAGGCAGGCGCCAAACCGCTGCGCCACCCAGGGATCCCAATATATGACTCTTCATTGCAAATTTCATACAGCCAGTTGATTCACACAGACTGCATACATCGATTTTGCTGAACTCTTAGTCAGCCTATGTTTGCAATTAACCAATGAGTATAGTCCCAACATGAATGCTGGCTGCTTTTTGGTTTATACTGGCAAGTAAGAAGTTAAGCAATGAAGGTGAATGTTTTAACTTCACTCATTTGTCACTGACATGAGTGACTGCTGAATTGGATAATAGTTTTTGAATTCTGGAAGAACAGTTCCTCAATTTTTGTGCTATTCACAATAGCACAGCTAGAGACGTGACCCACTTTTAGGTTTAATCTGAATGATTAACATTTTCTCCATCACTTTCTTAAGTCTAGATCATCAACAAAACAACAAATCAAGCCCTGATGTGTACATTTTGCCAATTTCTGTGGTGTAAATATTCCCTCTGTGGTCAATTCCAAGCTTTCAAGGTGCAATTACTGAACACAAAGTTTGAAGAGATATGTACTAACATATCATTATATAGTATCTCCGCCACACAAATGCAATTGATTTAAAGGAGCTGAAGAGATAGGCAATAATCAAATGTACTAAAATAATTAATGGTGGATTTTGAATATATTATGAATATAATTTATTTAATTGGAAGTTCATGCAACTTATTATTTATTTATTTTTACAATGATTATGTTTAACAACCAGCTTGTGAAATTTCTAGAGATTTAATTATTGACTCTCACTGGTCAGTAGTAGCTTTCCTCAGCACAGCACAGGATCCAAGAGGGTTTAAAGAGGCAGAATCCATGGGGATGGGAATATGATTATCAGGGATGGGAGAAGCAGGGACCAAGAAAGGAATTAAGAAGATGTTCTTCTCTCTATGGACAAATATACCACTCCTCAAAATAAGAAATATAAGAGTGGATTCCGGGGGTTCAAAGCAATGTTGGAGTCTTTGAAAAGGCCAAAATAGAAGGATAATCATAGATTTAAATACAGAGTGGAGAAAGTTGAGGGCTATTTCCAGTCTCTTTTTTTAAAAATATTTTTTATTTATTTTTTCATGAGACACAGAGAGAGAAAGAGAGACAGAGAGACAGAGAGACAGAGAGAGAGAGAGAGGCAGAGGGAGAAGCAGGCTCCCGGCAGGGAACCTGATACAAGACCTCATCCCAGGATTCTGGGATCTCGACCTGAGCCAAAGGCAGATGCCCAACCACTAAGCCACCTGGGTGCCCTATCTTTTTTTTTTTTTTTAAGATTTTATTCATTTATTTGAGAAAGAGAAAGATAGCATGAGTGGAGGGGGTTTGGGGGCGGAGGGGCAGAGGGAGAGGGAGAAGCAGACTCCCCACTGGGGAGAGAGCCCTATGAGGAGCTCTATCCCAGGACCCCAAGATCATGACCTGAGCCAAAAGCAGATGCTCAATGGATTGAGCCACCCAGGCACCCCACTATTTGCAGTCTTGAGAAGTCACAGATTCTTTCAGATGCCTATAGAATCTGTGCTCATTCCCCTGCCAGTTAGCCCCTCTTGGGGAGGAATGAGTCTGATATTTTGAATTCCCAGCATCTCAATCCCCAGGTCTGGCATAACAGTGCTCCATGGAACCTATTTTGGTTGAGTTGGTCTGCGTGAATCCTTTTATTTATTTGGTTAAAAAACTTGGCTTTAAAAAAAAAAAAAAAGATTTATTTATTTATTCATGAGAGAAGCAGACCCAGAGAGAGGGAGAAGTAGGCTCCACGCAAGGAGCCCGATGTGGGACTCAATCCTGGATTCCAGGATCATGACCTGAGCGGAAGGCAGGCGCCCAACCACTGAGCCACCCAGGTGTCCCGAATCCTTTTATTTTTAAGGTAGTGTTTACTTCGCCTTTCTAGAAAGTGAATGTAATGCTACTCTCTTCAAACTGTGTTGTAAGCCTTTAGGAATATCTGGAAAGTGATGCAAAACTTCTTGGGTGCCGCCCCTTGCCCATGCTGCCTCTCCATCAGTCATGCTCAATGGACTTGAGGTTATAGAGGAAGAAGGTTATAGAGGAAGGACCTAGCTGGACCATAGGGGTGCTCTTGGTGGGGGCAGGGAAGTGTGGGTGGGCACACAGCCTGTAAGAGAGCCCATATAAACAGTTCTGCTGACCATCCATCTCTCTCCTTCTCAATCTCCCTTGTCTCTGGCCCTGTTTGTCACCCTTCCCTCACATATTATCCTCTTTTATAGGTCCCCTTCACGCACAGTTTCTGTGTGTAGGCCAAATAACCCCACCTGACACTGTGCAGCTGGCCCAGGTTTATGGCCTCAGTCCATAAATCCTCCACCGAATTCCTCCCCTTTCATCTGAGAGAGTAGTTACTCAAGTACCCTGGAGCAAGCCCTAGGTACGATCTTCCTGGTTACCTAACACAGTAATTCTACCTCCAAATTTTAGCTGGCTACAGCCATCGCCCACCAGCCATCGTAACTGGTTCTTCCAAATAATCAATGGGACCTAGGGCAGTACTATCTGTAACTTATAATAGGCGGATGAACCATCCAGTGATCTTGTCAAAGATTCTGGGGGCACCTGGGTGGTTCAGTGGTTGAACATCTGCTTTCAGCTCAGGTCATGATCCCAGGGTCCTGGGATGGAGCCCCACATCAGGCTCCGCACAAGGAGCCTACTTCTCCCTTTGCCTATGTATCTACCTCTCTCTCTGTATGTCTCATAAGTAAATAAATAAGAAATCTTTTAAAAAACAAGCAAACAAACAAAATAGAGATTCTAAGAGAGCCCAGGGAGGGCCTGAGTCTGCATTTCTAACAAGTTCCCAGGTGATGCCCTAATGGCGCAGCTCTATGGGTGATGCCATTTCTACTCTCAAAAGCCCTCGTTTTGTGGGTTTGTCCCCACCCTATCCTCTGCCCTCACTTTATAGTCAATGTTGATCAATATGAATAGCTAGTGCTTATTGAGAAGCTACTGTGTGTCAGATGCAATAAGTCGTGTTATAGATGGGTAAAGAGGAAAAAACTAAGTTTCCTGAGGTAGATAGGAGTCAGTCCAACTCAGATTCAAGACCTGCCCTCTCAGCCACTATGCTTTGATATTTCCATCTTCCTCTCCGTATTGGCCCTGAGGTCAGTGTTTTTAGCTGTTTTCCCTCCCTTACCTCTCACATGAGACTGTCTGGTTAACTCTCCTTCGCCAGACTTGGTTTTCATTTTATTCTTGGTCACTGGCAGCTCTACTTCTAATTGCCCCCCCTTTTTTTTCTTGCCTTACTTCTGCTGCTCTATCTCCTTTTCCCCATAATTCCATTGAGTCATAATTTAAACATATGTAGCTTTAATTAGTCTTGTTAGTTTACAACCCACCCTCCCGTGCTTTATTTTAGAAACTTAAATTGCACTTATGAGCCAGACTTTTAGAATCTTAAGTCAGTTGCCTTCTCAGTTTCTTCATCTGCTTATGGGGATCATTTTGCCTTGCCTTTGAAGGAATCCTTTGAAGGATTTTTTTAAAAGATTTATTTATTTATTCATGAGAGACACAGATAGAGAGAGAGAGGCAAAGACATAGAGGGAGAAGCAGGCTCCCTGCAGGCAGCCGGATGCAGGACTCGACCCCACCACCCCATCCTGGGTTCACGCCCTGAGCTGAAGGCAGACAACCACTCAGCCACCCAGGTGTCCCTCCTCTGAAGGATTTTTGTGGGAATCAGAAGAATTTCTGCAAACTCTATGAGCTGCAAAGTGCCATTCTCCTTAGAAGGCATTACCTTAAAGTATAATTGGTGAGGACTCAATCAATCCATCCTGAGTACAGATTACACTAAAACCAGCCCTGAGACCTTAAAAAAGGATGACATAAGGCTTCCCAAAGGAAAGGCAGGACCATGGAACATGAATTGCATTAATAACATTGAATTATATTTTTGACATTGCTCCTTTCACAATGAAAGACCCAGCTTTGGGCTGTGGTAAGATTTCAATGATTAAAAAAAAAAAGTTACCATTATCTTCTATTTATGTCCAATAATACTAATTTTTCCATTTCTTTTTTTAATAATAAATTTATTTTTTATTGGTGTTCAATTTGCCAACATACAGAATAACACCGAGTGCTCACCCCGTCAAGTGTCCCCCTCAGTGCCCATCACCCACTCACCTCCACCCCCCGCCCTCCTCCCCTTCCACGACCCCTAGTTCGTTTCCCAGAGTTAGGAGTCTTTATGTTCTGTCTCCCTTTCTGATATTTCCTACTCATTTCTTCTCCCTTCCCTTATATTCCCTTTCACTATTATTTATATTCCCCAAATGAATGAGAACATATAATGTTTGTCCTTCTCCGATTGACTTACTTCACTCAGCATAATACCTTCCAGTTCCATCCACATCGAAGCAAATGGTGGGTATTTGTCGTTTCTGATGGCTGAGGAATATTCCATTGTATACATAGACCACATCTTCTTTATCCATTCATCTTTCGATGGACACCGAGGCTCCTTCCACAGTTTGGCTATTGTGGACATTGCTGCTAGAAACATCGGGGTGCAGGTGTCCCGGCGTTTCATTGCATCTGTATCTTTGGGGTAAATCCCCAACAGTGCAATTGCTGGGTCGTAGGGCAGGTCTATTTTTAACTCTTTGAGGAACCTCCACACAGTTTTCCAGAGTGGCTGCACCAGTTCACATTCCCACCAACAGTGCAGGAGGGTTCCCCTTTCTCCACATCCTCTCCCATATTTGTTGTTTCCTGTCTTGTTAATTTTCCCCATTCTCACTGGTGTCAGGTGGTGTCTCATTGTGGTTTTGATTTGTATTTCCCTGATGGCAAGTGATGCGGAGCATTTTCTCATGTGCGTGTTGGCCATGTCTCTGTCTTCCTCTGTGAGATTTCTGTTCATGTCTTTTGCCCATTTCATGATTGGATTGTTTGTTTCTTTGGTGTTGAGTTTAAGAAGTTCTTTACAGATCTTGGAAACTAGCCCTTTATCTGATACGTCATTTGCAAATATCTTCTCCCATTCTGTAGGTTGCCTTTTAGTTTTGCCGACTGTATCCTTTGCTGTGCAAAAGCTTCTTATCTGGATAAGGTCCCAATAGTTCATTTTTGCTTTTGTTTCTTTTGCCTTCGTGGATGTATCTTGCAAGAAGTTACTGTGGCCGAGTTCAAAAAGGGTGTTGCCTGTGTTCTCCTCTTGGATTTTGATGGATTCTTCTCTCACATTTAGATCTTTCATCCATTTTGAGTCTATCTTTGTGTCTGGTGCAAGAGAGTGGTCTAGTTTCACTCTTCTGCATGTGGATGTCCAATTTTCCCAGCACCATTTATTGAAGAGACTGTCTTTCTTCTAGTGGATAGTCTTTCCTCCTTTATAAAGTTCAGGGTCCACTTCTGGGTTCTCTATTCTGTTCCATTGATCTATGTGTCTGTTTTTGTGCCAGTACCACACTGTCTTGATGACCACAGCTTTGTAGGACAACTTGAAATCTGGCATTGTGATGCCCCCAGCTATGGTTTTCTTTTTTTAAAATTCCCCTGGCTATTCGGGGTCTTTTCTGATTCCACACAAATCTTAAAATAATTTGTTCTAACCCTCTGAAGAAAGTCCATGGTATTTTGATAGGGATTGCATTAAATATGTAAATTGCCCTTGGTAACATTGACATTTTCACAATATTAATTCTTCCAATCCATGAGCATGGAATATTTTTCCATCTCTTTGTGTCTTCCTCAATTTCTTTCAGAAGTGTTCTGTAGTTTTTAGGGTATAGATCCTTTACCTCTTTGGTGAGGTTTATTCCTAGGTATCTTATGCTTTCGGGTAAATGGGATTGACTCCTTAATTTCTCTTTTTTCAGTCTCATTGTTAGTGTATAGAAATGCCACTGACTTCTGGGCATTGATTTTGTATCCTGCCACGCTGCCAAATTGCTGTATGAGTTCTAGCAATCTTGGAGTGGAGGCTTTTGAGTTTTCTATGTAGAGTATCATGTCATTGGTGAACAGGGAGAGTTTGACTTCTTCTTTGCCAATTTGAATGCCTTTAATGTCTTTTTGTTGTCTGATTGCCGAGGCTAGGACTTCCAGTACTATGTTGAATAGCAGTGGTGAGAGTGGACATCCCTGTCTTGTTCCTGATCATAGGGGAAAGGCTCCCAGTGCTTCCCCATTGAGAATGACATTTGCTGTGGGCTTTTTGTAGATGGCTTTTAAGATGTTGAGGAATGTTCCCTCTATCCCTACACTCTGAAGAGTTTTGATCAGGAATGGATGCTGTATTTTGTCAAATGCTTTCTCTGCATCTAATGAGAGGATCATATGGTTCTTGGTTTTTCTCTTGCTGATATGATGAATCACATTGATTGTTTTACGAGTGTTGAACAAGCTTTCTGTCCCGGGGATAAATCCCACTTGGTCATGGTGAATAACTTCTTAACGTCCTGTTGGATCCTCTTGGCTAGTATCTTGTTGAGAATTTTTGCATCCATGTTCATCAGCGATATTGGTCTGTAATTCTACTTTTTGGTGGGGTCTTTGTCTGGTTTTGGAATTAAGGTGATGCTGGCCTCATAGAATGAGTTTGGAAGTACTCCATATCTTTCGATCTTTCCAAACAGCTTTAGGAGAATAGGTATGGTTTCTTCTTTAAACATTTGATAGAATTCCCCTGGGAAGCCATCTGGCCCTGGACTTTTGTGTCTTGGGAGGTTTTTGAAGACTGATTCAATTTCCTCCCTGGTTATTGGCCTGTTCAGGTTTTCTATTTCTTCCTGTTCCAGTTTTGGTAGTTTTTGGCTTTCCAGGAATGCGTCCATTTCTTCTAGATTGCCTAATTTATTGGCGTATAGCTGTTCATAATATGTTTTTAAAATCGTTTGTATTTCCTTGGTGTTGGTAGTGATCTCTCCTTTCTCATTCATGATTTTATTAATTTGAGTCTTCTCTCTCTTCTTTTTAATAAGGCTGGCTAATGGTTTATCTATCTTATTAATTCTTTCAAAGAACCAACTCCTGGTTTTGTTGATCTGTTCCACAGTTCTTCTGGTCTTGAATTTGTTGAGTTCTGCTCGAATCTTTATTAACTCTCTTCTTCTGCTGGGCGTAGGGTCCATCTGATGTTTTTTCCCTAGCTACTTTATGCGTAAGGTTAGCTTTTGTATTTGAGTTCTTTCCAGTTTTTGAATGGATGCTTGTATTGCGATGTATTTCCCCCTCAGGACTGCTTTTGCTGCATCCCAAAGATTTTGAACAGTTGTATCTTCATTCTCATTAGTTTCCATGAATTTTTAAAATTCTTCCTTAAATTCCTGGTTGGCCCTTTCATCTTTTAGCAGGATGGTCCTTAACCTCCACGTGTTTGAGGTCCTTCCAAACTTCTTGTTGTGATTTAGTTCTAATTTCAAGGCATTATGGTCTGAGAATATGGAGGGAACGATCCCAATCTTTTGGTATCGGTTCAGACCCAATTTGTGACCCAGTATGTGGTCTATTCTGGAGAAAGTTCCATGTGCACTTGAGAAGAATGTGTATTCAGTTGAGTTTGGATGTAAAGTTCTGTAGATATCTGTGAAATCCATCTGGTCCAGTGTATCATTTAAAGCTGTCGTTTCTTTGGAGATGTTGTGCTTAGAAGACCTATCGAGTGTAGAAAGTGCTAGATTGAAGTCACCAAGTATAAGTGTATTATTATCTAAGTATTTCTTCACTTTGGTTATCAATTGATTGATATATTTGGCAGCTCCCATATTCGGGGCATATATATTGAGGATTGTTAAGTCCTCTTGTTGGATAGATCCTTTAAGTATGATATAGTGTCCCTCTTCATCTCTCACTACAGTCTTCAGGGTAAATTTTAGTTTATCTGATATAAGGATGGCTACCCCTGCTTTCTTTTGTGGACCATTTGAATGGTAAATGGTTCTCCAACCTTTTATTTTCAGGTTGTAGGTGTCCTTCTGTCTAAAAAGAGTCTCTTGTAGACAGCAAATAGATGGGTCCTGCTTTTTTATCCAGTCTGAAACCCTGCGCCTTTTGATGGGGTCATTAAGCCCGTTCACGTTCAGAGTTACTATTGACAGATATGAGTTTAGTGTCATCATGATATCTATTCAGTCCTTGTTTTTGTGGATTATTCCACTGACTTCTTCTTAAAGGGGAATTTTAAGAGTCCCCGTTAAAATTTCTTGCAGAGCTGGTTTGGAGGTCACATATTCTTTCAGTTGCTGCCTGTCTTGGAAGCTCTTTATCTCTCCTTCCATTTTGAATGAGAGCCTTGCTGGATAAAGTATTCTTGGTTGCGTGTTCTTCTCATTGAGGACCCTGAATATATCCAGCTAGCCCTTTCTGGGCTGCCAGGTCACTGTGGAGAGGTCTGCTGTTACCCTAATGCTCCCCCCCATAAAGGTCAGGGATTTCTTGTCTCTTGCTGCTTTAAGGATCTTCTGTTTATCTTTGGAATTTGCAAGCTTCACAATTAAATGTCGAGGTGTTGAACGGTTTTTATTGATTTTAGGGGGGGATCTCTCTATTTCCTAGATCTGAATGCCTGTTTCCCTTCCCAGATTAGGAGAGTTTTCAGCTATGATTTGTTCAAATACATATTCTTGCCCTCTGTCCCTTTCGGCGTCCTCGGGAACCCCAATTAAACGTAGGTTTTTCTTCCTCAGGCTGTCACTTATTTCCCTTAATCTGTCTTCATGGTCTTTTAATTGTCTGTCTCTTTTTTCCTCAGTTTCCCTCTTTGCCATCAACTTGTCTTGTATGTCACTCACTCGTTCTTCCACCTCGTTAACCCTCGTCATTAGGACTTCTAGTTTGGATTGCATCTCATTCAATTGATGTTTATTTATTTTTTTTTTTTTTTATTGGTGTTCAATTTACTAACATACAGAATAACACCCAGTGCCCGTCACCCATTCACTCCCACCCCCCGCCCTCCTCCCCTTCTACCACCCCTAGTTCGTTTCCCAGAGTTAGCAGTCTTTACGTTCTGTCTCCCTTTCTGATATTTCCCACACATTTCTTCTCCCTTCCCTTATTTTCCCTTTCACTATTATTTATTCAATTGATTTTAATTTCTGCCTGATTAGATCTAAATTGTGCAGTCATGAAGTTTCTTGAGTCCTTTATCCCTTTTTTTAGAGCCACCAGTAGCTGTATAATAGTGCTTCTGAATTGGCTTTCTGATATTGAATTGTAATCCAGATTTTGTAACTCTGTGGGAGAGAGGACTGTTTCTGATTCTTTCTTTTGAGGTGAGGTTTTCCTTCTAGTCATTTTTCTCAGTGCAGAGTGGCCAAAAACAAGTTGTATTGGGAAAAGGAGAAAAAGAGAGGAGAGAAAGAAGGAAAGAAAAGAGAAGAAGAAAAAAGAAAAAAGGAAGAAAAAAAGAGAAGAAAAAGAAATAAAAAGAAAGAAAGGGGAAAAAAGGGTGGGGGAAGCAATCAGAAATCAAAAAGCAAAAAGAAATAAAGAAAGAAAGAAAGAAAGAAAGAAAGGAAAGAAAGAAAGAAAGAAAGAAAGAAAGAAAGAAAGAAAGAAAGAAAGAAAGAAAGAAAGAAAGAAAGAAAAAAAAAAAAAAGAAACACAGGGGAGTATCTTCTGATTCTGTATACTTTAAGTCCTTGACTTCCCCTGGAACTTGTCCGTCTAGCTGGTCTTCTGGGGGAGGGGCCTGTTGTGCTGATTTTCAGGTGTTAGCACTTGGGGGAGCTGCTCTGCCCCTGCCTGGTGCAGGGCTCAGTGGGGGTTGTTTACCCCGTGAGACCGCAGGAGGAACAGCCCCAGTGGCAGCGGCCAGCTCTGGAAACCTGGAGTCAGCCCCTGCAGTAACTCCGGAGCGCTCATGTGCAGGGCCTGGAGGCTCCGGGGCGGGGCCGCTGAGCTGCTCAGCTCGGGGCAGGAGCGTCCTCGCTGTCCTGGGCCCTCCCCGCCTCTGCCTGTCCCGGGGGAGGTCGGATCCTGGGCTGTGTCCCGGCGCCCTGTGCTCCGGGGCCTGCGCTGTTGGATTCGCGCTCCCGCCCCGCAGCCCCCTCCGCGGAGCCGCTGCCCGAGCCCCTCCGAGCTGCTCCGGGTCCCGCCGTGCGCGCTGCAGCCCTTAGGGAGCTCGGCGCACTCTCCCGGGGCGCAGGTGTCTGTTAGTGTCCCCGGGAGCCCAAGGGCATCCTCGCCCTCCTGGGTCCTGCTCCACCTCCCTGCGAGCCCCTTTCTGCCCGGGAAGGTCGGTGCAGCTCCTGCGTCTCCGGGACGGGGCTCTCCTGTCCTGGGGACACTCGTCCCGGCCTCAGCCCGGCTCCTCGCGGGGCCCCTCCCCCTTGGAGGCCTTTTGTTTCTTTATTTCTTTTTCCCCGTCTTCCTACCTTGAATGAAGCGCGAACTCTTCTCCCTGTAGCATTCCCGCTGTTGCCTCTTTAAATCTCAGGCCGAATTCATAGATTTTCAGGATGAGTTGAAGGTTATCTAGGTAATTTGGTGGGGACAGGTGACTTGGGGACCCTACTCTTCCGCCATCTTGCCCCTCCTCCTAATTTTTCCATTTCTTAAAACAACAATTTCCTTTTAAAATAAATGCACTTAAATAAAAAAAGTTGCCGTATGAGCATAGGTAATATAACAAATACTGGGGAAATATTATGTAAAAGATGGATGGTAGGAGAAACACTCCTCTAAAATACTCTGAATGTTTTTCTCCACTTCAATATCCATTCTCCTATCTAGAAATGCAACGTTCTATCTTGGGAGACTGAAGAAAGGTAGGATATCTGCTGGTCGTCGTTTTTTCATTGGCTTGTTCTGTTTCTCACAACCACCTTGTAAAGTAGGAAGCATCATTCTGTTTCATAGTGGGGCGGGGGAGGGGAAGAGATTTTGGGAAGTTACTTGCTCAAGGTCATACCATGTTGGTACAGCCAGTGTTTATATTGGAGAGTAGGGTCTCTGTGAAGAATATAGTAGTGACACAATATCATCCATTACTGGCTTGAGATCAAGTTTCAAGGAAGTCACTGTAGGAGAGTTCTGGAAGTTAAGCCTTGATACCTTTAGCCCTTTAAACAGAACCCAGATGAGGCAAAAGCTGTCTTTTTTTCCTAGGGGGGGATGTCATTTGCCTTCTGGAAAGTTTTGCTCATATTTTGGTCTGAGTGCAGGCAGAAGGTTTTTAATCAATGTCCAAAGGGAGAAGGAATGAAGGGAGACATAAGGACCAAAAGGAGGAGGGAAAACGGATCGTTCTGAGAGGTTTGATTCCTTGGGAGCCCCATCCTTTCCTGGTTGTGTAGGGTGTCTATTTTGGGGAGATTGAGATATTTTAGGCATCTTGCTAAGGTTTAAAATGGGTTGTTTAAAGCACCTCAATCTTGGCAGACAGATGGAAACAATTAACACCATATCTTAAGAATCTCATACTTGGAAACTTCTCAGCAGCTCTGATGCTTAAAATCCCTCTGAGTGATTATAACAGAGATAGAAAGAGAAGGGAAATAAGATGCATTCATCACTTTTTACATACCTAGCCCTTTAACATAATCTGCTAACAGTTACATGAGGTAGCTGCTATGATTAACCCTGTTTCCCAGATGACAAGACTAAGGCATAGAGACATTAAGAATATATATACTTGTGCCCAAGCTCACACAGCCAGGGAGTTGAGGAGCTGGAGATTCAACCTCCCAGGGCTGATACCTTTTTTGGCCAACAGGTAGAGTATTGAATGAAAAATGGCAGGTGGTAGGTTGAACAATGCTTCCCTGCCAAGCCCCTCAAAAGATTCTGATCTGTGGAATCCATGAATACTATCTTAAATGGCAAGACTGCAGATATGGTTAAGTTAAGGGGTCTTGAGATGGGGAGATTGTCCTGGATTATCTAGGTAGGCTCTAGATGCCATCGCAAGTATCCTTGTAAGAGGCAGATAGAGGGAGATTTAAAATAGAAGGGGAGAAGATGATGAGACCATGGATGCAGACATTGGGATGATATGGCCACAAGCCAAGAAATGCTGGCAGCCACCAGAAACTGAAAGAGACAAGGAGCAGATCCTCCCTTAGAGCTTCTAGGAGTGTGGCCCTGCCTGCAGCCCGATTTTAGCCCTGTAAAACTGATGTCTCTGAGATAACAAATTTCTCTTGCTTCAAGCCACCAAGCTTGTGGTAATTTGTTCAAGCAGCCATAGGAGACTAACACAGGGCCCGAGCTAGAATCCCGAGGGACAGTATTCCAGGGACGATGAGAGGAAGAAGAATCCTGAACAGTCAGGGGAAATGAATGTGAAGCAACAGGAGTGGTTCCAAGGAAAGAGTGGTCGCCCACTGGCCTGTCCTCACGAGACCAGAGGCAGTGTGCCTTGTCCCCTGAACTTCCCCCGCTTCCTTGCTTATGCCTCCTATTCCTGGGCAGTGGTACCTTGAACTCCTAAGCTGAGAGGGGCCTTTGAGGTCCTTCAAATCCATTACATAGCCAGCAAGTAGGTAAGGATTAGCAGGAATGTGCAGTTCTTCAGCACTTTACAAATGCTATCAAGTATCATGGCAACAAGGGCACATGGCTTGCCCTCAGATAGGGGGGCTTGATCCACCAGCTGGTACTTGGTGACCATCACTCAGTAGCAGCCCAGATGACCTGGACACAGTTCTTCCTGAGGTGGGCAGGACGGAGATGTGAGGCTTGCCCTTGATCAAAACCCTCCCTACTAACAGCACTGGTGAGGTGTTAAATGAGACAATGAGTTAGGTGGCTGGCCCTCAGGCTCTGTTACTTCTGTCTCTGCTCTAGTCAATAGCAGCATAACTGCGTCCGAAAGGGTCCTGCTGAGCCTTGCACTACTGTAGGCTAGTTGGCAGGCCGAGTTTCCTATGTGTCTAAGCAAATGTGCAAATTCGTTTCCTTAGCCTGAAAGGTGAGGTGGAGGGGCATCTGGCCGGCTCTGCAACTCCCCCTTCACACCTCTGTGCCCACTTGCTCCCCTTCCTCATCATGCTCCTGCCCAGCTTGCTTCTCTCTCTGTTCTTGGAATCTGTCGAGCCCTGATATTCCGTGCCTGTTGTTCTCTCTGCCCGGAAAGATTTTTCTGCAGCTGGCACCTTCTCAGCCTTTCAGGCCTCAGCTTTAGGGAACGTTCCCTGACCGCTCCAGCTCAAGTGAATCCCCTTGTCTACTTGTTCTTCATAGTCTCTCTCTCTGTGGTTTTATTTTGTTTATCTATTTTCCTGCTCAGTATCTGTCCCCCTCTGCCTGTCCCCACTAGAATGTAAGACCTGCAAGGGGAGGATGTTATATTTTCACCTTTCTATTTGTAGCTTAAAATATACTAACTGCTTGGTAGGTATTTGTTAAATAAAGGGATGGCGGAGGCATGGATGTCGAGGGCATGGGCAGAGCAGACAGGACGGGCTGCTGGAAGCCAGAGGCCACTAGAGGAGAGTCCCGGGAGACAGGATGCACCATAGCATGGGAACTTATGGAAGGGGGTCTGAAGACACTCCTGAGAGGCAAGAGGCCTCAGATGGAGGAGACTGGAGTTAGCAGATGACCACAGGAGCCTTCAGTGAATATAGTCAATATGAAGGACTTGGCCCACAGAGGGGAGCCTGGAAGTGAATGAGACGTGAAGGTCTAACAACAGAGCTGCCCCCCAAAAGAATACCCGTGGCTGACACTTTGCCTGAGCTTCCTTACTGGCAGGAAGCCAGGGTTTATCTGTGTGATGGGATCTCTCTGTTCTTTAGATAGTTAATGGTTTTCCTTTAGTTCATGGTACAGCAGACTGTGTAAAAACACTTGAAAGCAAGCCCAGAGGCACCGCAGCATGCTGCTGGCGACAGCCTCATAGGCTTGGACTGATATACACGAAGTACTGGGAACAGTACCCGGCAGACAGCAAGTGCAATGGAGTGGCTCCTTTTATTGTCAGTATCAATTGGCTCTGAAATGGAATTGGCAATATTACAGAGATTGGGATGTTAACACAAGTTTGGGCTGCTCATTGAGGGCTGGTAGACTGGAATGGAGGCACTGAAGTTACTCCCTATCAGAGTGAGGGAGTATGGTCAGGGTTGCCAAGGAAATCCAGAGCCACTAATGGTTCCCAAGTGTTGGCACTCCCTCCAGGCATCACCTTACCCCTGTGGACAGAATGGAATATTCACCTGTGACACTGGGGTCAGACAGAGTTCGTATAGAGAAGTGGAATGTAGATATTTCTTTCTACAGTGGGATCATGCGTGTACATTTGGAATAAGTGGGACGGGGACAGTTTTTTTTTTTTTAAGAATTTATGTATTTATTTGACAGAGAGAGAGTGCACAAGCAGGGGGAGCAGCAGGGAGAGGAAGAAGCGCACTCTGCTGAGCAGGGAGCCCAATGTGAGCTTGATCCCAGGACCCTGGGGTCATGACCTGAGCCCAAGGCAGATGCTTGACCAACTGAGCCACCCACCTCTGTTTTGTTTTGTTTTAATGGAGAGGATGATGACCAGTTTTCTAGTATTATCTCCTGTGTTTGGGGTTGCCTTTGATGTGGAAGCTGTAATCCTGACACTTCCAGCAATGAGAATGGCAACTTAAGCCTCAAGGAACTCTTAACCCTAACCAAGAGTGGTGTTTGGCCAACCTGATCAGTTATGTGCTCTCCTAGATGTTGGATGTTCCCTTACATGGAAAGAATGATTGAGCCTTTCAGCTGGTTAGCATTTGTTGACAGGATTTCAGGATAATTCTCTCCAGACAAATGTAACATCACTGATGAAAATTTTTGGATTTATATTTTGAGAAAAGAGGTGGAAATGGAGTGCTTTTTTGGGGATTTGCCTAAAAATATTTTCATCAGGGCAATGCTCAAAATTGTTTTAAACTTTTATTGTAAAAGAACAGACACAGAGAGCCATTACAACAAATCTGTAGTCTAATGGATCATTCTTTTTTTTTTTTTTTTTTTTATGATAGTCACAGAGAGAGAGAGAGAGAGAGAGGCAGAGACACAGGCAGAGGGAGAAGCAGACTCCATGCACCGGGAGCCCGACGTGGGACTCGATCCCGGGTCTCCAGGATCGCGCCCTGGGCCAAAGGCAGACGCTAAACCGCTGCGCCACCCAGGGATCCCCTAATGGATCATTCTTAGACGAACACCTTTGTAACCATCGCTGAGGCTAAGAAATAAAACTTTGTCACCCATTCGAGAAACCCCTCAAAATTCTCCATCTCAATCACAGTCCCCTTATTCTCCTAAAGGTAACCATTATCCAGACTTTTATAGTCAGAATGTCCTTTTGTTTCTTTATATTTTTATCCCTCATATGTGCATTCCTATTATTCCTACTATACTATGTTTAGTTTTACATATTTTAAATCGATTTGGTATGTCCTTTAATTGTAGGTTCCTCTTCATCTCTTTTTTCTCTTAAAAATTATTGATATATAATTCACATACCTTTTTAATGTGTATCATTCAGAAGTTTTTGGTATATTCACAAAGTCATGTAACCAACACAACTAATTCCAGAATATTATCATCGTGCCCTTAAGAAATCTATACCCTCCTTCCCCAATTCCCTGCCAACCACTAATCTCCTTTCTGTTTCTATTGATTTGCCCGTTCTGGATATTTCATGTGAAGAAAATCATATGATATATGACCTTTAGTGACTGGCTTCCTTTACTTAGCATATTGTTTTCAAGCAGTGATGGTTTCATGGATATATACTTAACTCCAGATTCATCAAGTTGTATACATTAGATATGTACCGCTTTTTGTATGTCAATTATGCCTTGATAAAAGGGTTTAAGAGAAAAGATTCACCCATCTTGCAGCATGTAGCAGTACTTTGTTCCTTTTAGGCAAAATAATATTCCATCATATGTGTATACCATTTTGTGTATTCATTCATTAGTTAAATGTTTGTGTTGTTTCCACTTTTTGAATATTACCATGGATGCAGCTATGAATATTTGTGCACAAGTTTTGGTGAGACATGTTTTCATTTGTCTTGGGTATATACCTAGGAGTGGAATTGCTGAGTCCTATGGTAGCTGTAATTGATTCTTTTAAGAAGAGTTTATTATTTTACATTCCCACCAGCAATATATGAGGACTCCGACTTCTCTGCATGTTTGTCAACACTTATTCATCTTTTTGGTTATAGCCTTCCTTATACATCTGAAATGGTATCACATTGTGGTTTTGGTTTGCATTTACCTAATGGCTAATTATGTTGAGCATCTTTTCATGTGCTCATGTGCTTTTCACGTGCTTATTGGTTATTTGTACATCTTTGGGAAAATATCAATTCATAGTCTTTGCCCATTAAAAAAAAAGGTTGACCATACATTACAGTTTACCTGTGACACTCTCAGTTTTGCCTATTGTAATTATTTTTTACTGTACTTTAAACTTATTTATTATTGAATTAGAGTTGACATTTCTGGCCATTTTAAAACTGGGTTGTCTTTATACACTGATTGTGGGAGTTCTTTATATAGAGGTGATCCCTGACTTGTAATGCTTTGAGTTATAGGGTTTTTTTTAAGTTTTTATTTATTTATTTGACAGAGAGAGAGAGAGAGAGAGCACAAGTAAGCAGAGCAGCAGGCAGATGGAGAGGGAGAAGCAGGCTCCCCCCTGAGCAGAGAGCCCAACGAGGGGCTCAATTCTAAGACCCTTGGATCACCATCTGAGCTGAAGGCAGATGCTTAACTGTCTGAGCCACTCAGGTGCCCTCAATTATAGCTTTTTGACTTTATGATGAAGCAAAAGCCACACATGTTCAGTAAAAACCATACTTCAGATTTTGAATTTTGATCTTTTTCTGAGGTAGTGATATGCACTATGATCCTCTCATGACACTGGGCAGTTGCAATGAGCCTCAGCTCCCAGTCAGGCACATGGTCACAAGAGTAAATAACTGATCCACTTATAACCATTATGTTTATCACTTTTAGAACACTATTCAATAAATTACATGAGATAATCAACATATTATTATAAAGTTGGTTTTTGTTAGATGATTTTGCCCAACTATAGGCTAATCTAAGTGCTCTGAGCACATGTAAGGTAAGGTATGATGTTGGTGTCAAATCTAAGAACTCTTTGCCTAGTCCTAAATCTTGAATATTTTCTCTCATGTGTTGTTTAAAAAAAAAAAAAGTAAAGTTTTGTGTTCTACATTACAGCTATGATTCATTTTGAGTTAATTTTTAAAAAAAGATATGAGGGTTTTTTTTTCCATGATAGATCCAGCACTATTTGTTGAAAAGGCTGTCCCTTCCTTCATTGAGTTATTATGTTGAAATGATGGTCTTGACTAGCCACAGCACACCTGCCAAAAATACTTTTTTTTTTTTTTTTTCTAAAATACTTTCAATGCAATCTTTTCCTAGTCATAAAGTGACTTCCTGAGGCCAGAGGAGGTTGAACTTCCAGGCATACACAGGGAGCTGAGCAGCTGGTGAGTGGAGTGCTTGGATTAGCTGTGTTGGATGGAGGGATGAGGGTCCCCTAATGTGCTCTCCACCCTGCTCCCCACACAGCACTCCCGCCCTCCCTGAGGCTATAGAAGAGATAAACAACAACGTAAATGGATTAGGAAAAGCCTGCCTGGCCTCTTCCTGCTGCCATCCCACCTGGGGCTGGAGATTAGTGGGTGGCAGCTTTGTCAGGGGAACAGACATTTAAATGTCAGCTTTGACTTAAAGGAGCCCATCTAAGAAAAGACGGAGAGGACCAGCTTTCTTTATCCCTTCTCTGGCAAACTCAGTCCCGTGCTTTCTTGTGACCTGTACCTTTTCAAAACACAGGGCTCGCTATCCCAGCTAGTGATTTTCAGTCTTCATGCAGGTGTTGGGGATCGTTAGAGACAGGGCTGCTGCTGGCACCAAATTCAACTCTGCATGTGGCAGAAGAAAAGACATGAATCATGCATCGGAGATTAAAAAAAAGTGCTGTTAACCTACTTTCCCAGACAGAGAGGAGAGCAGGCTAAAGATGCTCCTGGGCATGGGTTTCTCTTTTACAGCCCTTGCTCCACTGAGGGAGGTACCATCTTGCTGGTTCATTTCTTTGCTCATTTATTCACTTAAGCCTTCATTTGGGAGTTTATTTGCTAATTCACTGAATCAGCTGGCCAGCCTAGCCAGCCCCCTAGTAAGCATTTCTGTAGCTTCTCTTGTGTACTCTGCCCCAGGGATGCAGGAGATGCAAATATGGTGCTGTGTGCTTCAAAGGGCCTGCACTGTGCCGGGTTGCAGTGGTGAGTGCAGGCCGAGGTTTGCTTGTGGACGTTGTGAGGACTGTGCCATGTACATGTCTTTGCAGGCATGAGCCTGGCCTCTGTGGTCCTGGCCAGTGCCCTTCAGGTCAGAGGTGAAGCTCTGTTGGAGGAGGAAATCTGGTCCCTCTTGTCCCTAGCTGTTGAGCGGCTCCTGGAAGACCTTCGTGAAGGTACGAGAGTGTGTTTGGGGCAGTTGAATCACAGGGAGTTGAGTGCAAAGCTTCCCAGACATGCTACTGGCTGCTGCTTCTCAGATCTGTGATCAGTCCAAACCATCAGATCAAGTGGGCAAATGACATCTACCCGTGGAACCACACAAGGAAGTCAGGCCTGTCTCTTGGACTCACTGCATGCAGCAGCGTTGAAAGAAAGGCCTTGCTTCTAGGGAGACAGTGGTCACAGCTCTCTGAGCCTCTCCCTGCCCCTGGACAGTCTGAGCATAAGGAGACAGGAGGCAGGGGGCAGCTACCTGGACAGCTGACAGCCCCAGACTGTCCCCTGCCAGGTGGCACATCACCTTGTGTCCCATCAGGGGACAGAACCTACAACTAGGTAGTCTAAAGAGGAGAGGGAGGTTAATACAAACAATGATTAAATTCCAACAGTAGAGTAGTTGTAAGATACAAGACAATTCCACATGGCCCCCAGGGCTCTCTCTTGGTGATTTACCTAATGGCTAATTATGAAGGGAAGCCCCTTCCCAGCTTGGGGTTCAGATCTGGGGTTGCTGTGCCTGGAGCCCACCAGGACAGCGACCTCCGCGGCTGTGCCCAGCCAGAAGTGGCCAGCAGTCCCCGGACAAGCGAGGCACAGGAACTGCCAACAGGGGCGAGGGGGACCCCCTGGGTGGAGATGGGCACCCGGCAGCCACAGCCCCGGGAGCCAGTGCGGGCAGGAGACCTGGAGCCCACGGCGTCTGTGTAGACGGAGGAAACATTGGTCGGGCGCGTGGTGTGTCGGCCCGCGACTCGCGACTCGGGAACAGCCCCCCCAACCCACCCGCCTCCCACAGTGTCCTTCCAGCGCCCTCTACTGAGAAAGCTGCCGTCGCATCACTGTAAGGGACACGGTCAGGTGAATTTGGACCTGCGAGACATTTCGTTGGTAACTGGAACAAAGCGGGTGCCCCCTCAGAGGTCAGCTCTGAAGTCACTGTGCCTGGGGCCGCAGGCCCGCCTGGAGGCTCCCGCACGAGGGGCCACGTGAGCAGAGGGCCGGGGCCCAGTGTGCCGAGGCAAAGGACGCTGAGCATCTGCACCCTCGGTTTCATCTTCCCTGAGGTTTTTCCCTCCCTCTTTCCTGCCCTGGGGCGGGAGCTGATGCATAGCTAGCTACAGTACACCCAGAGGACCAGCCGCCTTGGTCTTAGGCTTGGCGCCAAAGAACTCCTACCTGGGCTTATTTCCAAGTGGACCTCACCTCTCTTTACCTCTTACCTTGAGACTCAGAGCACTGAGGGATTTGGATGCAGGTTCTAGTTTCCTGGTGGACTGCAGCCACACTTGGTAGCTCGTGCCCCTGTGCATGCATGTATCAAGGCTGAATTTATTACACTTGATGTTTTCCTGGGTCTTATTCTTTTTTTTTTTAATTTTTATTTATTTATGATAGTCACACACACACAGAGAGAGAGAGGCAGAGACACAGGCAGAGGGAGAAGCAGGCTCCATGCACTGGGAGCCCGACGTGGGATTCAATCCCAGGTCTCCAGGATCGCGCCCTGGGCCAAAGGCAGGCGCCAAACCGCTGCGCCACCCAGGGATCCCCTGGGTCTTATTCTTAGTCTGTCCCAGGGGCACCTGTTGGTTACAGATCCACAACTGGCCCTCCAGACAGTGGTCCCATCTCTAAACTCCCATCCTGGCCTTGGTTTCAGATTCCTTGGACTATGTGATCTGCCCCTGGTCAGCCCTGCTATCCGCAGCTGGAAGTCTTTCTTTCCAGGACCATGTTTCTCACATAGAGGCGGCTCCTTTCAAGGCCCCTGAACTGCTCCAGGGACAGAGTGGTGATGAACAGCCTGATGCATCTCAGGTAAGGTGTGTGGCAGCTCTGCAGCACCTCTGGGCCTGTCCCAGGGAAAGACCTGGTCCTAGGACCTTGGACCTGTCCTGGAGGTGGCATCCCCAACTCCCACCCAGCTTACCCCCAAGAAATACTGATGCAGAACGGGTTTAAAAAATGTTATTCCCAGGCTTTCTTTCTTTTCTTTTCTTTTCTTTTTTTTTTTTTTTTTTAGCTCTTAGATGAGGATAGGTCAACTTCTCTGAGCTCCAATTTCTACATCAGTAAAATGAGGTTGATTTGACTGAATCCATCAGCTTATTATAAATCTCTAAAAAGAAGCATTGGGAAAGTTGTGGGTAAAAAAAAAGGAAAAGTTGTGGATAAACAGTCTGGGACATTGGTACCCATGGCAGCGTGTAGCAAAACCCTCAAAAGTCCTCAAATAGGAATGTATCCTAAGGCATGAGTAAAGATTGAGTTAGCTGCACTATGTTTATTGTTGTATTGTTGACATTACTGACAAATTGGAAAAAAACTATATGTCCAGTAAATAAGACAGCATTAAAGTGAAACTGTAAGGGCTTATGGAATGGCTTGTAAAGAACTTAAATATATACATTTACAATGTGACCCTAGTTGAATAAACACACACACAAACATACACATACGGAGACAGTCAGAGATGAGAGAGTGTGTGTGTTCTAAAAATATATATACCAAGGTGTCTGCAGTGGTTATTCTGGATGGCAACATCAGTGGTGATTTTAGGTTTTCCATGGACATGTTTCACTTCTGAATAGCAAAAAGTTTAGTAAATATTATTTTTCATTTTAAAAAGAAAAAATTCTAAGGAGAGAGCAGTGTAAAGCAGACATACCACACTCAGGGCATAGCGGGCACTTCATCAGCAAGTTCTGCTTCTTCCTCCCTGTCCTTTCTTGAGAAGAGTGCAGCTTAGAAGTCCTGCCTTTCTCAGGAGGCATCGGTAGCCTCTGGGGTTGGTTTGTCTGCACCCACATGTCTCCAAGTCAGACCCCAACAGTGGGTTGCAGTGACCCTGACTCTGTCACCCCACAGGGAGTCACCCAGCACTGAGGCTCCTACACTCTTGCCCACACTAACAGAATCCCAGGAATGAATCCCTGGATTCCCGTGTTAGATGCAGATGTGGGTGTCTCTCAGTCCCTCTGTTTGGGTCTCTTTGTGGTGCCTCCTTCACCAGCTGAGATGCCACAGCTGGAGCCGTGGGATCTGACTTTCTGAACAACTACTAGAGGGCTTCATGCTGATGTACCCCAAAAGTCCAGAGGTCTTAGCTTCCTGGGGCAGTGAACCCCAGCCAATGGCAAACTGGTATTTAGTAGGCCAAGAGACAGGGTCACCTGGCCAGTGTCTCTCTTACAGCATCCCTACTACTCAGTTCTATTGATCACTCTTCTCTACCATCTGCCAGAGGCTCCTCTGCATCCAACTTGTCTTGGGTGCTGTGGCAGGTGAGGTGAGCAATCAGGAAAGTGGTCTCAGCAAAAGCTGTGCTCACAATCCTCCCCAACTCTGGGCTCCATTCTGAGCTTTGGATGATACCCTGACTCCTCTCCTTAGGCCAACATCCACCTTTCCCCAGCACTCAGACACACTCACCCCACTACTCGGAGTATTAGTGCCACAGCAGGTGGAAGGTGTGGGCAGGTCTCTAACTCCAGGTCACTCATGCCTCTATCATCCCACCCTGTGCTCATGGCAGGCATCATCAATTGATCACGGTGTTCTTTCCCACTGAGCCAGGAGTTGCCTTCAAAATTGTCACCATCCTTCTCCAGGCAGCATCTACTAATGGGCCGGATTTGGGATTTGGGATGAAGGCTATTGTCATTTTGGCCTTAGGCCTCACCCTAGAATATTTAGACAGAACCCTTGGAATCCAAGTCAGTTACAGAGTATGGATGGTGCCTCTGGCAGTGCTCAGGACACTGCTCTAGCATCTACTCTCAGGAGCATTTCTCCAGAGATGAGGATGCAATTTGTGGACTTTTCTGCAGGTGTCTAGTCACATTCATCAGATGTCTGGTTGACTAGGTTAGGGGTACAGTTTCGGAGAGAAAATTGGCACATGTGATCCCGGACATATGCCCTTGACCTAGAGATGTAAACAAAACAAAACAAAACAAAACAAAAAACCAAAACCAAACTCACTTGTATTTAACTGAGTGGTTTGCTAAAGTAACCATGCTGTTTTACACACCATGTTTTTTTAACTCACTGCCTCCCTTCTAAAGTTCCAAAAATCATTTCCCTCAAAGATAGATCCTAACTTTAACTGTAGCTTGTCAATTGCAGCAGAAGCTAATAAATTGACTTTTATTGAGAACTTAGCATGACCCAGAGGCAACATAGCCAAGGCCCAGGGCAGGGGCTCTAGTTCAAGTTTAGGCTTTAGATCTTCTTCAGGAAAGTCCCCTAAGTTGCCTTTGCTTTGCTTCCTCTAAGGGATGGAGACAATTAAAACGCTGACCTCCCAGGACTGGGTTGAGGGCTAAATGAGTCGATATAAGTAAAAGACTTAGAGCCCGGTTTGCTGTGAGAATGCTCTGCATTGGATAATCATAACAATAATTATCATTACCATTGCCAGATGCTTTTTACTCAATGCTCATGAGTATTCAGGCAGAAAACTCACTTTAAAGGTGAAGAAAGTGAGGCTTGGAGGCATCAGATAATGCTCTTCCATTTCACCATGTTGCTTTCTGACAGCACGCAATACTTTTAAATCAGGCCGCCCCAGTGTGTCACATACAGGTGGCTTTGGCTACATGGACCAGAAAGCCTAAAATACAGAGGCTAGAACCACAGATTCAGTCATTATTTGCTTCACAAGAGATCTCGGGGTTGGTTAGCCACTCAGTAAACGTCATCAAGATCTGGGCTATGTATTTCCAGTCCACCCTTCTTAGATGCTGGCTTTTTGCTCTCGTGCCTGTTGCCTCATGGTCTCAAGATGGCAGCTGTGATCCTATCAATAGACAAGGCAAAAGGAGGAAAGAGTGGGAACAGCTAGCTACCTGTGTTCTTATTGTCAGAAAAATAAAAGTTTCCTTAAAAACACCTTAACAGACTTCTGTGTCTTTTGCCAAAGCGAGGTGTCATGGTCCCTGTGGCTTTAATCTGCCAGAGTGGAAGGGAGAAGGGAAAGTTTATGAGAGTCGTAGATGGTTGTTGGGCTAGCCAGCCAACCGGATCTGCCACGGGTAGAACTTGGGTGGTGTTTTTTTTGCAGGACTATGAAATAACAGAGGTGACTGCAATTTAACCTGGTGCTTTTTGTCTTGGGCAGATGCACGTGTATGCTTTGGGAATGACTCTCTACTGGTCAGCAGGCTTCCATGTCCCACAAAATCAGGTCTGTACATGAGATATGCAAAGTCTCTCCAGGTCATGTTTTTGGATTTCATTCTCAGGTTTTCTTCCCAACAGGGATCATGTCTCTTGAGCTGTGTGCCACCACTCTGTCTTCCTAGGTTCTGGGAAGGCACTGCCAACCCACTACAGAAGTGCTCCTGCTGAGTTCAGAAAGCACCTCAGAATGCTGCTCAGTATGGCAATGCAGCCAGCCACAATCTAGGATTGGCAAGCAGAAGACTTATCTGCTCAGAGGAAGTAGCAAACTAGAGGAGGAGCGAAGATACAGATGTATAAAATAGGCTTTAAAGCAACCCTTCCTGAAGTGAAATGCTTCCCTGGAAAACAGTGCTGTGCTCAATCAATTTGGGAAAATGCTTGCTACAATATCTTCCTCTCAAAGATTTGGCACAGCAGTTTATTAAAGGCTCTGAGAAAGCATAAAGCAAAAAAAAATATTCAACTTTATCACAACATTGTATAAACTTTTTGACTACAGAATGTATGTGTTTGTGTGTATGTGTATAAATTTTCATCTTACACTAAGGATTCCTTAGAAACCAGTGTAACAAAAGCTGGAGAACCCTGCCCTTCCTCCCTCCCTCATCCCTTTCCTACCTTCCTACCTTTCTTCCTTCCTTCCTCCCTCTCACCTTTGCCCTCTCTAATTCAACATCCCAATGTTGTCTGGTGCTTTTTGTTCTTACCTGTCTTTATGTGAGATCTTTCTTAGCTTCCTACTCCCCATGGGGTTAGGTGCCACTTCTTAGCAGGGCATACCTAGAGCCCCAAATTGGGTTCTTAGCCATGGTTCTGATTCCTCTCTAGAGTTCTACCATCATCAGGGCCAGCTTCATGGGTGTGTGGCCCATGTAATTGTACTTAAAAGGACCCATGCTTCATTTAATGCTCTGATGTCACCATTTTGAGATTCTTAAAAATTTTGAACAAGGGGCCCTGCTTCATCATTTTCCCCCTGGTCACTGTCCTGCCCCATCTCACTGTGTCTTTGTCCCTGATTGCATCAATTCTACAATCTCCCTAGCTCCCAAGTCACCTTGTCTCCAGGCCTTTGATTCCCTATGAGGCCTTGTTTTCCCCTTATTCTGTGGCCTTCTATCCTCCCTAATTTCTGAAACTCTTCCCTCATGACCTCTAGAGTTCATAATCCATGATTAGCAAAATCTCCCTTGTCCTCAACCGATTGTATGGCCATTCTTGTTACTTCTTTCCCTACAGGACACCTGGCTCTCCCCCTGAGTTCCCTGAGACCTGGCAGGCTTCCTAAGCAAGGCCTGATTTTTCTCTCACAGCCCTCATTCTCTCACAGGCCTGGAGGTGAGACAGGTGGCATGCAGGTGAGATAGGTGTCTTGCATAGGATTTCATGTCATTGGATTATCTGAACACTGTTGTCTTCTCCGGACTCCCAGGGATCATATTTCGATTATTCTAGATCCTGCTTTACCATCACTCTTCCCAATGTCATCTCAACTATTGGTAATTGCCATATCCACACAGATGATCCTTCCAACACCCAGGTCTCTCAGTCACTTCAACTCCTCCAATAATTTTCCCTCCATTCAACCCAGAGTTATGATTACTCATAACTGCAAAAAAAAAAAAAAAAAGAAAAGAAAACACACACACACACACACACACACACACACACACACATGAACCATAGGTGCATTTTACTGTTTTGTATTTTCGTTTTTAGAGATAGTGTACACCGCAGGTAATGATGAGTATGATGAGTGTTGTGCTGTTTGCTTTTGCAGTATAATATATAGTTCTAAATGTTTAAATTACTGTATATGCTATATTCATTATAGGCTAGCATGCTTGTTTTAAAGATTGTCAGTTTATTAAAATCTGAATGTAAGAAAAAAAAAACACGCCACCCTTAGCACATACTGCTGCCTCCATCTGTGGTTCACTCCCTCACTTTTCTCCTGGTCAATTGGTCAACCCCAGTGTGCTTTCTGAGATTTAGTTCCAGTTCTTTCCTCCAGCACCCCCATGCCCTCCCCAAGCTGGGTTCGATCTTTTCCTCTGTCTGTGCTTCCCAAGACCAAAATCCTTGTCCCTTTAGTTGACCATCTTTCTCATCAGAGTGTGAAGTCCTTGAAAGCAGGGATGGTCTGCCACCATGTAGCTCAAGTAGCTATGGGATCCCGGGCACATCAGAGGCACTCGGATTGGCTGTGTGAGCCCAGGACACAGCATCCCCCTCACACACGGGGATGGGAATTCACAGCTGGTCCTCCACGGTATGAAATGGTAGTGTAACCTTTATCTCAAAAATGACCCACAGTATGTGTGAGGGTGAGAAAAAGCCTGATTTGGAATCAATTTGAGGACTTCTCCCTATAAACAATGGCCATTTAGATGCATGAGGGAAGTGCTTAATAAAATATTTTTTTCCAGGGGATCCCTAGGTGGCTCAGCAGTTTAGCACCTGCCTTCGGCCCAGGGCGTGATCCTGGAGACCTGGGATCGAGTCCCACATCGGGCTCCCTGCATGGAGCCTGCTTCTCCCTCTGCCTGTGTCTTTGCCTCTCTCTCTCTCTCTCTCTCTCATGAATAAATAAATAAAATCTTTTAAAAAAAAGTATTTTTTTCCTTTGCCTGATGGGTACATCTGACATTAAAGGTCAGCCAAAGATCAGTGACCTTGTGGTGACCACTGTAGATTCTGAGCAATAAAGGGCACAATCGTTATATTCCTGGAGCTCACATTCTAGGGGGAAAGGCCCGGTGAGGCCCATCTAAATAATCTGGGAAGTAATTTGGCAGAAAGTAATTGAGGAAGTAATTTGAGAAGTAATTGCATTTGAGAAGTACTCGAGAAAGATTTTGACAGGTTGCCCAGATGGGTGTGAATTGAAGGCTGATCCCTGGTTTGATCTGAGCACAGATCATGGGTGGAAATCCATATTGTCAGGCACTTCTTTTTCTTTAAGATTTATTTATTTATTTATTCATTCAGAGAGAGAGAGGGAGCGAGGCAGAGACACAGGCAGAGGGAGAAGCAGGCTCCATGCAGAGAGTCCGACTCAGGACTTGATCCCAGGTCTCCAGGATCACACCTCGGGTGGCAGGTCGCGCCACACCGCTGCACCACCAGGGGCTGCCCAAACACTTATTTTTCATAAGTATTCCAAGCACATGTCTGTGCTCTCTGTGTACTGAAAAACATTCCAGACCAGAAAACAGCAGACTTCCCACAACTGGCATAGAGATAATTGCTCTGCATTTTGTGGCCCCAGTGACATATCTTGTGATGGTCCCTAAATTCTCCCGAAGGGGCAGGTGTCTGTCAGGTGGTAATGAGAACATCTGTCCATTAGTCCCCACTGCACCCCCGGCAAGCTCTTGGACTCACTGGCCCTTCTTCTCTCCAGCCTCTGCGGCTCCGTGAGCCCCTGCACTCCATTCTGCTGACCATGTGCGAGAACCAGCCTAGCAGGCGGCTGCCCTTGCAGTCGGTTCTGGAAGCTTGTCGGGTTCATCGGGAAGAAATGGCTGTCTACCCAGCCTCTGCCAATGTCCACGTTCGACAGCTGGCCACCTTAGTACTGAGCATCATCTCCGAGGTCAGTGTCTACCTGTGCTTCCCAACCCAGCAGCCACCAGCTACAGGTAGTTGTTGACATTTAAATTAGCTAAATTGTAGTCAATTGAAATGAAATAAAATAAAATATTCAATTCCCCTGTCACACCCACCACATTTCAAGTGCTCGGTAGCCACATGTAGCTAGTGATGACCATTCTGGACAGGGTAGATACAGAACAATCTCATCATTGCAGTTCTGTTGGGCAGTGCTGGTGAAGACCTTTGGGGGGCCCAGATTTCTAATGTGGCTGAGACTCTTGGGATCTTTCAAAATGACTCTTTATATAAAAACAATTGTGTTTATAACCCACGAGTAGCTCATCTATCAAAATTTGACTAAGCCTTGTGTAAGGAGCCTTCCCTGTCTGTGCCTACAGCCCCCGGCTCCTCCCTTCCTCTGATGTCTTGTATCTGCAGAGAGTCCCCTTGTTGCACCTGTTACACCGTGTTGCTTGCTGCCCTGTGTGCTCCCCACTGCCTAGGAGGAGGCTGGCACATAGTAGGCATTTGGCTTAGGTCGGATTCCCTTGAAGCAAAGCCAGAAATGGCGAAGCTTATACATATTATTATTATTATTATTATTATTATTATTAAAGATTTATTTCTTTTAGAAAAGGAGAGAGAGCGAGCGAGTGAGTGCATGAGTGAGATGGGCAGAGGGAAAGGAAGAGAGAATCTTAAGCAAACCCCACATTGAGTGCGGAACCTGATGGGGGATTGATATCATGACCCTGAGATCACGATAAGAACAAAAACGAAGAGCCGAATGCTTAACCTATGGCACCACACAGGTGCCCTTATGCATGTTATTTATTGGGGAAGTGCCCCTAGGAGAGGGGGAATGATGAAAGGAGGACAGGGTGGTTGACAAGCCCAGCCACGAGGTGGAGACAGCCTCAGCCTGGCCCCATGGAGGGTGGGGTGGGAGTTCTGGGGCAGGAATTGTGTCGGGGTTGGGCCCCTTGAGGCTGGGGCAATGCTGGGACTGGGGAGAGGCCAGTGAGGTGTGTGGGATATAAACACATGGAGGTCTGGATTTGAGAGGAACCAGAGGTAGGCAGGGCTGGAGACTGGCTGGGTGGCCGTGCACTTGCCCAAGGTGCAGGCTGGAGAACTGAGACCAAGCCTAATGCAGGGCCATGTGGATGGAGGAGGGGACAGTTGGGGGTGGATGCTGCCTCTAGCCAGTCAGAAAATGCTTCTCACATCCTGTTCCCCTTGGATCCCTTCTGTCTTGGCATCTGAACATGTTGCTCCTATTCATTGAGCCAGAGGAGCTACAATGAAGCACAAATCACACGGTGAGGTCGGGGAGAAACAAGAGAATGTGATATAGTGTTGTATCAGAGAGATGCCAGTAAGGTGATGAGGGAAGGTGACAGAAGGGACACTGCCCTCTGCCTTGAGGGCAGACATGGAGAGGTTTGGAAGTGGAGAGAACATAGCTTTGCATCTTAGAGGCTCAGAGGAGCTCAGCGGGGGGGGGTGGGGGGGTCCTAGGCGGTAGGGGGAGCACAGGAACAAAGGCACAACTGTGTAGGAGTACACTTGTTCTGGGGGAGGGGAGTGAATTACATCTAGGGTGCACGTGCGGGGTGGAGTCTGGAGCACGTCTGGTGCCAGAGCACCTTGTTAGGCTCTCACTGTGTAGGACAGACACTTCCGAACTGACTTAATCTGACAGCCAGTCTGTGTCTATATAAACGTCCCCTCTCGACTTTTGGGATGCACTTGACCTTCAGGTGGAGAGCAGAGTTGTGAAAGAAAGCTCCCCTATGCAGCAGGACAGAAGCTACCTGCTCAGGAATAGGCTGCAACAGGAGAGCTGCGAGAACCCAGCAGCATGGGCCCTGGAGCGTCTGCACCCTTGCAGAGGTGGGTACAGCATCCCAGGCATTCCCATTGTTTCCTGTCCTGAGTGGACTGGACGATTCCATGCTGTGGCAGCCGAGAAAACCCATGCAAGCTTCCCTCTTCCACGGAGCCCCCAGAGAGAAAGGGCTGTGTCCTGAGGAAAGCTTCATCTGAAGATATTATTTATATCAAACATAAACTCCTTTTTTATTGAGTTTTAAGTGTCCGAGTTGATAAAACAAATTTCAACACACAGCATAAGAAAAAGAGGTTTTTAAAATTAGTGTCTAGGTGGAGCAGAAGAAAAGCAATCTTTAAGAGACTGTTTTTGTTCTTGCTCCAGTTGTGTTAAAGGAATGGATTTTAGAATACTCTTCAAATCTTCCACTGTTCTCTACTCTTCAACTGAATCTGAGCATTAAGGAGGGCACGTGATGTAATAAGCACTGGCTGTTATATGCAACTGATGAATCGCTAAACTTTACCTCTGAAACTAATAATACAGTATATGTTAGCCAGCTTGAATTTAAATAAGGAATTAAAAACAATGTTATTGTTTGCTGTCTCTGAAGCAAGGCACTCTGCCACTAGGTTTTATCTTTCTTCATCCTCCTCCAAAAAAAATAAAAATAAAAAAGCTCCCTTGACTATAACTGTCATTTCCATTTCTCCCATGAGCAAACAGACTCAGAGAGGGTAAGTTTGCCAAAGTTACACAGCTGATATCCACACTTCAGTCTGCTTGATTCAAGAAAGCCATGCTTTTCGCCTCTTCCGTGCCCTCCACTGTGCTGTTTGGTTAGTTTCAGAAAGAAGCACAGAGACGCAGAGCTCCCTGGTGCCTGGGCTGAGCACCCCAGCACACAGTCATCACAGCCTCGCTGTCAGCAGGTAAGCAGCAAGCTGTACGGTGTGTGGACCATTCGTGTGGGGACTGCTGTATCTTGCTTCTTTACTGATTACTGATGTGAAACCTTTTGCTTCTCCAGAAAAAGCTGATCCTTTTCCATTGGAAGGTGAAAAAACAACACATTTAAGCTGATACACAGCCAACGGGTGATGGGGGCTGTATGGCAGCTGTGCTGTCGGGCCATTCTGTCTCCTCTGGGAATTGAGTTCAGGCTTAGTTATGTAAAACAACATGTTTCCACATTGTTGTGATTACCTGTTGCCTCACAAGGCAGCATAATGACCACAAAATATAGTGCCTAAAAATAATGGTTTAGGGGCACTTGGGTGGCTCGTCGGTTAAGCGACTGCCTCTGGCTGATGTCATGATCCTGGGATGGAGCCCTGAGTCGGGCTCCCAACTCACAGGGGCGCCTGCTTCTCTCCCTCTGCCTCTGCCCTTCCTCCCCCCACCCCCAGTTCGTGCTCTTTCTCTCTATCTCTGTCTGTCAAATAAATAAATACATACAATAGATACCACCTCACACCAGTGAGAATGGGGCAAATTAACAAGGCAGGAAACAACAAATGTTGGAGAGGATGTGGAGAAAGGGGAACCCTCTTGCACTGTTGGTGGGAATGTGAACTGGTGCAGCCACTCTGGAAAACTGTGTGGAGGTTCCTCAAAGAGTTAAAAATAGACCTGCCCTACGACCCAGCAATTGCACTGTTGGGGATTTACCCCAAAGATACAGATGCAATGAAACGCCGGGACACCTGCACCCCGATGTTTCTAGCAGCAATGTCCACAATAGCTGAACTGTGGAAGGAGCCTCGGTGTCCATCGAAAGATGAATGGATAAAGAAGATGTGGTTTATGTATACAATGGGATATTACTCAGCCACTAGAAATGACAAATACCCACCATTTGCTTCAACGTGGATGGAACTGGAGGGTATTATGCTGAGTGAAGTAAGTCAGTCGGAGAAGGACAAACATTATATGTTCTCATTCATTTGGGGAATATAAATAATAGTGAAAGGGAATATAAGGGAAGGGAGAAGAAATGTGTGGGAAATATCAGAAAGGGAGAACGTAAAGACTGCTAACTCTGGGAAACGAACTAGGGATGATGGAAGGGGAGGAGGGTGGGGGGTGGGAGTGAATGGGTGACGGGCACTGGGGGTTATTCTGTATGTTGGTAAATTGAACACCAATAAAAAATAAATTTAAAAAATGGTTTATTTAACTCTTGATTGTGTAAGTTTGGAAATTAAAAAAAGGTTGTGCTCAGCTGGGAGGTTCTTCTGGACTTTGCTGGATGCCCTCATGCATCTGTGATCAGCTGTAGCTTCACCTCTGGGGGTGGCGGGCTATTATCTGGGGGAGCACTGGCTCATCACCAGCAGGCTAGCCTGGGATTATTCTCAAGATGATGGCAGAGTTGAGAGAGAGAGAGAGAGAGAAAGGAAGGAACAGAGGGAGAGAGATGCAGAGTGCTTGGATCAGGGAAAAGAAGTGGTTGGTTTTAGAATCAGTCAAACATAGATGCTTAGATCTGCTAAAAATCCACATGAGACTATATCTTCCCACATCTGGAACATTAGGAATTTTGAATCTTGTGTATTTATTTCTTTGCATATTGATATTTTGTCCTTCTCTGGTTCAGCCAAGGGCTGTGGTGATACTTGATGTCACATACACACCTGAGGCCTTGACAAGATGCTGTAGGGTTCATCTCATAGTGATTTTTCCTGCTATTTAAAACTCTATTCTCTTTTTTCTCCATGAAAATAGTTTTCTTTCTGTTTCCATAAATAATGTACTTTTTTTTTTTAAACCGAGAAAACGTTTTGAACAATATCTAAAATTCCAAGCAGGAAAGACAGAACCTCCAGTGACCCTATCAAGGTGTTCAGGAGCTGAAGTCATAGGACCTCTGTGTCCTGAGCACAGTGATGCTGTGCTCATTGTGAAGCAGTGTTGTGGGGCAGGGAGGAAATGGACTGTGGCCTTCCACCTCAAACCCCACCCCACTCCTGTGGCTCTGCAGATTTAGTGGCCTCATTGGAAAAGTGGATACAGTAATTCTCCGCATAGGCTTGGGGCAAAGGTAAAGTAGTGGACACACCTTGTCCAGCTGAGCACCTGCGTGTGGTGGGCTGTTTCCATTGTTCATCATCTCTCCCTTTCTTGACCACTGGCTAGTGCTCTTCCAATTGACGTTCCCCAAGAGCTTCAGGATAGACAGTGGTTAAGCTCCGGTTCCACTCTCTCTGTGGCAGCAGAAACCCCACAGCCAGCAACTCCTACTCAAAGGGCTTTTTTGCAAAGAAAAGGAAAGGTGAGCAAAAGAAGACCAAAGGACATTCTCCAAAGAGGTTTGAGAGGGGAGCTATGTGTGGCTGACACAGTAGTTGAAAATGGGCAGGGTCTTCTGGGGGGTGGGTAGGCTCCTTGGGCTGAAATTTACAGAATTAAACTAAAACCAACTTGAAATTTGCAATCTGGGGCAATAGGAGTTTATCAAGTGGGCTTGTGGTAGCAGACACTGTATAGGATAGAAGGTTGAAGATGTCAGGTCCCACCACTCAGGATGTTCATAACTATCAATGTGGGGTGGTGGCAAAACAAGGTATGTGATAAGAGGGCCCAATGTACTTGGAAGGTGCCTTCTGGGCAGGCAAAAGGCGGGAGCAAAGGTATGGGTGGGGCAGAGGAAGAGAGATTCCCCGTTGCACTTGGTACAGAGGGTAATAGGGTTGGGGTGAGTGTGTGGAGTAGAGGCTGTGGAGTACTTAGGCATCCTGCACTGGCTGTGATGTCCAGGCTGACAGGAGGGACAGATGTCCGGTGGCCCCTGCAGTGTGCTCATGCTTCTGGGGACCCTGTCTCCTTGTGAGCAGGTTGGTCTCTACTGAGGGTCTACCCTGCTAAGCGCATGCTAGAGGGTGAGATCAGGGAAGGTCTCAGGGTGCACCTGCTGCCAGAAGCAGCTCTGCCATCAGCCAGCAGAGCCACTTCCAATGTTTAGAAGACATCCTTCCTTGAACAACACTGACATTAGCTGAAAAACTGTTTTAGTGACCATACAAGCCCTCAGTGACCGCGAGGGGATTAGGGTCCCCTGGGGCAGGGATGAGCGCCTGCAGGGCAGGCTGTTAACCCAGGAGGCTGTCCTTGCCAGGTGTTCGGCCTGTGCCTCTGTTTTCCTTTGGGAACATCAGACCTAGATGCCCCCAGAAAGTCTTTGTCTGTCTGTCACAGAGATATTTGCTTAAAGCTCCTTAACCAATTGGAGATGAGTTGAGCCTACAGTAGCCTCAGGACGTCCTCCGCGTTGTGGCTCTGGGCTTCCACACTTCCCAGTGTCCCCCACTGCCCTCTGAGGCCCCTCTCAGGTTCTCGTGAGCTTGCAGGGCATATACACAGGGTCAGGGAGTAGGATTTTTTTTTTGCCTTCTTTGGTTTTTCTTCATGATCACTCACTTAGGATGCTGCCACTGGAGATTCTTTCAGGACACAAGTTATGCACTGGCTGGCCTTTTGAAACAGGAGTCTGGTTGTTTGGTTCCCTTGAGGGGCACATTAGTAGGGCCCACCCAGTCCTAACACTCTCTGGTGTTAGATTTGGGAGAGTTTCCCAACCTCTTGGGCCTCAATGTCCTGCCAAATGGGTTGAGAATATGCACCCCATAGGATGATGGCTGGGTCTAACTAATGACAGGTATGAAAGTACTTCCCCATCACAAGTATGGTACGAAAAATGTGAAATTGGGAATAGCTGCCCATGCATGTTATTGATTCAACATACAGAGCTAGAAAAATGTCTCATCTAATCTAAATCTAAAGCTATTTTTACTTTAAAAGGTCTCTGGCATATAACATATATTTGTATCATATAATGTGTTTTATAATTTTCATACATACCAAAGATTAGGTAATGATGTGAGAATTATGACACATATAATGAAGGGGACCCCCAACTTAATAGCTAGGACATCACCAAGAATCCTGTACCTGCTGTTAAGACATCTGCTTTGAGATGCCCAGCTTAAGCTGGGGCTTCAGCCCAGTTAAACCCCTTTTCCCTGAAGCCTGTTTCCTGCAGACTCTGGGGAAGGGAGAATGGGTAGGGGAGGAGGGGAGGGGAAGCCTAGTCCCAGAGCTGGGGGTGACCAGACCCCCTGGAATGTGACTTCTCTCCTGTACCACGAGTGACTCTGGGTTTTTGCCAGTTCTCTATGCCGGAGTTCGTCTTGCTGGCTGGAGAGGCCCCGGTGATTTTGCATCTGGCTGGTTCGATTGTGGTAAGTGCTGGGTTAACTGGGCAGAGGTGGAGGGTGCTGAGCCAACCATCCTGCTGGGCAGGCCTGGAGGCCTCTTGACTACTGACTAGGGCCTCAGGCTGGGAGGGCCCCGGGGGGGTTCTCGCTCTCTCCTCCAGACTGCTGCTGCAGCCCTCTGCCAAGCTGCACCCCAGCTCCTGGTCCTCCAGCTCTTTCTCTTCTCCTTGAATGGGCCATTCTGGGTGGCTGAGCGGTGGCAGCTGTGGTCAGGGTGGGGCTGTGGAGACAGATAGATCTGAAATTAATCTAAGGAGGGTGAAGCGAGAAGGCAGACCGCCGCTCATCTTTGCACGTGACTCTGCTGACCAATGTCTGATTCAGAGCAATCCCCTTAGCCTGTCTCTTCACTGGATCTGTACCTACCTCTATTCCTTCTTCTGTGTTGTCCCTGGAGGGATAGATTCAGAGAGATAACACCTGGATCCATGATTGAGGACCCTGACCAGCTTGAGCCCTCCCAGAAGGTGGAGCCTGAGGAGCAGCTGGGATTTCATCAAAGGAGAGGCATCTAGACCTGCCTCCCAGCCTTCACGGTCCCTGTGGAGCCTGGCAGAGAGTGTGGATTTGAGTCTAGTTCTGCTTCTTACTAACTTTGGCACCTGTCCCTTGCAATCCTTGCCACCCCTTACTACTAACAGGTCCCCTCACTGTCTCTGAAACACATCTCTCCACTGTTGTATAGGAATGCTAATGTACATATCTCTTAGGTTGTTTGCCATTAAGTGATACAATACATATAAAGTGTTTAGCACAGTAGAGAGCCCACAGCAAAGACTCCATCATATCTTGTAGTTATTTTTACAATTGATACTATTTATTGTTTTCAGACCAAAAAAGGGAAATCCTATTTGGCTCTCAGGGAGCTCTGTGTAGTGCTGTTGAGTAGTCAGTGTCTGGAGGTGAAATGTGACATTATGTCAACAGCAGGAGCAATCTTCAGTGCTGTCATGTCCTTCATCAACCTTGGAGAGCTCACCTACTTTGGCTTGGCTTACATGAAAGGTAAGTGGCTCCTGGGTAGCCCATAGCTGGCCTGGTGCTTCATATAACCCAAATATCTGGGTATCTGGACACTATTCCTTCGAAAAAAATTGCTTGAGGTAGGGATGCTTCATCTTGCACATTTAGACCATCAGCTAGCATGGAAAATGCTTCAAGTGCTCATTGCAGAGTGTCAAGGAAGTGCAGAAGATTATATTGGAATCGTGTGTGTAAGATGGTGTGGGTTTCTGCAATGTGCTGGGTCTGGTTGATCAATCTCAAAGCATTGATGTCAGATAAGTGAATGTTGAAAGCATTTCCATGTAGGTGGGAATATGAAATGGGGCAGCCACGTGGAAAACAGTATGGTGGTTCCTCAAAAAGTTAAACACAGATTTACTACATGATCTGGCAATTCCACTTTTGTGCGCACGCCCCACATAATCAATAGCAGGGTCTTTTTTTTAAAATTTATGATAGTCACACACAGAGAGAGAGAGAGAGGCAGAGACACAGGCAGAGGGAGAAGCAGGCTCCATGCACCGGGAGCCCGACGTGGGATTTGATCCCGGGTCTCCAGGATCGGCCCTGGGCCAAAGGCAGGCGCTAAACCGCTGCGCCACCCAGGGATCCCAATAGCAGGTTCTTCAAGAGAGATTTTTATACCTATGTTTGTAAGAACATTGTTCAGAATAGCTGAAATGTGTAAGCAACAGACGTGTCCATTGACAGATGAATGTGTATGCAAAACGTGGTCTATATACATAATGGAATGTTATTCCACATTAAAAAAGGAAGGAAATTGGGAAGGCTGGGTGGCTCAGCGGTTAAGCGTCTGCCTTCGGCTCAGGGCGTGATCTTGGAGTCCTGGGATCGAGTCCCACATCAGGCTCCTCACAGGTAGCCTGGTTCTCCCTCTACCTATGTCTCTGCCTGTCTCTCTCTGTGTGTCTTTCATGAATAAATAAATAAAATCTTTTTTTTAAAAAAAAGGAAGGACATTCTGGCATATGCTACAATATGGATGAACCTGGAGGATGTTGTGCCAAGTGAAACAAAACAGTTGCAAAAAGACAAATATTGTATGACTCCACCTGTGTGAGGTACCTTGAATAGTCAAAATCATAGGGACATAAAGTAGGATGGTGGTTGCCAGGGGCTGGGTGGAGGGGCCTGGGGAGGTATGGTTCAATAGGTTTAGAATTGCCATTCTACAAGATGAAGAATTCTGGGGCTGGATGGCAACAGCAGTGTTAATATACTTAATAGTACTGAGCTGTACATTTAACTATGGTCAAGATGATAAATATGTTATTATGTATATTTGACCACAATAAAAAATTTGAAAAAAATTCCATCTAATCATACAGGACTGATGGAAAATCAGCACCTCACCCTGGAGCCTAAGTTAAGAATTCATTATAAAGATGCTGAAGGAAAGCCTTCTTCCTTTTCCCCCCATCTCTGCCCTTCCATTAAGAGACTCCTATTTCCATCTCCACAAATATGCCTTGCTGTTGCTGAAGCCCTTTAACTTCTGTGTGGGATAATGGCAAGGAGGCAGAGTTGGGATCATATGGGCTTTCAGGTTCACCCCGGGCTCTGCCAGCTGATCTTGCTTAGGAGTCCTAATCTCGGTGTTCTACTCTCTAATCCCCAATGGGAGGAGCCTGGGGGTTATTCAGTGTGCCATGGGTGGGGGTAAGCTGGGGGTAGGGTGGGGGTATCCTCTCCCCAAGGCTCTCCACAGAACTCCAAAAGAGCCCTCTCCTTTTTTAAAAAAAAAATTATTGGAGTTCAATTCGCCAACATATAGCATAACACCCAGGGCTCATCCTGCCAAGTGCCCCCCTCAGTGCCCATCACCCAGTCCCCCCAACCCCCTGCCCAACTCCCTTTCCACCATCCCTTGTTCATTTCGCAGAGTTAGGTGTCTCTCATGTTTTGTCACCCTCACTGATATTTCCCACTCATTATTTGTTTCCCCTTTATTCCCTTTCACTAATTTTTATATTCCCCAAATGAATTAGACCATATAATGTTTGTCCTCCTCCAATTGACTTACTTCACTCAGCATAATACCCTCCAGTTCCATCCACGTTGAAGCAAATGATGGGTATTTGTCATTTCTAATGGCTGAGGAATATTCCATTGTATACATAGACCACATCTTCTTTATCCATTCATCTTTTGATGGACACGAGGCTCCTTCCACAGTTTGGCTATTGTGGCCATTGCTGCTAGAAACATCGGGGTGCAGGTGTCCTGGCGTTTCATTGCATCTGTATCTTTGGGGTAAATCCCCAACAGTGCAATTGCTGGGTCGTAGGGCAGGTCTATTTTTAACTCTTTGAGGAACCTCCACACAGTTTTCCAGAGTGGCTGCACCAGTTCACATTCCCACCAACAGTGTAAGAGGGTTCCCTTTTCTCCACATCCCCTCCAACATTTGTGGTTTCCTGCCTTGTTAATTTTCCCCATTCTCACTGGTGTGAGGTGGTACCTCATTGTGGTTTTGATTTGTATTTCCCTGATGGCAAGTGATGCAGAGCATTTTCTCATGTGCGTGTTGGCCATGTCTATGTCTTCCTCTGTGAGATTTCTGTTCATGTCTTTTACCCATTTCATGATTGGATTGTTTGTTTCTTTGGTGTTGAGTTTAAGAAGTTCTTTATAGATCTTGGAAACTAGCCCTTTATCTGATACGTCATTTGCAAATATCTTCTCCCATTCTGTAGGTTGTCTTTTAGTTTTGTTGACTGTATCCTTTGCTGTGCAAAAGCTTCTTATCTGGATGAAGTCCCAATAGTTCATTTTTGCTTTTGTTTCTCTTGCCTTCATAGTTGTATCTTGCAAGAAGTTGCTGTGGCCAAGTTATAAAAAGGGTGTTGTCTGTGTTCTACTATAGGATTTTGATGGAATCCTGTCTCACATTTAGATCTTTCATCCATTTTGAGTTTATCTTTGTGTCTGGTGCAAGAGAGTGGTCTAGTTTCACTCTTCTGCATGTGGATGTCCAATTTTCCCAGCACCATTTATTGAAGAGACTGTCTTTCTTCCAGGGGATAGTCTTTCCTGCTTTGTCGAATATTAGTTGACCATAAAATTGAGGGTCCACTTCTGGGTTCTCTATTCTGTTCCATTGATCTATGTGTCTGTTTCTGTGCCAGTACCACACTGTCTTGATGACCACAGCTTTGTAGTACAACCTGAAATCTGGCATTGTGATGCCCCCAGCCATGGTTTTCTTTTTTAAAATTCCCCTGGCTATTCGGGGTCTTTTCTGATTCCACACAAATCTTAAAATGATTTGTTCTAACTCTCTGAAGAAAGTCCATGGTATTTTGATAGGGATTGCATTAAATGTGTAAATTGCCCTGGGTAACATTGACATTTTCACAATATTAATTCTGCCAATCCATGAGCATGGAATATTTTTCCATCTCTTTGTGTCTTCCTCAGTTTCTTTCAGAAGTGTTCTGTAGTTGTTAGGGTATAGATCCTTTACCTCTTTGGTTAGGTTTATTCCTAGATATCTTAATGCTTTTGGGTGCAATTGTAAATGGGATTGACTCCTTAATTTCTCTTTCTTCAGTCTCATTGTTAGTGTATAGAAATGCCACTGACTTCTGGGCATTGATTTTGTATCCTGCCACGCTACCAAATTGCTGTATGAGTTCTAGCAATCTTGGGGTGGAGGCTTTTGGGTTTTCTATGTAGACCATCATGTCATCGGCAAAGAGGGAGAGTTTGACTTATTCTTTGCCAATTTGAATACCTTTAATGTCTTTTTGTTGTCTGATTGCTGAGGCTAGGACTTCCAGTACTATGTTGAATAGCAGTGGTGAGAGTGGACATCCCTGTCTTGTTCCTGATCTTAGGGAAAAGGCTCCCAGTGCTTCCCCATTGAAAATGATATTTGCTGTGGGCTTTTTGTAGATGGCTTTTAAGATGTTGAGGAATGTTCCCTCTATCCCTATACTCTGAAGAGTTTTGATCAGGAATGGATGCTGTACTTTGTCAAATGCTTTCTCTGCATCTAATGAGAGGATCATATGGTTCTTGTTTTTTCTCTTGCTGATCTGATCAATCACATAGATTGCTTTACGAGTGTTGAACCAGCCTTGCTTCCGGGGATAAATCCCACTTGGTCGTGGTGAATAATCTTCTTAACTTACTGTTGGATCCTATTGGCTAGCAAAAGAGCCCTCTCCTAAATAAAAAAGAACAATCTCTCTATGCTTTGATATGATGGACTGACCTTTGCCACATCTTTTGTAAAATGTGAATAGTAGAATCTTTAGGAAACATCATATTTTTTACATAAATTTATTTTTTATTGGTGTTCAATTTGCCAACATATAGAATAACACCCAGTGCTCATTTTTATTGATCTGTAACATGCATCCTACAGAAAGCCAGTGTACTTGTGCTGAGTCCAACTTGCCCTTATCTGAGGCTGCTTTCTCCCAGTCAGGTGTTCATCCTGGACCCTTCCATGTGGACATAGTAGAACTACTTACCTGGGGTGTCCTGGGTAAATCATTCAGAAGTCACCAGTCTGGGGTTTGGAAATAACCCACCTGGGAGGTTTTGCTAGCCAAACTGTAATGGAGACCTGCCTACATCTTGGGGAGAAGTGGTCCTAAGGGAAGATTTAGTTGTTGTGGGGAATCAGATTCAGCAACAAGAGCTGAAGGCAGAGGGGCAGAGGTCTGGGTGCTGCATGGTGAAGACTATTTGAACTTCTCTGGGAAGCTCCTTCTGTCTCCCTAGCATGCTAGCTTTTGAGAGAAAAGGCTGGTTATCACTTAACAGGTCTGCTAACTATAACTTGGCACAACTCCTGTGCCCAGGCAACCTCCTGTTGTGTGACTCTGGGCTGAGAGGGTGAAGCCTGGAGAAGGGTATGGATGGGGCAGAGCAGGGTTGGGGCAGGGAGTGGGAGGGGGTCCGGCTTCACCTTGAAGAGGGCAGAGGGGCAGAGGCAGTGCCTGCAGTGGCAGGGGCTGGTTCATCCTTCCTCATAGAGGTGCTGATGTCCTGAGCTTGGATTGGAGCCTCCAAGATGGCCACATTCAGGTCAGAAGGCAAAGGTGACTCCACTCATGCCCTGTCTTCATTTGCTGGGGCTGCTAAAACAAAATATCATGGACTAAGTGGCTTAAACAACAGATCTTTATTTCTCACAGTTCTGAAGACTGGGAAGTCTGAGATCAGGGTTGGAGCGTGGTTAGATTTGGGGTTCTGGTCCTGGCTTGCAAGTGGCCACCTTCTCATGGTGTCCTTACATGACAGAGAGAGTGAGCCCTGGTCTCTTCCTCTTACCACACTAATCCCATCATGGGAGCCCCACAATAAATCTAATTACCTCCCAGAGGCTGCACCTTACCCCCACTATTTTGGGGGTAAGAACTTTGGGGAGGTGCAAACATTCAATCCATATTATGCCAATGCCTGGGGAAGATTTGGGGATGGTCCAGTTGAGGCTAATGGCTTGGCACACAGCAGGAACGGAATGAATACTCATTCATCTGTTTTTCACTTTATCTGCATATGGCGGTAGCTGAAAAGCAGCTCTTAAGTGACATCTTCTCTGAGATTAATAATCACATTCCTCCTCTTGATGCTGAGTTTCTCTTCTTTGACTCTCTCCTCTTTGTCTTTGACTTCTGGCCCCTCACAGACCCAGAAAAGGTCCTGTGGTGCCAGGTGTCCAGAGGACTTACTTCCTGCTCTCTCCTGCCCTCAGATGTCTCTTGTTTGACATTCTGGGCAGAGTTCAGGGCTGTGGATCTAAAGGGGTGGTGCCTCTCTGACTGCTTTTCCCTCTCTACTTTTATTTCAGGGAAAGAGTTCTTTTTCTTGGACAATGAAACCAGGTTGTGCAAAATAGCCCCTGAAGGTTGGAGTGAACAGCCCCAGAAGAAGACCTCCTTGAATACCTTCACACTCTTTCTGAGGATAAAGTTCTTTATCAGTTGCTGTGCACAGCTCCAGTGAGTGCTCCAGAATTCTTCATTTTTTCCTTAAGGGACCTGTGTATGTGCTGGCTGACATTAGAGTTATAAATAATGGGTAGCAAGTGCTGGGTGAATTGTAAATTACGTATAAATAACAAGTGTCATCATGGTTGAGCTTGTTGATTAGATTTCAACATGACAGAAAAGGGGCAAATCAGAGTTTGGGCCCTGACAAAAATGAGAACTTGCCCTTTTGTTTCAAACACGGCACACTCAAAGTCAAAGTTCTCCCCTGGCCCCAGTATGAGCCTTCCTCAGCAACCCAGTGATCAGGATTGAGGAAAGCGTTATGTGTGACTATGGAGTTGGGTCATGGCCTCTTTATTCTTTTGCATACTAAAAACATCATCTGAACATAGTTTTCTCACTTGAACTGCAGCAGCAAACATCTCTGTGGGTGTTGTGTCAAGTGCCTGGCACAGAGTACCCTTCAACTCATGGCAGGTGGCATGATGTGTATAAAGGAAACCATACTCCTCTTACTGACATTGCATTCTGGGTTCTGTTGGCTTGTATCCCATCTTTTGTCCCTTCCCTGCTTCCCAGACTGAGAAAACCCTCTGGTTTTAGTATTCTTCTCCCCACCTCCCACCTCCACAGCATTCCAGCGGCCCTTATTCCTGCATTTCTTTCCCAGGCACAGCCAGACAAGGCATCAATTTTATCTGCAGCTTCGGAAAGACATTCTGGAGGAGAAGCTGTACTGCAATGATGAGACACTGCTGCAGCTGGCGGTCCTTGCCTTGCAGGCTGAATTTGGCAATTACCCCGAGGAGGTAGGGGTGGACACCTGCGGCCTGTGGTGGGGTCATTGGAGAAGCAGTTATAGGAAAAGGGAGAACTATTAGACATAGGGAGACAGACTTTGAGAAGCGTTTTCAGCATCTACCACTAAGATTGAGGTAAATGGTATCCATCCATCCACCCATCCACCCATCCACCCACTCGCCCATCCACCCAGCCAGCCATCTAATCCAACAAGCTTTCATTGACTGTTTTTACTAGGCTGTGGAGAAGACAAAGATGAACAAGTTAAATATATACATTGTAATGTAATTCAAACTAAGGTTTCTCCTAAAAACAATAATTTACTCAATTATTGACTTCCCATCATCATCATCCTTACCAACAGTAATAGACAACCTTTATTAAGAGATCACTCTGTACTTAGCATTGACCTAGATATTTTCCACTCAATCCTCACAGCACTGCCATTACTCACATTTTGTGGAAGAACAATCTGAGACTCATGTGGCTAGAGAATGGTAAAGTCTAAATTTGAGCCTAGATGTATCTGACTCCTAGGCCAGTGCTTATTCTGCTGGGCACGCTGCCTCTCAAAATCTCTAATCTTTTTGGCCAAGCCCTGCCATGCAGCAGAATCACACATACGTTTCTTTGATTAAATTTCCCTGTGATGGTTCTGTGTTACAGTCCTCAGGGACTTATAGAGTCTACTGGTTATTATTTATTTATTTATTTTTCTTTACTGGTTGTTTAATTTGCAGATACATCAAAGTTGGGAGGGATTTTTTTTTAAATAATAAATTTATTTTTTATTGGTGTTCAGTTTGCCAGCATACAGAATAACACCCAGTGCTCATCCCGTCAAGTGCCCCCCTCAGTGCCCATCACCCATTCACCCCCACCCCCCGCCCTCCTCCCCTTCCACCACCCCTACTTCATTTCCCAGAGTTAGGAGTCTTTATGTTCTGTCTCCCTTTCTGATATTTCCTACCCATTTCTTCTCCCTTCCCTTCTATTCCCTTTCACTATCATTTATATTCCCCAAATGAATGAGAACATATAATGTTTGTCCTTCTCCGATTGACTTATTTCACTGGATGTTATTAATATCTTCACTTACTTAAGATTCAAAATAGGTACACCAGGCAGGAAAGAGGGACCAGCCAGGTGAGCTGTTACAGAGAGTAGGGCAACTTTGTTCTGAGTTCACAAAGCCTCCACCCATGTTCCAGATGAGTGGAAAGGGGCTTGGCAGTAGACCTCAACTGAGCCCAAGTCATGAGACTCAGAAGTGTGACATACTGTCCAAATGTGGAGTCTGCATCAGTAGAAGTGGGAGGGAAGACTGAGGAAGGTTGGGCTCCCCACCAGCCCACTGGGCTTTATCTTGACGGATTTTGCCATTGCCATATGACAAAAGCTGGGTGCCTCTAGGAAGTGCTTAACTCCCAGAAGATATACTCAAGAGAGGACCTGAGGACTACGTGAAGGAAAGTGAAAGGTTTAATCCCTATGCCCCTGAGCCTTTGCATGCTTTCCCAGCAGTGTTTGCACATCCATTGTCACCTTACCCACCCTCCAAGGCCAACCCCAGCCACACAAATTTCCTGGCCTCTTTACAAGTAGAAGGGACCCTCCTTCCACCTTCTGGTGTTTTTTGACATCTCCTTTACACCCCTTGGCCAGGAGAAGTGATGATTCAGTGCTGTCTTGATAACAAGTGACAGAAAATTCAGCTTAGATTGGCTTGAATAAAACATGTAACTCACTGTCTTGCAATTCTGAAGTATTCAGGTCCTCTCTACCCTTCTAGTCCTTTTACTTGCTTACTCAGTAGCTTCTTCTTGTCTACTTTTAGCCACCAGGACTGGGGTCCTAACCATGTCTAGGGCTTGCTGGGTGTAGGGTACTCAAATGACATCAGCAGGACTTGGGCTTCCTGCATCTCTAGGCCATGTTCTCTGCAGATTCGCATTCAGTGGCTTCTGGACTCTATCCTCTAGGTTGCAGCCTTACACCAAAGAGAGAAGGGATCTCTCTCTCTCTCTCTCTCTCTCTCTCTCTCTCTCTCAGTAATGCCATGGAAATCCTGTAGTTCTGTCTCATTGGTTCTGATAAAGTCATATGTCTACTCAAGCCAATCACTGTACAGGGAGCTACCATGCTCTGATTAGTTAGATTTGAGTTATATGGCCACCCTGAGAACCAGGGTAGAGTTCACACTATGAAGATGCGAGGAGACTGAGAGGGAGAAAGGATGCCTTCTGCTTCCAGAAAGAGAGGGAATGGTTGTGCATAGCTAAAAATATATGTCTACCACCAGGGAGCACTTAGTGGTCCATGATGCTACATCCTTGGCGAACAAAGGAGCTGTGTTTGGCTGAAGTTCTGAGTTGGCTGGGGTCATTTGGGTCTGGCTTTGTGTTATGGATGAAGTATGCTCCTTTATGATTTATATGTTGAAGTTCTAACCCCTAGTACTCAGAATGTGGCTGTATTTGGAGATGGGGTCTTAAAGAGGCAGTTATGTCAAAATGAGGCTTTCTGGTTTTATCTTAATCCAGTCTGATCGGAGTCCCTGTACAAAGAGATTGGGACCCACAGAAAGACACCAGGAGCACAGGAGAGAGAGACGGTGTGAGGACTCAGGGAGAAGAAGGCAGTCTGCAAGCCAAGGGGAGGGGCCTCAGAAGAAACCAACCCTGCCCACACTTGATCTTGGATTTCTAGCCTCTGGAACTATGAGAGGATAAGTTTCTGTCATTGTCTTAAATGACAGCTTGTGGTATGTGTTATGGCAGCCCCAGCAAATATGGGAGGCCATATAACTCAAATCTAACTAATCAGAGCATGGCAGCTCCCTGTACAGTGATTGGCTTGAGTAGACATATGACTTTATCAGAACCAATGAGACAGAACTACAGGATTTCCATGGCATTACTGAGAGAGAGAGAGAGAGAGAGAGAGAGAGAGAGAAAGCCCTTCTCTCTTTGGTGTAAGGCTGCAACCTAGAGGGTAGAGTCCAGAAGCCACTGAATGTGAACCTGCAGAGAACATGGCCTAGACATGCAGATATACCTGGAATCTGGGAAGGAGAAGCTGTAGCCACTGCCAAGTGTAGATGCCTCGAAGAGACTCTGATCAATGTTCTTCATCCTCACACAGTGTGGGGCGGAGAGGGCAAGGTGTGTGACCTTTGTCACAGCTTGCCTGCTTCGTCTCAGTAACCGGGTTTAAGAGCAAGGACAATATCAAAAGCTGCTTGAGAACAGTGGCTTTCCAATGTTCTGTGCCATGCCCATGAGAGAGAGAGAGAAAGAGAGAGAGATGATAACACAATCCACACACATATGTAGCTAGAACAGAATTGAGGCAAAAACTTAGGCAATAAGATGCACCCTTTATATATGTGATACACACTGGTATTTCCTATTCTATTGTAGTTAACTTTAAAAATGCTACCTATGAATCATTAGCTCACTAATGTGCTACAAGCCGCAATTTGAAAAAACACTTTTTTGACTATGCCAGAACCATTTTGCTTTCCTCCCAGTCCATCTTCAGAAGGTGTTGCTATGCCCAGAGTCTTCCAAGGCCCTCCTTATGCCTTCACTTTGCTGCATTTTTCTTCATAGCATTTACCACTGCCTGGCATGGTATACATGTTTATTTACCGGCCATCTTCCACCTCCAGCTCCTTCTCCAGATCCTGTGGAGCCTCAACCTCTCTCACTGCCATGGACGAGAGTGGTTCCAGGACACTCTCTGCTGTCCCCACATGGCCCCCAAAGGCAGATCTACTCCTTTTCCTTTGTAGGTGTAAAGGCAACAGATTACACAAACCCACTCATTTGGGCCCTTACTCCCTCAATCCTCATTTATGGAGAGCCCGTTCCATGTTTGGTATCATCTAAGCCCTATGTCAACCCTGCAAAGCTGGTGTTATTTCCACCTGAGGCTGAGAAAAATTGCAGCTCTGTGAAGTTGGGTAAGGTACTGAGAGCCCAGCCAGGACTCACTTTGCAGGGCCTGGCTTCGTTGTGTGCCAGGCACTGTGGTGGGCTCATCAGAGCGTTTTGGGAGACCCAGACAGGAAGACCTGTCCCTGTGTCTGTGTCGTTGAGCGGGCAGGAGAGGAGGGCTCCAGCATTGTCACTGCAGCCCTAGCTGAAGTGGCCTGGAGGCTGGACAGCACTGCAAGCCAGATCTGGAACAAACCTTATGTGCCCCCCCAAGGGGCTTGTATTTTGTTTGATAAATGGTTCTGGTGCTAGGAGAAAAAAATTAATTTGGAAACCACTGTAGTGAAAGACTGGGACCCATTGAAGAATTCTAAGCAGGGAAGTGACATGATTACATTTGCATTTTAAAGAGGGAGACAAAGACATTTTGGTATAAAAATAAATCTCCTTAATCACATCTTGTGGCGGAACAGCTTTCCTCATGGTGAGCTCCCTTCTAGCCTCTGATTGCCTGTGGGGATTTTATGCAGGTGCAAACAGTGCCACATTTGAGTTGCATTCTGCTTTCCCACTTTATGGCAGATGTCTTCCTGTGGCCTTCCTAATAATAATTCAGGATGGTTACACGGTGCGCCTTACCTGGGTGGACCTTTGCTCACCTTTCCATCCTCTCACTGTTGGGCATCACCTGGAAGTGCCGTGTAAATGGTAATATTGTTACTATTGTTCCCATTGCCTCTGATCTTCCTCTTTTTATGAGTGACATGGAAATACATGTTTGTGTTAGGGCTTTTTAGTTCCATATTGACGTCTTCTCTTGGACATAGTCCTAGCACCTCCCACCAAAATGGTACATGCATTCCAGCTGATGAACCCGCATCAACGCATCACTGTCCATCACTGTTTTTTCCATCAGAAAGTGTGTGGTCTTTTCAGATTGACGTCTTTCACTTAATATGCACTTAAGTCTCCCCCATGTCTTTTGTCTTTCGTGGTTTGGTAGCTCGTTTCCTTTTAGTGCTGAATAATACTTTGTTGTCTGGATGTACTACAGTTTCTTTATCCACTTACCTACTGGAGGAATCTTTTGCTTTCAAGTTTTAGCAATTATGAATGAAGTTGCTATAAGCATCTACGTGCAGGCTTCTGTGTGGGCATGATTTCAGCTCCTTTGGTTCAATACCAAGAAGCATGATGGCTGGATCCTATGGTAAGACTATGTTTGGAAGACCAATTATCTTCTAAAGTAGCTGCACCATTTTGCATTCCCACTGGTAGTAGGTGAGAGTTCCTGTTGCTCCACATCCACACCAGCACTTGGTGTTGCCAGTGTTTTGGATTGGGGCCATGTTAATGGCATTCTGAAGGCTTTTTTAGGCAGAAGATTGCTGGGCAATTTCTTTCTGCTTGTGTCTGAGTCGAGCCCAGAACTGGCATGGGCTAACTCTCAGCTGAGGATTCTTAGTCCATGGCTACATGGGGACAGGTCTGTGCCACACCAGGAGATGGGGATGAAGTGGGTGATGTGCTCTTCTCTTCAGATCTCCCCAACAGGCCGACCTGTCCATCCCCAGCCCTGAGAAGGCAAGATCCTTACAGCTCCCAGCTGCCTTCCTCACAGGTAGTTGCCCTCAGCTATGGGGTAATGTCTTGCCTAAGTTTAAGCTGGGAGGGGCTGCCAGTGACCAGGAATTAGGAATCAGGAATACAAGGACAGGGTCAGCTTTCTCTGACAAGTTCTGCCTTCCTCATTCCTACAGTGGTCCCCAAGACCAGCCCCCCCCCCCAAAGCTTCTGCATACCTTTCTTTTTTTAAAGATTTTTATTATTTATTTATTCATGAGAGACACACAGAGGGAGAGAGAGAGGCAGAGACACAGGCAGAGGGAGAAGCAGGCTCCATGCGGGGAGCCCGACGTGGGACTCCATCCTGCGACTCCAGGCTGAAGGCGGCGCTAACCCGCTGAGCCACCTGGGCTGCCCTCTGCATACCTTTCTGCTTCATGGTCTATATCAGGGAACTGTGCACTGGGTGGTGAGTGGCACTGACCTAGCTGCTTGTGCTGGGGTGGCAGCCTCAGGTTCCCGAAAGAGCAGGCTGGTTGGAGGTTCAGGCTTGAGGTGAGGTGGGGTTGACAGATCTTTCTTGTTCACAGGACAACTGCTTAATCCCCTTCATGTGGAGAGATGGTGGCACAGCCAAGACTTCCTTTGTAAGAGGGGACGGTATAATAGGAGCACAAGCAGACAGAAATGCTAAATAAATAAAAAGAACCAAAGTGTTGGGGCCAGGGTTTTGCTGTGCCTTTCAAGAACTGGTGTGGCATCATGGGATGTGTGAGGACTTTGAGTGACTGAATCTTTTTTTTTTTAAAGATTTTATTTATTTATTCATTCATGAGAGACACAGAAAGAGAGAGAGGCAGAGACACAGGCAGAGGGAGAAGCAGGCTCCATGCAGGGAGCCCAACATGGGACTTGATCCTGGGACTCCAGGATCACACCCTGGGCCGAAGGCAGGCGCTAAACTGCTGAGCCACCCAGGGATCCCCTGGGTGACTGAATCTTGTTTCTGTCACTAAGTGGTGTGATCTTGGCCCTGTTGAATGACTTCCTTCCTCGTTCATTTTGTTCATCTTGCAAATGGTACTAATAATATCATCCTCATAGGATTACTGTGGGATTGAAGGAGCTAATGTGTTCTGAGGACCGCCTGGCATACAGAAGGGTCTCAAAGACAGGTGGCTCCTCTTATCTCCCTTCTACTCATATCATATGGTTTAGGCCAACTTCTAATACAGTAGAAAATACTATCCGAGGTGGGTACTTCAAGGGGACATCCTTGCCCTGGGGCCCTACCTGGGGTTTGGAATGCAGACAAGCTTCTCTTGTGCTCAGAGTCCTATAGAAGGCTTCTTGGTTATGCCATTTTTCTTCTGCATCTTCCCAGCAGAAAGAGAATAAAGCCTATTTTCGGGTTGAGGATTACATCCCTGCAAGTTTGATCAAGAGGATGACTGCTCTCCAGGTCCAAGTTGAAGTCTCAGAGATGCACTGTCTCAGTCCTGTGCTCTGGGGAGAGGATGCTGAGTTGGAGTTCTTGAGGGTAAGACTTCTGGTCTCCTGGTGGGGGGAGTGTTGTTGTTTAAGGGCACACAGCCAGCCCTTCCCTCTGGAGCTTTCTCTGGGGGGCCAGATATGCTCTGACCCACATGGAGGTATGATCAAGGGATTTGAGACCAAGGAGAGGCTTCTGGAAGCAGGTGGCATTGGAAATGATCCCCCCAAATGGGTAGGATTTAGTGGGCTGAGTGGGTATCGCTGAGCCTTTCTTTAGCCATAGAATTCACAGTCACTTTCCTCTAAGTGAGGAGATCACATTTCTCAGAGAGACATATGGGACAGCTACCCCAAACTGGGGTATGAGACAAAAGCAAAACCATTGGAAGACCTTAAGTTTCCAGCCTTCCAGGCAACTGTTCTCAGCACAGCACAGATGGTATGGTCCATGCAGCTAGGTATAGCTCTGGTCCACACTCTGCTCAGCCCTCAAGTGTAAGCAGTGGCATTTCAGTCCCCCATATTGGTGGGCACACACATAGCCTAGGATGAAGAGCTTTGCACACCTCACAACTTACCTGCTCTGGGCCAGGTGCTTCATGGAATGGAGACAGAAAGGACATGCTCCTTGCCCCCAGAGTATCTTGTCTCCTGGAGAGGACAGACAGGTACCAGAGTCGTGCAGAGTATGCTGTGTGATGAGAACAATAACAATATGTCAGGATAGGAGGGACTGCCACTCCGCCTGTGTAGATGGAGCTAGGGGCCCTCAGTTCCCCAGGGTAGGATACCTGGCTGGCCTTTAGAGCTGAGGAGGAATTTCAAAACAAGCTCCAGATTTGTACATTTCTCTGTACAAAAGTTTCCCAAGATGGATAGGAAATGTATCCGTGTTTTTGGCCTTTAATAGAGATGGACATTTGGAAGCAGAACTGTCCAGAGGAGATCTGGCCTTTCTTTTTGGTCTGCCACTTGGCAGATGGTAATACCTCACCCATGTAAACTTACAAACACTTCATTTGAGAAGCCCTGGTGGAAAGGTGCTCACTGCTTTCTATATTCCAGTCTTCGCCCATGTTCTTTGTCTAGAGGATGCAGCCTTCCTTTGATGAGGGGCGAGTGGACTCCTCAAAGCCATGAGCACACGTCTGATGGAAGGTGGAGGCAGAACCACAGAATCTGTGGGGAGGCCAAGGACTTGAGCCAATGGAGACCTCTCTGGGCCCAAAGATGCCCACCTGCTCACCCCTCCCCAGGCTCTCTGTGTCCCTCCTTCTCCTGGTTGAATGATGAAAATTGGTTGTGAAGGAAGCCACCATCTCATAATAGAAATACAGTGAGATTTTGTTTTGTCGAATAGATTTGACTTAATTTGCATGCCATCTTATCAGTTTCAAGGAACGCTGGGTTTTGAGTTCCCTGTGCTGGCTGGTTGGGCCTGCGAGGGCTGTGTGTCACCCCTGCTGCATGAGACACGAAAGGGCTTTGTGATCCCCATGGCACATTGGGACCCTTCTCGTTTGGGTGAATGTTAGTTAAGCAAAATCTAACGCCCCATCCATAATTATAAAAGTAACAATTTGCTCATGATTCTGCCCTCTGGAGACAGCACAATTCTATCTTCTTATATTCATTCTCCTTTGTTCTGTGCCTTCACATGTGTATACACATTTAAAATTAGGTTTATATTATATATGCAGTTTTGTGTATTTTTATAATCCCATCTCACCAACATTTTGAAACTTTATTTTAAATCAACACATGGTGTACCCTAAGTTTTTTCTCAATACTCCATTGTTTGGCACATAAATTATTTTAAATAGGGGACTATTTTAAACAATACTGAGATTAGCACTTTTGCTACCCAAGTCTTTAGCTGCCTTTGTGCATAATTCCTTAGGGATAGAAGCTCATGAGTGGAATGCCAGCGTCTCAGGTTATAACCATTTGAACATTGCTGATAAATATTGCCAAGACACTCGGATTGCAGGCCTTTCTACACATTTCTTGTCCTCCCTACTAGGTTGTAAATGTCAAGGTCCCGAATCTTCAGGGCCCCTCACAGGCTCAGTAACTCCATAAACAGCCACTGGATTATTTAATTACAGCTCCTTGTGGCTCCTCTCTTCCATTATCAGATGCCTCTTGGCTTCCAGTTCACCAATGGCTAATTCTGCTAGTTCATCATCTCACCATCTCACACTGGTAGACTTGGCAGAAATCCTATGTGGGTGATGCTGAATGACATGCTCTGTCAGGAAGTTTCACGACTACATTAGCATACTAATGCCAGAACAACCTAACCTGTTTGAGGTTAACTCCATGTTTTCCAAACCTCTTCAACCAGGGAACCATTTTTTTTTTTTTTTCACAATAATGAGGGGTTTTGATATACTATTAAAACATTTCCTTTTCTTTGTTCTTTTTAGCTGTTGAAATCATAGTGCTTATATCCTGTGTTTTACTTCATTTAGCATTATAACATATGCATGCCCCAAATAATCACAAATGTTTTGTAAATGTGCTTTCTGAAGATTGCCTGATGATCCCTTTCAAGACAGTACTGCCGGGATCCCTGGGTGGCGCAGCGGTTTGGCGCCTGCCTTTGGCCCAGGGCGCGATCCTGGAGACCCAGGATCGAATCCCACATCAGGCTCCCGGTGCATGGAGCCTGCTTCTCCCTCTGCCTGTGTCTCTGCCTCTCTCTCTCTCTGTGACTATCATAAATAAAAAAAAAAAAAAATTAAAAAAAAAAAAAAAAAAAGACAGTACTGCCTTTAGGAGATCTTTATCTCTGGGAGCCAGTCACCCAACCCAACCCTGCTAGTCTGCACCAACCATCACTAGAGAAGTGTTGGTCTTGATTACGCAGTACATTTTCTTAGGACAGATTGCCAGGAATGGAATCATAGGGTCAAAGGATATGAGTAGTTATGACTCTCTTGATGAAACAGTCTGCTTGTTCCAACAGTTTACAATACAGCAAGGATGCTGCATATGCTGGGAGCCAGGAGAGCCTGAGTCCAGTGTAAACCTGGCTGCCACTGTAGGGAGAAGGAGAAGATAGTGAGATGCCTCTAAGCACATGAAGATAAAGGAACCTCTGAGAGGACAATTAGCAATCACAACATGGAATGCCCAGGAGAGGTGCTCCAGAGGATTTCCTAGTAGAGAATGGAGACATAGATAATATTTATTTTTTTACCAATTGAAAATGCCCCTGAGGATCTTATGTATACTCACCCATGTTTCCAAATGTGATGGGAACTCTGTATGTTAGTTGCTAAGAGTGAAGACTCAGAAATAGACAGACTTATACTTCCATTTCTGGCTCCTAAGTAAATCTACTTTCTCATTTGAAAAGAGAAAAGATTGCTGTTGTGATTGCTGTAAAGATTAAACAGCATGGTACATGGGAAATGTTTTCATGGCGCTTTGCCATTTTATTTTTAATTTTTAATTTTTTAAAGAGAGAGGCGGGGGGAGGGGCCAAGGAAGAGGGTAAGAGAATCTTAAGCAGGCTCCACACCCAGCTTGGAGCCCAGTACAGGGCTGTTTCATGACCCTCAGATCATGACCTGAGCCAAAATCAAGAGTTGGGTGCTTAACCAACTGAGCCACCCAGGGCACACTGGTGCTTTGCCATTTAAACATTTTGTCACTCCAAGTACTTCAGGATCACATCCTTCTCTATATACTTAAAAAATAAAATAAAAACTAAAATTAAAAAAAACTAAAATTAAATACTAAACAATTAAAACATGTAAGGGAGTCTAGCAAAGGCATCTTTATCCTAGTGAAGTCTAAGGCTTTAAATTTTTTTTGGAAATATCACATCAAATTATTTAAAAGAATTTACTTTATTGCTTTGGGATCACCCTAATTTAATACCTAAGCACATGCCTAGTCTGGCCATTGGATATTTCAGCATGAAGTGCTCAATAGTGTTTTGGATGCTACTGCTGATGACAACAATGGTGATGAACAGTGCCTCCAAAGTTAAAACAAGCAGGCTCAAGGCCCAGAAACTGAATCAACATCATATGAAGAGCTGTAGGCTCTGCGGGCAGTATAACCTGTCGGCAGAGATTATTAACAGAAGAAAAAAAGCACAGCAAATATCCTGAGAAAGGAGCTCTCAAAGTCATAATTTGTCCCTATTGTTATTACCCTGTCTGGGGGGTGGGAGAAATTGGCCTTGGCAGAGTGCTCTCTGTTGGGGGCAGGGGTAGGGATAGGATACCAGATCTCACCAATGAAACCCTTCTGAGAGGGAGCAAGAAGTCCCTGCTGTAAGTCCAGGTGCATCAGTCTTCTGATGAGGCCTGAAGTCTGCAGGTGAAGATGCAGAGGCTAGATACCAGGATAGAGATGTGATTACCATTCAAACATAAAAACATCTGCATCAAGTTTATACTCCAATCTCTTAAGAATCTGATGGGCCTGATGCAGTCTTCATCTCTGATTGACCCTCAGGACTCTGACAAAATTCATTATTCTGAGCTAGTGAACTGAGGACAGACCTTGGACTGGAGGGACCCCAGCAATGCACTGTGACATGGTGAAAGATGTCATTGCCAGTGATTGCTCATTTACTCTGCAGGATGTTCACGACTTATCTTGCTCTCACAGTGGTGCTGACCATCTGGAAGGGGCCTTTCCCTGCCTGGATCTCAGTTTTTCCATTTGTAAAATGAAGGGGTTGTAGCAGATAACATTTCAATAGACCTTAATAGACACAATTGGGAAAAGGAATCCCTTCCCTGGAGGTGACCCAGAAGAGTCTGAATTCTAAAACCTTGTTCAGAATATTAATATTCTGTTGTATCATTTTTATGGTAACTGTTCCAGGTGTTGCTTAGGTACTCCATGAAAAAGGAATCCTAGGGTTAATAAAATAGGAAATGCTATCATAGTAGAGGTGAGGAGAAATTCTGTAGTAAGGCGATCTGGTTAGCTCAGTGTTTTCCTAAGCGTATTTGGGCAATCCTACTCTTAGTTTTTGGAACATCTGTGAAAATGCTTTTCATGAATTGGTCTGAAGCCTATTATTTTAGGTTAGTGGGACTGTCTCTTCTCAATTGGCTTTTTTTCTTGCTCCAGGTCACTCAGCAGCTCCCAGAATATGGTGTGCTAGTTCACCATGTTCTCCCAGAGAAGATAAAGGGAGCAGGGGAGATGGCCTTGGGGATCTGTGCCAAGGATGTCATATTCTACGAAGTGAAAAACAACAGCAGAATTGCAACTTTGCAGTTTCAGTGGAGAGATCAGGAAGATTTCTATTTGTGTGAGTGTAGCTCAGTGGATAACTGCTTCATTTCCCTTTGGTCTGTTGCCCCCATAAAGGAGCAGCGGAGTCATATGATCTTCCCCTGACCAGATAAGCTCACAACCAGTACTGGGATACATTGTGGCGTATTTGAAAGAAGTCTACCAGAGGAGTCCCCAGGAGGCCGTTTCCTCCCCACCATTTCTTGCCAGGTCCCTGTGCACCCCCATGGGTAGCCATCAGCTGAAAACGCTATACCTTCTCTCTGGGTGGAGTTCTCCTAAAGTGGGGAATCCACTGATGCTGATAGCAAGGTTGGCGTTGGAAGATGGGAGAGGAGAGCCCCCATAGGTGGTGTGAAATCTGCCAAATTTTCAAATTTTTTCCTGTATGTTTTAAAATTTCCCTGTGCACACAGTGTCCTGAGACATTCAGCCTGTCTCCCACAGACTACAGGTGTGCTACAGGATGCTGGGGACTGCAGACCTTTGGTGCCTTTGAAAATTTTAAAGTCTTTTTTTGAAACAAAAAATCTCTATTAAATGTATCACGTTTGAAATTGTATTTCAATGCCATTTGCATGAGTATTTATATACTTCCTGAATGTAGTTACAATAAATTTGCCACCAAAAGCATTATGTCTGTCCCCACAGCAGATTACTCTGGTACCTAATCTTCCTGCTTATCCCATAGTAGGTCACCCCAGTCAGTTTGCCATTTCCTTTTTTTTTTTTTTTTACTAAAACAGAGCAACTCATTTAATCAGTACAATAGACACAAAATGCTTACAAAACTGATACCGTGAGAATGCTACTCTTTCCTTTTTCTTTTTTTTTTTTTTTTTTTTTTATTGGAGTTCGATTTGCCAATATGTAGTATAACACCCAGTGCTCATCACGTCAAGTGCCCCCCTCAGTGCCCATCACCCCATCACCCCATCCCCCTGCCCACCTCCCCTTCTACCATTTCCTTTAGGTATGATTTCCTTATCAAACATGAAGGTCTTCATCTTTTGGCCCATGAAATAATCAGTTTTTTCTTTCTATTTAATTTTCTGTTAGGGTTTTAAGGATTTTCCTCCTGGTTAGATTGCTGTTTTTACTATCATTATCTGATGTTAGAGTTTCCTAAGTAGAAGGTAATTGGTTTAATTCATTTGCTTAATGTTTCCTTTGTTTCTTCCATCTTGTCTGTTGAAGTTGACATATTGTTCAAGCATGATTCTTGATAATGTTGCTTTTTTTTTAAGGTTTTATTTACTTATTTGAGGGAGATAGCAAGAGCAGAAGGTGGGGGAGGGGCAGAGAGAGAGGGAGAAGCAGACTGCTCAGGGCAGAGCCCAATGGGGGCTCAATCCCAGGACCCGGAGCTCATGACCTGAGCCAAAGGCAGACGCTTAGCCAACTGAGCCACCCAGGTGTCCCCTTGATAGTGTTTCATGATAAATTATTGTTTGTCTTTGGAAAAAAAAGCTTATATCTAAAAGTAAATAACAGAATTAAACTGAGTTCTTATAATACTTCTAATACTAAAAAAAAAAAACCACACACACACACAAAAACAAAAACAAAAAACTTATATTCTATCAAGAAACTTTTTCCCAAATATTTTTGACTATATCTGAAAGTAAAACATGTATTTGTAAGTTTTTAATAATTTTAATGATTCGACTTACTTTAATTCAAATGAAAGATTATTTGAGGAGTTTTAATTACTGAATCAATACTATTGCACTGCTTCCTATTTTCTTTACGTCATGGTTAACTGTTTAAATTTTTCTTTTCTTTTTTAAGATTTTATTTATTTATTCATGAGAGACACAGAGGCAGAGACACAGGCAGAGGGAGAAGCAGGCTCCATGCAGGGAGCCCAATGTGGGACTCGATCCTAGGACCTTGGGATCATGCCTTAAGCCAAAGGTAGACGCTCAACCACTGAGCTACCCAGGCGTCCCCTGTTTAAATTTTTCAATGTAATTTGTTTTAGGACATTTGTAAAACTGCAGATAACCTAAAATGTAATTTTGAAAATAGAATTTTAGAAGTTATAAAATTTAACAATCCCCTTAAGTAAGTGCTTTATTTTTAAGTTGATTGAATGTTTATAGACATCTATTTTCCTGTGACCAGGGAAAATTTCTTGATTAAAGCTGGAAAATCATCAGGTTCACAAGACAAACTTATAGCTTAAAAAACCCCAAAACGACTTTGCCACTAATTAGGATTTCCATGCCTTGATGACCATCCTCTTCCTCAGCACCAATGTCTTTTTTATGGAAAAGTCATCCCATGAAATTATGTCACCAATTGCTTGCCACAAATCAGGCATCTTGTACAGAAAATGACTGTCACTCTTCATGCTTCTGCGAGCACAAAATGTGGAACTCTACAAATAATGCAAGAATGAGCTCAGGAAGTTGGTTTGAAATTTGCCTAATTAATAACAGACGCCAAGATGTTTCAGACAATTGCAGGCCATTCATCTCACCAGCCAGCAGAGAGGTAGCAATAGAGTTAGAGAGAAATGCCATTAAGACATTGATTTGACTATGGTTGTAGGCATGATTGATTAAGACTGTGATTTGTAGGCATGTTGGCAGCCTGTCTGTGACAGAGACAACATTGGTTCAGAAGATTATCCAACTGAGAAAGTGTTCATTGTGGAACAAGGAACCTATCGTGTTTGTAACCATCCTGGGTTATTAGCAGTAGTTAAAACGCTCCTGAAGAATGTTGGTGGTATACATTCTGTTTATGTTTCCATATTATAGCACTTTGTAACATTTTCTCTAGAGGCAATAGAATTACAATTTAGACTTTCCATGCTGACTGCAAGTTGTTTTTATTGTTGATAAGATGCACAAAGCATGCAGCTTTGCAGAGAGACACAGACACACTTGCTCTTTGTAATGCTGGTATAGGTTTCTGTGCTGCAAGTGCAGGGAATCGAATAAATTCTATTTCATGTGATTCTCCATTAAAAAAAGAAAAATATTGTGCATTATATTGAGAATGCAGTATATACAGTTATAAAGTATACCCCTGATAGGACAGAACTGCCACTCAATTGGGATGTTTTTGAGAATTAAGTCACAGTCTTTTATTTCTGACAACTTGAAAGAGATTTCTGTCAGACTGGCCTCTAGCTCTGAACATTTCAAGGCTTGCTTTCCACACTTTACAAGACCCTGTGAAGACTTGGCTGGAGCCCCTCCCAGGACCCTCAGCTTCATGGCAAATCTGCCTCCGTCGAAGAACATCATTGCTCCACAAAGAGATATCAAACAAGATACACAAACTAGCGGGCGAACTCACAGCAGCAATAATAGAACTACAGGTGATAACATACTCAAAATGGTAAAACAATGCTTTGAAACAAAGGTGATTATGGAAGCACCAAGTGTGTACTGCGGCAACAGAGGTGTAAATACATTTTTTTTGTTTGTGCTGAAAACTCTGAGATTCTAGTTTTACATCATCTTGTTCAGAGAGCAGCTCACCTCTGTGAAAGTTTGCTTATAGATATGCATTTCTCATTAAATGATGTTACCGAAATGGAGAAGAAATCCAAACTAGGGATCCCTGGGTGGCGCAGCGGTTTGGCGCCTGCCTTTGGCCCAGGGTGCGATCCTGGAGACCCGGGATCGAATCCCACGTCGGGCTCCTGGTGCATGGAGCCTGCTTCTCCCTCTGCCTGTGTCTCTGCCTCTCTCTCTCTCTGTGACTATCATAAATAAATTAAAAAAATTAAAAAAAAAAAAGAAATCCAAACTACTACAGTTGAGACCGTTTTCAGCTTTATGCCTAGAAAGTCCACTCTTTGTGCTGCTTAGTATCTTAAAGCATTAGTATCTAAAAGGAGAGTTTTGCCAAGAGTTTATGAGTTGAAAGAAAGATTGGTGTATGTGTGTGTGTGTGTGTGTGTGTGTGTGTAAATGATTCTCTTTTCTCAGATTTGTTAGTGAATAGTTATTATATTTTTTTATTTTTTTATTTTATTTATTTATTTATCTCCAGTTTATCCCACTTAGCTGTACCATATTATTACTTTGTATGTGGGCCCTGAAAGTATAAATATGGGGAAGCATTTCTTGGTGATGTGACCTGAATTCTGCTGCATCCTAAGGACTCTTGGTGTGTTTCCTCATCTGTAGGATAGGGACAATTGTATGACCTACCTCATTTTGTAGATGAGATGAATTAATACCCAGAAAGCACTTAGAACAGAGCCTTGCCCATAAGTGCAAGAAATATGAGAATGCATATTATCTTTTCTTATCTTATTCTTATCTTATTTTATCTTTTCTATAACCCCACTAGCTGAAATTTTGTCTGCACCTTCTGGGAGTTTGTGCAATGAAAACTATAGATATATTTTATGGCCTTTCAAAGTGCACACGGAGGATTATGTTCACTCCTTGCTGAGGGCCAAGTGTGTACCTGACTCATTTCATATGCGTTTCACCTAGCTCCCTTCTCAGCAGTTGGCAATTGCCTGATAAACAAACACTGGCTTTGTGAATGAAGAAAAAAATAAGAAGAGGGTTTTTTTTTTAATATAAGAAAAAATAATAGGCCATGGTCAGAGAACATCTGTCATATACTTCTAGATGCCTAGTACCTTGAGACCAAACTGGAGGCTCCAGCATTTGATAGCTCTTTGGACAATTGTGCTTAAATGGATGGTCAGCATAATCAACATATGAAAGTCTGTGTTTGCTTCCTTCAGCGAAAGAAGTTCACCATCACAAGCAGCATCTCTGGGAAAAAGCATACATTTGTCACCAATTCAACAAAGACCTGTAAATATTTACTGGGACTCTGCTCTGCTCAGCATGGGTTTAATGCTCAGATGAGCTCTCTTCCAGTTGCAGCTGGTGAGTAGACGCTATATTCTCTTTTTTTTTAATTTATTTTTTATTGGTGTTCAATTTGCCAACATATAGAATAGCACCCAGTGCTCATCCCATCAAGTGCCCCCCTCAGTGCCTGTCACCCAGTCACCCCCATCCCCCACCCACCTCCCTTTCTACCACCCCTTGTTTGTTTCCCAGAGTTAGGAGTCTCTCATGTTCTTAGACGCTATATTCTTAACCTCGCGTTTGGAAGGTTATTTCATAAAACAATTTGTATCAGTATCTATAGTTGACCCAGAAACCTCTAAAAAGTTTTATATCTCTCTAATAACTCAAGAAATACCATTAAGGTGAAATGTATTTATTTTCTTCGACTGGTAAATGCTAAAATAGGTACGATGGCGGGAGGCGGGGGGGGGGGTCAGTGGGGTAAATGGGTACAATCTGTTTGAAATACACTTGGTAATATATATCAAAAGCCTTTAAAAAGCCCATGTCTGTTAGCCCTGCAATTTCACTTATAGACAAATATTTATCCAAAGGTGATAAATACAGAAGTTACATGGAAGTTGATGCTCATAGGTGTTCACTAGAACGTTATTTATAACAGTGTCCATTTGGAAGCAACCTAAATCTCCAAAGCCTTAAGATACATCTTTATAATTTAGACATTAAAGTCAGTTTCTGGGGAATGATGACATGTGAAATGCACATAATGTGGCTCTAAGTGAGGAAAAATGAAATATGAAGTCTTATTTCCCACTGATAAAACTTTCTGCAATGAAAATATGCATACTGTTTGTTTCAGGGTCACTGCCAGTGTGTATGGGTGTCACTACCAGTATGTACCTACTGAGCACTTGAAAGGTGGCAAATAGAACTGAGGAACTACATTTTTTATTTCATTAATTTTAACTAACATATTTAAATGTAAATGGCCCCATGTATCTCCTGCGCTGGAAAGCACCAACCTAAGCGCCAGGATAGTAACTTGGTTGGTTTTAACATGTTATGAAACAGAAAAGGAAGAATATGGAAATGAACCTCCCCAGAGTACCTTCATAGGTTTATTGTTACCTTTGTGGGTCAGGCACACAGGCACACAGGCACACAGGCATGATTGTTTTCTCCTTTGTGTCGTTTTCAGGATTTACCAAACATTCAACAATGTACATGTAATATTGCTTTAATTAGGAAAGAGACTACTAGGTCGGATGAAGCTACACATCACAGAACACTAGTTAATACTTCTTGAGTTTTTAAGAAGCACTAAGGAACTATTTATTACTCTTATTAGTACCAGGAGGTACTCTAAGCCCTTCTATGAATTATCTCATTTATGCTCATAATACGTTGTTTCCTTAAACTGCGCTTGTCAGGCAGCCCAACGAGGCAGGCACCAGCATTACTGAGGAGGTTAAGTAACAGGCTAGCTGGGAGGTGCTGGGGCTGAGGTTTGAACCTGTCTCCCCCTGAGGCTGGTGCCTAAGAACTTCACTCTGCAGTACAGCCTTTATCCTACCAGAACAGGGACTCTAGGACTAGAGAGGTTTGGCACTGAGCATTGGATTGATCATAGTTGCCGTTGATCTCTAAGCATTATTTTTTCTTTAGTTAGAAAAGAGAACAATTTAATAGAGTGGTTTCAGCGTTCATATTCAAACAGTGGTCTCTGCATGTGCATCACTCCAGAGCTTGCTAGAGATACGAAACCTCAGGCACCATACAGACCTACTGAATACATCTGCATTTGAAAAGGAACCCAAGTGATTTTGATGCACAGAAAAGTTTGAGACCCCCTTGCTTGGAATGTGGCCCTGGAGCCCAGTAGACTCAGAGCAGTAGAGTTTACTAGCTGCATGACTTGGGGCAACTCACTTCCTTTCCCTGAACCTCGGTGTTCTTAGGTGAGCACACTGGTGTCTGGTGGCTTTAGAGGAACAGTACATGAGATGTTTCTAGCTCTGTGTCCCATGTTCACTAAGTCTGTGTAGTAGTAACAGCAGCTTCTGCTTGTGGGGGTTTTGTTCAGTGCTAGCTGGTTCATGGGGGAAGAGGGGACAGTGAACACTGGGTTCTGGGAGCCTGGGACGAGGATCAGTCAGGAAACAAAATTGCTGAGCATTTGGATGCAGAACCAAACACAGAAAAAGGGGACATATGATTTGCAGCATACCCAAATAAATTATAAATATTTCATTGAAATCACATAGTGGCAGTTTTAGGGTGTTTGCAGGGAGCTGGAGATAATGAATGTAAATTAACTGTATTTTACCTGCTATTGCTAAGATACAATGTGAAACATCATCAATATTACTTTTATTGCCTGATACAAGTGAATGTAAAATATTTATAAAGGTCTGCAGGCTCACTTGTGAAACTAGTCCTTCTAAGCCAGCTTTGCTCATATTACTGTTTTCTCATACTCCAAATTCTACCTTCATAAGAGTTTTCAGGAATATAACATTGATATTAAAAGGATTATTTCACAGTTTTTCTTTTTTGGGCTGGGTTAATGTGATGCTATTTTCCTTTATTTTTTCTAGCTTTATTGAATTATTAGTGACATATGTATATAAGTAAGGTGTGCAGTATGATGGTTTGATACACCTATATACACTGCAAAATGATTACCACAATAAGATAGTTAACACCTCCAGTCCCTGCCATAATTATAATTGTTTTTGTGGTGATGACATTTAAAATCCACTCCCTTAACAACTTTCAAGGATGTAATACAATATTATTAACTATACTCACCATGCTGTATATCAGATCTCCAGAACTTATTCATCTTACAGCTTGGCGTTTGTACTCTTTAACCAACATCCCTCCATTTTCCCACCCTGCCCCTGGCTATGGCAACTACCATTCTCTTCTCTGCTTTTATGAGTTCAGCTTTTTAGATTTGGCATATGATGAAAATATACAATATCGGTTTGTCTGATTTACTTCACTTAGAATAATACCCTTAGAGTCCATCCATGTTGTCTCAAATGGCAAGATTTCCTTCTTTTTTATGGCTAAAAAGTATAATACATGTGTTATATACACATGTGCATTTCCTTTTCCACTCACATGTTGATGGACACTTGGGTTGTTTCCATGTCTTGCCTATTGAAGGTGCAGAGATCTCTTCAATGTAGTGTTTTGATTTCCTTCAGGTAGGTCACAGGAGTGGAATTTCTGGATCATATGGTAGTTCTTTTTCAATTTTTTGAGGAACCTCTATACTGTTTTCCATAGTGATTGCACCAATTGACATTCCCACTAACAATGCACAAGCATTCCCTTTTCCCCATATCCTCGCTGATGCTCGTGGTGTCTTGTCTTTTTGATAGTAGCCATTTGGACAGGTGTGGCATCTAATTGTGGTTTTCATTTGCATTTCTCTGATTAGTGATATTGATATTTTCATTTGCCTGTTGGTCACTTGCATATCTTCTTTGGAAAAATTAGATAATTTTTCTTTGCCTTTAAAAAAATTTCTTCATATTAGAAACTCTTTCTGCAGACACTATTTTCAGTGATTGCACCACCTAAGAACTGGCCATGTCCATCTCATGGCCCCATACGGTCCTCAGACTCAGCATGTCTACAGTTGATCTCATGCTTCCATACAAACTTCTCCACCATGATCTTTGTCTTGTTCAACTGAGACCACTCAACCACTCTGCAAGAAACTGAGTGGAGGGGTGGGGGGTCTGAACCTGCCTCCTCCTGTCACATTCTGCCTCTTACTAAGGGCTCTCAAATGGGCTTGCCATTGGCAGTCATGTCCCCATAATTGTCTTGTGCTCAGCCTTCAAATTAACCTTTTAAAAGCACCAATATGATCGTGTTCTTCCACTGAAAATTTGCAGGGGGCTTTCTGCCATCTGCAGGGACAAGTGAGGACTTCTAGGATGGCATGTCAGACTCTCCCCAGTTTGGCCTGAACCTTGACATATGTCTTGCCTTGAGTCTTCCACTTTGCTTTCCAGCTATACTGCATGCTTTCTTTCAGGCTGAGAAAAATATCTCAAAGATGTCTCAGGTCCGTAATTAAGCCTGAGATCACTGTCCCTTTGGGCCCTGGTGATCAGAAGGCTGGGCATGTCTTGGATGAATCTCCCATACTGCTGTCTTTGTCTTTGTGTCCTGGGCACCTTCATTTCTAGTACAGACTGTGTTGTCAGCTGACTTGAGAACAGGTTCTGCTTTACCACCTACAAGCCATAGGACCTTGAGAAAATTACTAGCTCTCTTAGCCTCAAGTTCCTCCTCTATAACATAGGTATAATAGTATCTATCCCAACAGGGTCATTGTGAGGTTTAAAGGAGACCATATAGATAACACACTTACCTCTGTGCCTAGCACATAATACACATTCAGCATATATGAGTTGTTGGTGTTAATGTTACTGTTGTTGTTGCTTTGTGTCTAAAGGGTCCAAGCTCTGGTGTAAGATACTATACAACTCATATAAAAAGCTGTAGGTCATATTCAAATTGCTTAAGTTGTCTTTTTTTGCCCACTGTGTATGAGTGATAGTACCAAAAATGCTTCATAGACACAAAAAGTTCTCAAAAAGTATTTTTGAAAGGCTACCTTTTTTAGTGGGAACAAACCTGGCAATGGACCAGACACTGTTGTAAAGAAGGGGTTTCTACTTGAGCATATAAATGCTCATGGACACCCTGGAAGTGGAAGGACTTCACCATGCTTTACATACACATACACACAGACAAAGCCAGAACCATAGAAGCACCACGTGCCAGAACACTTTTTTTTTCCTTCTCAGTTTTAGCAGAGAGCAGATGGCCAGAATTTAGTCATCATTTTCCTTTTTCACAATACAAACTAGGCTTTATAAAGCCTAGTTAATTTAAGGACTCTGTCAATCAAATCTCAATTTCTTATGAATGACATGAATAGTGAAGTGGTGGGAATCACTTACATGCATGATCTCGAGTTAGGGACGTCATTAGAGCCATTTATTATATCTTTCTGCATGAAGGAGAAGGGGAAGTTCTTCCCCTTCTAGGGGCTAGGAGACTCAATACATCTGATATGTATTCATACTTCAGAATGTGGATCTTAAATAATTATTACCAGGGAAATTAAACTGTATAGAGGTTAAAGATTATATTCTATAGGCCAGAGCTTAATCTTGGAGCCCAGGTAATTTGAAGATTCATTTGTTACAATGCTTATGAGGATGGTTTTGAAAAGGCAGTGAGCAGGATGGGTGGCAGCAGTGAATTTTCTACAAGACTCTTTCTATAAGTTTTATTGTGACATTGCAGTGAATGTTAATACCCATCAAAATCGTGGCTGAGGACCCTCAACTACAGGGGGAAGGAGAGCATTTCCTTTCCCTTTTTGTGTTTCTGAGGTTGCTTTCATTACTGTGTGCTAATTAGGAAGGTTTGGCATCCTCAGGACTAATTGCAAGCATCCCCTCAGTCAGCCTGAGGACAAATTGTGGAGAAAGAAGAGCAGCAATAGAACCTGGAGTCTGTGATGCCTTGTTGTTTCAAGAGTGATAGATCCAGCATCATACTTGTATGTATTTATGTTGCTCATGTTTTTCTCCCAAATTTCAGGCCATGATAAATGTGTGCAATCCAAGCCTCTCACTTGGATTCAGAAACTGTCGAGCTCAGAAAATACGCCGTTCGCACCCACACCCAGGCTGCGGTGACCGCAGGGGGCCCACTGCCCACGTTGCTGGATAACTTCGCTGTGGAAACCACCAAGGAGGCTATGGCACAGGGAATCCGAGGCAGGTGGGTTTGACACATCCATTCTCTGAGCCCAAACCATCTTGTACTTGGCGCTCTGGAGCATTCCATACCTGAAGAAATTGTTTAAAGGATGTCAGATGTCTAAGGGAAGGATACATTCATTCACTAACAACTAATTCCATAGAGATTTCCTGGAGGCGGTCTATGGGCAAAGTCTATGCTGAAGTCTGCAGGGCAGACATCCCATCCCCCAATGGTGGAGAAAGAACTAGGTGATGGTACGAAACCGAAGAGGACAAAACAAAGAAGTCGTAATAAGCCTAGTAAGTCTTATCATGAGCCAGGAACTGTTCCCAGCACTTACACACATCAATTGATTTTACTCTTGCCACCCTGCGAAGTGGTTTCTATCATCTCCCAGCTGTACCAGGAAAGAAATGGAGAGTTTGGGATTTGAGCACATGCAGCTGGCCCTGGAGTCCACACTCCTAATCTCTACATTATGCTGCTTTCTCTACTGATGGAGTGCTTGGAATTTGATTTGTAAGTGAAAATAATGAGCTTCTAAACACAACTTTACATTATAACACATGGATTCACAAACTTAAAAATAGCCTAGAAATTGGATTACACTTACATTGCAAGTTATATAAATAGCACAGATTCACAGGCAGCATGTGACCAATGAAGGTTACTGGAGGAGCTGTTTTTTGGAATGAATTATACTTTTGCTTCAGCAAGAGGGTGTATGGGTAATTCATCTGAGCTGTGATGTCTGTCTGTCTGTAGCTTACCTATAATTCTCTTATATGTATAAATATTATGCATCTCAAAGTAATCCTTAGAAGATTATTGCCCCAAATTCTGTTGATGCAAATATGCCTCACCATGCACTGCAAACGACATCAGCAATGGTGGAGCAAGACTGTTGGTGTCATATCATTGTGTAACAAATGACTCTAAAGCACAGTGGCTTCATTAAAACATCAACCATTTTGTTATTCTCTTTCACAGTTTTCTGGGATAGAAATTCAGGCAGACCTTAGCTGGGTGATTCTTCTACTGCATGTGTCATTGTCTGGGGTCACTCCATGGTGTTCAGCAGAACTGGTCTGGAGGCCCCAAGATGGCTTTTCTTATACGTGTGGCCCCTTGGTAGGGATAAGCTGGGACGTTGAGTTCTGCTGAGCACCTTTCACTCTGTGTGGCCTCTGGGACCACATGGTGCTCCCAGCCAGGTAGTCAGGCTTCAACCTGGTGGCTCAGGGCTCTGAGGGCTTAAGGTGAGGCTGTCAATTTTCTTAAAGGCTGGGCCTGGAGCTGACACAATGACACTTTGGCCATATTCTTTTGGTCAAATTTCTCACAGGTCAGCACAGATTCAAGGGTAGCAGAAATAGACTCCATCTCTTGATGTAGGAGTGTCAAAGAATTTGTGGCCATTTTAATTAATTAATTACATAATATTTATTTTAAAAGATTTTATTTATTTGAGAGAGAGAGAACACAAGCAGGGGGACCAGCAGGCAGAGGGAGAGCAGAGCATGGGGCCTGATGTGGGGCTCTGAACCCTGAATCTCAGGACCCTGAAATCATGACCTGAGCCAAAGGCAGATGCTTAACTGGCTGAGCTGCCAGGTGCCCCAATTTGTGGCCATTTTAAATCTGTCGCTCAGATTAACAGTACTTTACAACACTTTATAAGCCTGAAGAAGCTGTGCCTGGCTCAAGGCCACCTCGAGAACGTGCTGACTGCAAAGGATCTTTCTTGAGGTGATGGGCTTCCAGTGATTTGCCAATGGGCTCACACAGTGGGGGCTTAACAGCATTGCAGGGCAGCTGGCCTTCTCTATAGAAAGCTGAATTAGAGTCTTCAGTAAATCCTGCTACTACTCTAATTTTAGTTTACAAATGCCAAATTTTCAGAACCCTTGATATATCACTTCAGAGGTTACTAATAACCCTTGCATGGAAAGGGAAATTGAGTCCTTGACTGTCTGGAAGGTCCCCAGAAGCACAGCTTGAGACAATGACTGGGTGCAGGTGGTTCTGTGGAGGTGGTGCCAGGAAGCAGGAGGGAGCAGGGAGAGAGACAGGGAGGGAAAATTTTAAAAAGGAGGGCAGACTGTGGCTCAGTCTGTTCGGCATCTGACTCTTGGTTTCAGGGCAGGTCATGAGCTCATGGTCATGGGACTGAGCCCCACGTCAGTCTCTGCACTTAGCCAGGAGCCATCTTACACCTTGCCCTCCCTCTCTGACGCTGAGGGCAGTGCCATTGAAGTAGTTGGTGTGGGTAACCGGGGCTGTATTCCAATGAGAAGTGTACAGAAGGCCTCCCAGAATTGTCTGTCTGAAGGACAGGCAAGTGGACACATAAGTACTGAGTCCTAGCCCCTCTCTGCTGGAATGTTATCTGTGGGAGGCCCAAATTCTCCTGCACTTTTAAGCAAGGTGGGGATAGTCGGGGAGGAGGGCACCCAAGATGTACAAGAGCCTCTAGTCCAGAAAGAGGACCATACTGGACGTTGTCAGTATGGGCTGAGCCTGAGCTCACGTAGACCTGCTCACCATTGTTGTGGCCAGAGCCTGAGCTGGGCCACAGGCTGATGTTCATCTGGCTCTGTCCGGCTCTGTGGCACAGATGAGATGTTTAGCATGTCTGCTGTGTCTGGTACAAAGATGACTCAGCTGAAGATCCCCTTCAGACAGGGTACTGGAGGTATTGGAGCCAGCTCACTGTCTGGTTGAAGTGCACTGCTGATACCTGCTAAACCAGCAACTGCTGTGCGAACTTGACCAAGTGAGCTGACATGTGCCTCAGTTTCCTCACTTGTCAGTGGTGATGACAGCCCCTGGACAGCTGTGGGAATTAAACAGTGTTAGGAAACACTGAACATGGGCTGGGTCTGTGGTCAGTGTCCTGATGTTGGTCCTCTTCCCCTCATTTTTGGGGACATGGAAGGAACACAGACCCTCTGGGGGTCTGTGAAGTCTGTAGGGTCTGCGATAGAGTGGGTTAAACCTTTAAAGCAGGCACAGATACAAGTTATTGTTCCCTTGAGAGTAAGGTTATTTCCTAGTTAGGGGCTTGGGAAAGGGGCCTGTGATGCCAGGTCAGGACTGCTAGGAGGTTGGGGCCCAGTGAGAAGGAGGGGAGAATGCTGTGAGTAAAGGTCCAGTTAGTGTTGCTAGAAAAGTTGGTTGCTCTGTGCCAGCCCTGGGCTACAGGCTGAGGATGCAGTGGTGAGCAGGACGGACACAGTCTCTGCCTCATGGGACTCACAGTGGTGATAAGGAGCCTGTCTGGGCAGGAACAGGTTGTGCTGTTGGCTTGGAGCCTGGATCATGTGGCTTGGTGGCCGGAGCCAGGACAGGAAGGACTGCATGCAGGCCTTAACACTGATGGGTAAGGACTCCATCCCCAGCACCATTCCTGAGTTAATTACTCAGCACCCCTTAGAACATGGATGTCAGTGGGGTGCCAACCCTGCCGTACAACCCCTGCCTCACCCCCATTCCACGTTGCCTCTCATGTGAGAACTTTCCCGACTTCCCTGCAAAGAGGTGGCTCCTTGCTATTACTGGCTCCATTTAGACATGCCACCCGTGCCCTTCTCCTCGACATCCACAGGTGTTTACCCATCTGCTTGTTAATCAGTCAACTTCCAGAGAACAGTAGCTTGCCTGATTTTTCTTCAGCTTTGAAGGGAGCATGTGGAGGCTTCTAGGAAATGGCTGTTTTTTTTCTTTAGGTTTGCAGTAACATGCACATCACATAAAATTCCCCAGCCCAACCATTTTTAAGTACATGGTTCAGAAGTACATTCACATTGTTGTGCTATCTCCAGAACTCTTTTCGTCTTGCAAAACTGAAACTCTGTGTATTAAATAACTCCCACCCTCTTCCCTGAGACCCTAGGACCACTATTCCACCTTCTGTTACTATGAATTCAACTCCTCTAACTGCCTCAATTGGGTGGAATCATACAGAATTTGTCCTTTTGTTACTGGTGGTAAATGCCACTCCTAATCCTTTTCAAGCAGGAATGGCGTGTGTGGCCAGATCAGGTAGGCCACAGGAACCTGGGGAATGAAAGGCCTCTCTTTCTCCAAAGGCCCTCCCAAATGCCACATTGTCCTCATATCCTCTCTTGGCCCCTCAGGACTACTGTCACCCTGCTCTAGACCTAGGGGCATTCTCCTGTGCCTGGGCACTCTGGTCACCTGGGCACTTGTCCCTGGCATAAAAGGCTCCAACCCCCCATCCTGTAGCAGGCCAGGAAGATCCCAGAAGGCAGAGCCCACATCTGACCCACCTTTTCTGTCAGTGCCTTACCAGACCAGGGCCTGACACCTGCTAGGTGCACCTAGGGTTGCATTTGCTCAAATGCAGGGTATAAGAAGGAGCCAAGTCAGATTGAGGCCTCATTTCCAAACTCTGAAGAATGGCTCTGTGCTTGCCCTTCACCTCTGCACTCACTTTCTCTCCCCCTTCACTTTTGTTCTTTCCTTTTCAGCTCTGTCCCCTCTGAACAGTGCCAGGTTCCGTACCGAGAGCACTTGGCAACATCTATCCAAGGGAACAGGGCGATACTCTGTGGGAAGCTGCCCGTACTCACATCCTCACCTTCGTCTGGCCACCTGAAGCAGTGGGACGGGCATGAATTCACTGAGCTTAGGGCCAGTCTGGGTGATAGAGGGCCACATCTGTTCAGATGGTTGGCTTTCCTGGCCTTCCTTCCTTCAGATAAGGCCCAATGCTGGCTTTTTCCAGGTCTCTGAACCCAGGTGGCTGTGCATCTATGCTTCCTTCTCACTCTCCATTTTGTTCATCCTGCAGGGTAGCTTCTCTTGGGCACAGCTGATCCTGGGGGCTGGGGCAGTGCCACACTGAATTCATTTTTCTCCTAGGGCATAGAGTATTCTTTGTTCACTAGAATACTGGCTCAGCAAAGGCCATCTGCATGCCTGCATGAAAGGTTCTTGTTCTAAGCTTGGTATGATTAGGGGATGGCCAACTCAAATGCCCACAGGGATCAAGCAGGTGAGTCACTCTGTGGAGGCCACAGGGTCCATCATCCTGGGGGTGCTGGAGCATGCCCAGCCCGATTAAAAACAGAAGCAGACAATAAAAATCGAAAGCATTGGTGCGTCATCCTTACTACCTTGTTTTGGAGCCAAGTGTTTATCATCATTTCACAAGTGTGGGAAATAAGAATATTATTCCTATCTTCTGGTTAAGGCAAAGGAGGTTTAGAAGGGTGCATGTCCAACTCTAAGGAGAGGACAGTGGGAAGTTTCCAGGAAGCTCAGGGGACTCTAGGGTCCCTTCTGAGACAGAAAGACCCCAAAGGTATTCTTCCCAGTACACTCCTGACAACCGAGTCAGCCTATGGTGGAGTCTGTTGATGGGTCTGCTGGCTGACAGGGCATGAGGCTGCCTTCCCGAGGATGCCTTCCCAAGCTGCCATCCAGACTCAGAAATGCCAGAAAGTTGCTCCTTAGAGTCACCTTTTCTCATCTTGTGGCCTTTTCCTGCAGCCCTTGTGCAGATCAGGAGCAGTTGGAGACTGTCTGTTTGACCCAGAAGCCACCGACTTGTGACCCCGTCTCTGGATCACCTGCTGAGAGCGTGCACAGGGGTATGGGCCAGGGCATGGGCCAGGTTTGGAAAAAAGGAAACCTTACCTTTGATGCTTACTTGAAAACTTTTGCCACTACTTCATTCTGCCTTCCCAGTAATAATCACAATCTTCTTGATTTTTAAATTAATTTCAAAATGATTTATGGTCAGGAAGAGCCCTTGTGGTCCACCTTTGGCTTGGGCTGGGCATGTGGATCTATAGTATATTACAGGTGAAGATCCTCAGAGCTCTGGTCCAGCATGAGGAGTGCCTGCTATGGAGTGATGTGGCCAGAAATGTGCCATTCACTTCAGTTACAATCTTCATGGACCCAGAATATCACCTCTCACTATCCACCAGATACAGGGAAGGCAGTACTCTCCTCTGTCATACATCCCCTGGGGAAGACCATAGGGAAAGGAAAGATAGAAAGATTCCAGAACTAGATAAAATATTTATAAGCCTTAGGCCTGGGGATTGGCTCTGGAACACCACCAGGGTGCTCTGTACCATGAACTGTACCAGGGTCTGCTGTGGTCCTTGGGGGAGCAGAGATGTGGAGAGCCTGGAATGCTCTGACTTAAGCTCTGATTCAAGACTTCAGCTCTGGGGGAAATCCTGCAGGTGCCTTTTGCTGATATACGGGGCCATGTTGCCTCTGAGTATTAGAGACTCAAGAGAGGAAGGCTTTGCTATCCTAACTCTGTACTTTCACCTTAGTTTTACTTTTCACTGCCCACAAGTACATCTCTGCTCAAATTTGGTCTTGACCTAAGACCAATGCAGAAAAAATTAGCTATGGTAAGTTGTATAGAAAACGAGCACCATGTCTCCTTGCCCCCACTCTCATCTCTGTTCTTGATGAGCCAACACTGACCCAGTGAGGGTGTATCTGCTGCCAAAGCAAGCATGCTGACCCAGTGATGGGGATCAGAAGTGTATGTTCATTCCCAGTATTGTGTGTGCATAAGCACATGCATATGTAAAATACTGTTTACCCCTTTTGTATTAGGTCTCAGATAATTTGGGGGGAAAGCACAACTTGGGGCTTTGTTTCACCTCTAGGGCCACAAAATAACAGGAGAAAGGGCTTTAGAGCTGAACCAGAATGAGAAATCGTGCATGTGACACTGAACCAGGACCCACATCATGGTTTTGGTAAGACGGTTTCTGGCAGATGAGACACAGTCTCTCAATCCAGGCAGAAGGGAGGCATGTCCTGGTCCTCTTTTTGGCTTTTTTACTGCCCTCTCCTGACTCTCCCCCACCTGTCTTTTTCAGGGATCACTTCTTTAGTTTCCTTTAAGTGTCCCTATGAAATAGTGGGATTTTGAGGGCAAAGTTTTCCTTTAAAGCCTGGTAAGATTTGGGGATTTATAGCTTGATAATCTAAGTACAAGACAGAAAAAAACTTGTTAGGGGTGCCTGGATGTCTCAGTCAGTTAAACATCCAACTCTTGATTTCAGCTCAGATCATGATCTTGGGGTCATGAGATCAAGCCCCATGTCAGGTTCCACACTAGGCGTGGAGTCTACTTAAGATTCTTTCTTTCTCTCTGTCTACCCCTCCCCTTCTTTCTCTCTCTCTCAAAAAAGAAAGAGACTTTTTATCCTAATACCATGCAACAACCTTTCTCTATATACTTAGATTCTTAGTTATGGGAGGGAGCAGTCAATCTTTTTCAGATCTTTATTGTTTATTACATTTTAAGGCCCTGAAAAACCACACAAGAAACAAAACAATGAGACAAGATACTCTATTAAAAATAATCTCTTTCTGGATAAGATCAAGCCATTTGGAAAAGTGTGGAGGGACCTAGAGGGTCTTATGCTAAGTGAAAGAAGTCAGACCGAGAAACACAAATATCATATGATTTCATTTATATGTGGAATATAAAAGAAATGAATAAACAAAAAGCAACATCAGACCCATAAATATGGAGAGCAAATTGATGGTTCTAGAGGGGAGGGAGGTAGGGGATTGGGCAAAATGGGTGACGAAGAGTGGGAGATACAGGTTTCCAGTTATGGCATGAACCGTCAGGGGAATGAGAGGCACAACACAAGGAATACAGTTAACGACATTGTAAGAGTGATGTATGGAGACAGATGGCAGCTACACACATGGCGAGCACAGCATAATGTGTGAACTTGTTGATCACTGTGCTCTGCTCCTGAAACTAATATAACATTGTGTGTTAGCTAGACTCAAAAAGAAAAGTCTCTTTCCTATTCTGATTATCTACTGGGGCAAAACCCAGTACACATTGACGGGCTGTGTTCCTAGTTTAGCCGTGCTTACTAGTTGGAGGGGTGAGGGCAATCAGCTTTCTTTTCTCTATGTGTCTCACAGAGTGGAGAGAGCTGTTTGAGAATCAGAGGGCTTAGCTACAAACATCAGCAGTGCCACTTGGTAGCTGTGTGATCTCAAGCAAATAACCTAACCTCTCTGGGCTACAAAATTCACCAAGTATTATCTTATTAAATATCATTGGATTACAGGCTTTGTCATTAACGAGGGAGAAGAGGTTGGCAAAGTTGACCCTGGCATCTTTGTATCCTCTATTATACCTGGAGGACCAGCTGCAAAAGCTAAAAAGCTCAAACCAGGTATGTCTTTTAAATTGCCAAAGACATTGCCTTGAGGAGCTGCTCTTTCTTTCCTTGATGGCATTATTAAGATGTTTTATTGTTCTAGGAGGGCAGATACTAGCCTTGAATCACATCAGTCTGGAGGGTTTCACGTTCGACATGGCTGTTAGAATGATTCAGAATTCTCCTGACAGCATAGAATTAATCATTTCTCAGTCAAAAGGTATGTCCTCACCTGTGTTCAGAAGCTGGAGAACCTCCTCTACTTTCAGAAGTTTGTCATTACCGGGAGGTACTAGATCTTTAAGTTTATGTAGGTTTGATGTTGCTTTTTTCATGGTGGTGGCTTGCAAAGAAGCACTGCTGTAACACAAAACAATAAGCTCTGCAGTTTTACAGGCAGAATGGACCCTACTGCTGCTTGCTCTGCCTGATTGGAGCAGCCTACTCCAATTCATTATCAGATATGACCAGTACGGCCATTGTGTGTTTTTCTGTCCACTTTTCTTGCATGACATGGAGGACATTGTTTTTGTCACCCAAGTCCTTATGGAAAGTGGCTGCTCCAGGGTTTTACAGAGTTGGGGCTTGGATGTAGCAATCAGCTGGGGAGGAGACTGGAGAGCAGTTCTTGGTCTTACCTGGTTAAGACTTGGCCTGTTGGAGATCATCCAAAAGAATAAAGTGTTTTTAAAAGATGTTTTTATTTATCCTTTAGGTAAATAGGAGAGCTCAACAGTTGCCCATATAAAAAATAATACGGTTATGTTTATTTGAAGCAGGTTCAGGGATGAGGGTAGAAGTAATGGGGGATGTGGGGCACCTGGATGGTGCAGTTGGTTGAGCATCCAACTCTTTGTTTCCGCTCAGGTCATGATCTCAGGGTGGTGAGATTGGGTCCCTGTCAGGCTCCACACTCAGGGTGGAGTCCGCTTGGGATTCTGTCTGTCTGTCTCTCTCTGTGACCCCCATCTCAAAAAAAAAAAAAATCTTAAAAGAAAAAATAAAGGGAGTAATGGGGGATGTTAACATTCTGTTCCTTCCCAGTTACCTGGAATCACCACTGAGTTTTGGTTGAATGATCCTGTGATTGAACCACAGACTGCCTGTAAATCCAAGCTTCTGGATTTCTTTCTCACATTCTGGGTTGTCTGAACAATTTCCCCTTATGTACAGAAATGCTTCACATCACACCAGCCAACATTTTGTAGGTCTTAAATGTAGGCACCCCATTTGCCTTGTCCTCTGAAAACCATGCACAATCTCTTACTCTTGCACATGTTTTACACCATGGCCAGATGTTTTCCCCTGGTGTCACGGCTGTCCCTGGACAGAAGCCACAGGGGATGGGAGGTGGCAAAGCTGGAGCCTTGGTCATGTGACTTCCATCCTGTGGTTGGAGCTGACTCAGCGGTTTGGCCCTAGCTCTTGAAAAACACCAGTCCCAGTTCATGGTCTCTGTTGGATTTCCCAACACTGTCACTGTTCTTCCCATAATATTTTAGCCTTTCTTGCATTTCCCTCCATATTTTATTTTTTTATTATTTTTTTAATTTTTATTTATTTATGATAGTCACACAGAGAGAGAGAGAGGCAGAGACATAAGCAGAGGGAGAAACAGGCTCCATGCACCGGGAGCCCGATGTGGGATTCGATCCCGGGTCTCCAGTATCGCGCCCTGGGCCAAAGGCAGGCGCTAAACCGCTGCGCCACCCAGGGATCCCTTTTTTTTTTTTAATTCCCTCCATATTTTACACAGAAATAGGACAGAGAGGAGGAATGAAACCAACTTTTGTTGTCAGGAAATAATGCAGCAGAGTTGGGATTGATTCAGAGTCCTTTAAGGCTGGCCGTGGTGTTGGAAGGTGTCAAAAACTGGCACCCAGAGTCTGCAAGGCTCAAACAAGTTTCACACTAGAATTCTGGACAATGAGCATCTCATAATGCCTGTGAATACATGTCTTTCCACCCAGGGCCCCAGTTACCTGTTGGTAAGTCTGCCTTACCGCAGCTGGGGTTCCTTGCACAGCTGCAAAGGCTTCACTACTGTGAATTTCTATCTGGTTAGCTTGCTGTTTGGGCAGGTGCTCTAGACTGGAGGTCAGAGATAGGACAGATAACATTCGCATCATAGGCAGCCATCACTCTCTGTGACAGATTGAGTTTTCATTCCCCAGAGAAGGTCTCCTAGTTTGTACTTCCATGAGGCAGGCTCACGTACAGCTTGACTTTTTAATTCAATCATAAGTTCCATCCTCATCTCTCATGGAGGGTATGGAAGAAAATGAACAGATGCTTCCAACATTGTCAGAAGGGCAATGATGGTAGAATCTGTGAATGAGGTCTCTAGGAATAAGGCATTATGGAACGGTGGCCCCACCATTCCCTCTTGAATACTTTTAGGCTTGGATAACTTCTAATCTAATTCATTAAATTACAGTTCATTCAATGTGTGAGTGGGTGCTAATGAGTTAGTATCACAAGTAAACTTACTTGTATGTTCTATATATGTATCTAAAGAAAATCAGACTATTCAGCCTTCCTCCCATGTACATTTGTTAGACAGCTAATGTTAGCATATTAATAGTAAATACCTTTATTGGAGCTCTACTATGTACTAAGCTAATTTCTCTTTATCTCTCTCTCTCTCTCTGCATGTAAAATCTCTCTCTTTCTCATATGTAATTTCTAAGCCTTACACACCCCAAGAGGTAGCTGATATAATCTCTACTTTCATTCAAAGGAAACTGAGGTCCAGAAATGTTAGGTACCTTGCCCCAGGTTTTACCTATTGATTCACAACCTCATGTTCTTTCCCTTGTTCTGTGCCAGGTCAGGGGTCAGACATGGGGTAAATAGGAATCAGTGGCTCAGCCTTTGCCCACAAGGAGTCCACCATCTTGTTATTACCAAGTCCTCCCCAAAGGACCTAACATGTTGGTCTTTGGATCACATGTTGATTACTGCTGTGCTCATTGGGATTTCTGGAAGAGGCTGAATGTAAGGGCTCACTACCACATGCTGGCTGTGAGATCCCGGGCAAGCTACTTAATCCTTTTGACTCTGCTTTCTCATATTTGAAGTGTAATAACACATTCCTGATGGATGTGTTGAAAAGACGGGAAGATATATACATATAAAATGTGTGTGCTTGTGCATGTACATGTGCATGTGTGTGTATATTGCCATCACCTGACAAGAAATTAATAAGATAGAGCTGGCATTATTAACTCTCCAGCTGCTCCTATGTTTTCATAGTTAGGTCACAAACCTCTACTTAGGTTTCTAAATCACACCCAGAATCTTCCTTTTCTCTATTCTACATGCATTATCCTTCCTGAGGTGCTAAACTCACATCATTCCCAGCAGCCATAAAAGGTCTCTCTGTCATTGGAGGAAAATCCCATGTACACTGAGATACCAGCCTTGCCAAGCTGTTGACTTATTAGCTTGTTTTTATAGGTATCTGTGGAAATACTCCAGGGAAGGAAAAGAATAACATGGCCAATTCTGGAGTCTTCTCTACAGACAGCCTGAGCAATGGGCACCAGGGAAGTTCCTTGTCACACACACAAGACCGGGGGAAAAATTCTGAAGAGCTTGAAGTGGTTCAGACTCAGAGCTTACTGCCCAGGGAGAGGCTTCAGCTTCCTCCTCTGCCATTAAAGGTAGTCATCTCTTTGGTTCATTCTCTAGAATTTGGAGGAAAGAGAACAGGGTGCAGAGCCCAACAGTCCTGGCTCCAAGGTACCTCTTTGCTCTCTCTTTGCCATGCCAGCTAGACAGAATGTATTTAATCCATCTGATGCTCAGCTTTCTCATATGCAAATAGAAATAAATGCCTGCATTGCGTAGTTTTTGAGAAGAAAATTAAGGGGAAAAGGCAAAGCTCTTAGTGCAGTGCTTGGGTCGTAGGACTCAGTGTTTGAACCTCCAGTGTCCTCAGCCACTGATTATAATTGTTACTGGTAATAACATTGGTTGCCACCAAGGGCAATGAATGGACAGACATCCCACATATTCTTGGTCTGTAGTTGGTCCTTGAGCTGCAACTCAAGGGCTTTGCTCTTGATAACAGCAGTGAAGAAGAAGACAAGGCCAGCTTTGGGATAGAGGGTGGACCCCACTCACCACACCTCTGACACCATTGCAATTTTCACCCCAGAAGGAATTTTGTCGGCAACTGAGTGGAATTAGCACCAGATCTCACAGGTTTTGTGACACTACACTCAGTCCCCACAAGAATGCCTCTGTATGAGATGCCAATGATAAGTAGTAGGTCCCCAGGTTACCTTGTCTGAAGTTAGCTACAAATTGAAGGTTCCCATGTCCCCTCCGTGGGTTTGATAATTTCCTAAAGCAGCTCATAGAATCCAGGAAAAACCGTTTCTTGTTACTTCCCATTTATTATAAAGGATGTTTTAAGGGGTACAAATGAACAGTCAATGAAGAGATGCATAGGGGCAAGGTCTAGAATGGTCCTGAGTTCAGGACTTCTGTCCCTGTGGAGTTGAGGTATGCCATTCTCCCAGCACATATATATGTTCACCAACCCAGAAGCTCTCTGGACCCCATGCTTTTGGTATTTTTATGGAAACTTTATCACATGGGCATGATGGATAATTATTAAATTAATAATTTAATCTCCCTCGCCTCTCTTCTCCTCTGTGGATGGGGAGTGGGGTGAAGTGGAAAGTTCCAAGCTTTGAATCATGACTTGGTCTTTCTCGTAACTAGCCCCCATACTGAAGCTATCCAGAAACCCACCAAGAGCTACCTCTTTAGAAGAAAAGACCATAATCCAAGAAATTCCAAGGGATTTGAGAGCTCTGTGTCAGGAACTAGAGTCAAAGACCAGATATTAGAGCAAGAGATGCTCCTAGTCTCTTAAGACTTAGGAAATTACAAGGGTAAAGAGAGTTCTATGCCAGGAAGTGAAGAGAGGCCAATATATATATTTGCTATTATTTCATACCATGGTGGCAGCCAGCATTTGGGGGTGAGTGAGGACAATATTGTCACTCTCTACCTGTGCTCAGATAGGTTATGTCCCTCTCCTGAAAGCACAGCTCCTATCATGTGCTCTTTGCCTTAGAACTACTCTCTAGATTTCATCAGCCACTTCCTCCTCTCACTTCTCAGGCTCAGAGAAGGGAATAGCACCTACTGTTTCTAGCCCCAGGGTGCCTGGCTGTTCTTATAGGTTTCTTTAAATGCCAACATCTCTGAAAGCAGGCCTCCTCATATAAACTCTCCTCCGTGGCCCAGGTTGAGCGTGTACACTTTTGCTTTCTTGCTGGGACTGAAACAGGCGAGTTATCCCACCTCTCTCCACCTCATTTTTATCCTTTGTGAGTAGAGATAGTGTCGGTCCACAGAGCTGTGGAGATAGAAGGGCCTCGCAGCAGTGCTCCAGGAATGTTAGCTCCTTCCTAATTGGCCATGGGCTCAGCTGGATGTGTACCCCTTGAAGAGCAGGATGACGGGTCAGCAAGAGAATACTCCTAACAATGGACATTTATTGGGAGAGTAACCATGTGTCAGGCAGCATCCTGAGTAACCTACATGTGTTCTGTCACACAAGCTTCATTACAAGCCTATACAATCATTATTATCATCATCAACTCTTTTGGCAGGTGGGGTGCCTGAGGCACAGAGAGGAAAGGAACAAACCCAAAGTCTCTCAAGGAGTAAGAGGCAGGGCTGGGATTTGAATCCAACAAGTTGGACTCCAGAACAGAAGCCTTCACCCGGGGGGCTGTACTTCAGAAGGCGCTCCCCCCCTTGACAGGAAGCAGGGCCAAGAGGGATTCAAGTTGGGGCCTCTGAGGTTGTATGAACCCATGAGCTGATTTTTGGTGAGCAGTTGAAGGGAGCAGTGGTGTTCCAAAGCCACAGCTGACCGTGGCACAGGCTGTAGAACCTATACAAGCCAGGCTCTTTTTTTTTTTTTTTTTTTTTTTTTTTTAAGCCAGGCTCTTTTGGGCCACGGGATCAGCTTTGTGTGCAAGTAACTTTCTGTGGGATAGGTGAGTTTACACTCCCACTTTGGACTTCAACCTCAGTGGTTGCTTTACTCTTTGAATTTTAAAGTTTGGGCAAAACACCTTGCAAGACTGTGCAGTGTGGAGTGTCTCTGGAACAGTTGGAGTTTCATTGGTTCTATACAAATCTCTTTGGAACCTCTTCTGTTGGGTTGATAATTTTCTAGTTTACTTCAGTCTGTTTATTTTCCTATTGTATTAGTATATGTGCTGCCGAAGCGAGCACTTCCTATTGTATTAATGGTATTTTCCAATATGGTGAACCAGGAAGCACTAAGCAGACGGGGCGGGGGTGGGGGAGGGGGGGAGTTGGGGGGGATAAGACAGAAGGCTGGGAGTACTCACAGCTCCATCTTCTGGCCACAGTTCGTTAATAGTTTCTCCCCCACTAAACAGTAGTTCAGTAGGGGCAGGTCTGTCTTACCAATGCTGTTCCCTCAACTTGCACAATGCCTGACATATAACCAGTGCTCAATTAATGTTGTTGCATGATTGGATGAATGAATAAACAAATCACCCATGGTTATTGTTATAACACTGAGCTAAATTCCTGCCATGTGGTAGATAATTCTTGTCTTCTGTCCTTCTGTCAGGTATTCAACCACTGTTAAGTAGAGCCCCAGTGCAGCTACTCTTGCTAGGGATGACTGGAGTTCCTCCTGAGGTTGTCTTCTGCTCAAGAAGCTGCTGTGTATTTGGTATCGAACATCACTTAGCTGGTGTCATGTGTGAAGCTACCAAGAAGTGCCTAGATTGCTTTAGTTCTCCAAGTGATATTTACATCCTGAGTGGAAACAGGAGGGTAACTACATTTATTGCGCCCTGCTCTGTGTTGGGTATGATTCACAGTCACATTGAGAAGGGCATTTTCTGTGGATTGGGAAACCAAGGGTGGAGAGACCAAGGGACTGGTCCAAGATCATATAGGGAGGAGCTGATAAAGCTGGGAATGATCCCTGTTGAGCCCTGAAACTCATGCTTCTTTCTGTAATGCAATGCTGACAAGAATGAAGAGTTGCTATCTGCTTATGGAGGGCAAGTATCTTCATGCCTTCTTTATTTTCATTTGTTTTTCAGGGGCAGGGTGCTGGCTCTTCTTGTCCTCCACCACCTTCAGAAATCAATGCCAATGAAATCTACTTTGTGAAACTTGTTAAAGAAGATGGGACACTTGGATTCAGTGTGACTGTAAGAATTATTAGGCAAGATTGGGAAGTACACAGTTGTAAAAATGTTCATCTGGAGCCTTTGTGGGCATCCCATTCATATGGCAACCTCTGGTAATGTGCTCAAGCAGCACATGGGGAGTAGGGAGCCAAGAAAGTCAATGGGGCCTCTGTGGGGGACAGAGGCAAACTGGGAGGTGCAGGACAGACTTGGGCACTCCAAGCAGTGTGGGTGGGATTGGGTGATGGGTCTTGGTTCTGTGGTTATACTGCACAACAAAGAAAGGGCAGCAGAGTGAGACTGCAGGGACATAAGACAAAGGTGAGTGAGGTGATCCATGGTCATTCAGAGAAGGGTCACAGTGTAGCCTAATATTCCTGCTTCCAAGGGCAGAATAGTCAAATTGGTCAGACCAGAGTTCAAGATGGCCACTTTGCATTGGTTTCTGAGCTTATCTGCAGACCTTGGAGGAGAAAGGGAAAAAACTGTACAGGAATAATAAAATTGTAGTTCATTCTAGGATTGTATCTACAAACCAAGACTCAAGCGTATAGGACCTGCCAGGCCAGCCTCTGGGCCTGTGACTGTATCTATACCTATGCTGCTTGCTGCTTAGGGAGAGACCATATGGTGCATTGATGTGACTTGGATTTCTGAGCACCTGCTACAGGCTGCTGCTAGGCTGGAAGCAGCACAGCTCCCTCATGCCAGCTGTGTTGTTATACTCCTTATGGACATCTAACCTTGTTGCACAGCAGACAATGTAGTCTGAACAAACAAGTGAATATATGAGGTGTCACATGGAGATGAGGTAATGGGATAGATCTGGGTAGCCAGATGGGGGATTTCTTTGGGAGATTAGGGAGGCTCTGTCAGGAGGGAGCAGACAGGTGGTGACACTTTCATTGTGTTTTCCAGGGTGGCATTAACACAAGTGTGCCCTATGGAGGTATTTACATGAAATCCATTGTTCCTGGAGGGCCAGCTGCCAAGGAAGGACAGATCCAGTGGGATGAGGGATGGAGTCATGTTGGGAACTGCATTCTGTGGTGTGATGAGCCCTGGCCTGGGAGCTACAGCCTCCAGGGCTTACCTCACTCCCACCCTAGAATTTGTGCAAATGATTGCCTCTCCAAGTCTTGGTTTCCTCACCTGGGAAAGGGGCTGACTCAACCTGGCCTACCTCCATGATAAGTTAACAAGGGGATGAAATATTTGTAGTGGCACACTGGGGAGCATAAGGTGATTCTAAAATATGTGATTTTAAATAAGCTTGTTGCTGTTTGGCCTTCAAGGGAGAAAGTAGTGCTTCCTGTGGAGGGCAGAGTGTGCATTGATGATCCCCACTTTAGTATCCATAGAGGACAATGACAAGTCTCCTCTCTGCCTTTCCTCATGTCCTCTGCTCTGAAGCAAGGGGGTGATTTTTATTGCTCTCCAAAATGGCAAGTTGAGCTAGAAAGGGCACCCAGGATCTTAGTTATCTCTATTTTCTCAAGAATTCTCTTGTTCCTAGCATCAACCAGGTCTTTCTGGCCTGTTTTGAAATGTAAAAAAAATCCTGGAGATATAAATATTACCCCTAAGTGACTTGAAAGTGCTTTCAAAAATGGTTTCACAGGAAAATAGGAGAAAGGATTTAGTTATACAGAGTTGGCTCAACCCCTCTGTGAACCAATAATAGAAATTTCTGTGTCATTGATCTATAAAGGTGTTCAGAGAGGTGGCTGGCAGCCAGGCCCCGTTGGGGATCCTCACAACTCTGCTTCCTGTTCCCCTTTGAGGCTGCATGGAAGAGTGCTGGGCAGGGACTTTCAGGAACAGTCATTTTTACAGCCTCCAGAGCTTGGAGAAATGACTTCTGTCCCCCTTCCAGGTGACCGGCTCTTGCAGGTGCATGAAGTGGGTCTGTGTGGCCTCACCCACAAGCAGGCTGTGCAGTGCCTCAAGGATTCTGGGCAGGTGAGTGCCGCATTAGTGGGAGCTGTCCTTCCTTCCAGAGCTTTCCGGGACAACATCAGAAGCTGTGGTTGCCTCTGGGTGGGAGGCAGATGGGGAGGTAACAAAACAAGACTTTCTTCTTTGTCTTATTTTCTCTTTTACTTCTTCACTTTTCTATGGTGATGTGAAAGCCAGGAGGAAGTAGACAGATTCTCCAAGAAGAATACCTTGTCCCCTGCAAAGAGCCTTGAAAAGCTAGCTTTCCACTTGCCTAGGTTCTGAAATCAGACAGCTGAACAGAGATGATATGGTGGAGCGACATCTCCCACCTGGCTCTGGCTGCCCCTTAACACTCTCTGCTCCAGCCCAAACTGACCAATGCTTCCATCTGCTCTCAGGCCCTGTCACCAGCTGGCCTTTGTACTTGCTGACACCATCTCTCCAGTTCATGCTAGTCCCATCTCCCTGGGAAATTCAGGTCATATTGTCCCGGTATTCTTATCGCAGTGAAGTAAAACTCAGAACTGAAGGCATTGACCCCTTATAGACTCCTTATTCTACGTGATGCCCAAGCAACATCTGGATGTTACCATGCTGCGTTCAGTTCTCTGGCTTGAGGGTTGGAGCCTTTTCATGCTTCAGTGTCCTAAACCACAGAGCTGGCATTGCCCTCTAGGTAACTGGGGAATTGGCAGAGATGGAAAGGACTCCTGTGGGCCCTTCTGGCAAAATGAGGGAGCAGGAGGGCCCCTGTTTGCTTCCTTTCCCAAAGCAGTCTTCTGGTTCGCAGTGAAATTGACTCATACTGGCCACCTTGGTTGACCTATCTTGAGAACAGAGTCATAATTTATTAGTACTTGCTGTTCCTTAGACTTTTGCTAATGAACCTGATTAGAGAAGATTCTTCTTGCTTGCTGCCAGAAACTTGCTGGCAGTGATGACAGGTAGGAATTGTTGCTCTGGGATCATGGGCTTGGTGCTGAATGACAATGGCAACAGAAGGACGTTAGCAGGCCCAAGTCCCCTGAATGGAAGCTTAATATTTCTAAAAAGCGTCCAGGTGATATCTAGCCACTGGTTCCTGAAGTAAGCTTTGTGTAACAAGAGTGTGTGGGGAAGAAGGGTGGGAAATCAAACCAAAAGAAAGTGGGAGGTCAGATTGGCATAGGTCTGGGATACCTGCCAGGAGTTGGATTCTAGGTGATGGGAAACATTAGAGACTTTTGATCAAGAGTGTTGCATGTTCAGTTTGTGTCTTAGATCAAACCATGTGTAACAATGGGGGGAATGGCCTGAGGAGGAGGAGCTATGGCCCAGGAAGCCAGGTTAACTAGAGCTTGTCACAGTCCTGCTGGGCACTGACAGTAGGAGAGGGAATGGAGGAGGGGGAGTCCTGGGGAAGACGTTTCTGATGGTGAACAGGCAAGTCTTAGGAACTAGGCATTTGGAGAGCTGTAGGGCGGGCTGGAGAAGGGGGCGAGCTGTATCCTGGCAGGTGTGGCCACTGGGAGGTTAGTTGAGAGGTGGTTCCATGTTCTGAGAAAGCAGATACAAGGGGAGGAATGTTTTAGGCAGAACAAAGAGTGGATAGTGAGGGTGAGAGAGGGGAAGATGAATTTGGCCTTGAATGCATTGAAATGGAGCTACATGTGTTACCTCCAGGAACGTTTGTCCAACAGATAGTTGAAAATATGGCTATGGATCCCAACAAGTGGGTTAGATTGGAGATTTTAATTTGAGATTCAAATGAAGCTGCTATTGGAAGTATCAGAAATTTAAGAAGCACTTGCAGGGTAAAGGGAGAGCCTCCTGGTTGCCATATCATGTGCAAATGGAGTTTGTTCACCCATCTTCCAGGTTGCAAGACTCGTCTTAGAGAGAAGAGGCCTCAGGACCGCCCAACAGTGTCCTTTTGCTAAAGACAGGATGGGAGATGAATGCATGGCGGTTTCCTTGGCAACAGCCTTGCCTGGCAGGCCCGCGGGCTGTGTCTCAGTGACAGATGGTGAGAGGAGAGAGAATTGAGTGTTACTATTGTTTTGTCATCCTCTGCGGCTTTTGAATTCTCAACTCTAAAGGGAAGGTAGGAAGGCTTCCTCTGGGTTCTCAAAAGATAGTGAGCATGATGCGGCTGGCATTCAGATTGGCGGTGGAAACCAATCTAATGGAATAAGTTTCGGGGAAAAAATGCATTTTTCCAAAATGATTGCCAGGCATGATTCTCCTCCATGCCTTCTGAGGTCTCTCAATCAGCTGTCTGAATGCTAGTGTATAAATATTTAGGAATAAAATTGGAACAAAAGGGTCGGGCATTTTCTGACCAAATCTCCACATTTTAGCTAAGATATCCATCACAAAAGATCTGGGATGTGATGAGGCAGGCAGGCTGAGAGGGGAAGGTGCTCAGAGCTTATTTTTATCATCATGTAAAACAGTAACTCTCCATCAATTTGCAGGGACATCATGGCATATCTTCTGATGGGTTGCCTCTCTGCACTGCCCTGTGATTGTTTCTTGCTAGGAAAACATGTACTCCCTTAGTATTTCATGATTTGGACCTTAATCATTTTTCAATCTCCTGTTAGGGATTTTCCTGAAGATGTGAGTCAGGTTGGATGCACAGTAGCCATATGAGTGATAGGGTTGGGTGGAGTGGGGCACGCGTGCATAAGACAAGTCTGTTTCCTCTTTCGTGGCTCCTGTGCTCACTCCAGAGAGGCCCTCCGAAAAACTCACTATCAAATGAGGTGGGGGGAGTGTCTCATGGCAGTGATGGTGAAATTGGTCATATGTTATACCTGGAACTAAAAGCTTCAGATGCTTTCATTCTCACCCCAAATTAAAGTTTATGAGACAGTGCTCTGTCCTATTGATTCATTGCCAAATGGAAGGCAGACTAGGAGAGACCCAGAGGCCTCTTCTTGGACTAGTGAGGTTCCTGGGCAGTGTCCGTCTTTGCTGCCTGGAGGCAGCTGTTTTGTTTTATGGTCTGTCCACGTGGCTAAACAAAATAGCAGCTAAAACATTTTGACAGAGTTGACCAGAATTTTCTCCACAGTCTAATTATGCAAAATTTTGTTTCAAATATACTAAAGACAATTGAGGTTCTAAAGGAGTAATGGCGGGATCCCTGGGTGGCTCAGTGGTTTGGTGCCTGCCTTCAGCCCAGGGACATGATCCTGGGGTCCCGGGATCAAGTCCCACATCGGGGTCCCTGCATGGAGCCTGCTTCTCCCTCTGCCTGTGTCTCTGCCTTTTTCTCTCCCTCTCTCTCTGTCTCTCATGAACAAATAAATAAAATCTTTTAAAAAAATAAAGGAGTAATAGGAATATATATAGGTTTTACTAAATGATATAGGCATATTGTATATGTCTATAAACTATATATTTACACATAAACCTTACTGATTATCTATAATTGCTTTGTCCAATAGGGCAGCTACTTGCTATGTATGGCTATTGAGTACTTGAATATAGCCAATCCAAATTGATAAAATATATATTTGATTTTTGAAGACTTAGTTCATAAGGATGCAAAATATCTCAATACTTTTTCATATTGATTACTTGTTAAAATGGCCATATTATAGATATATTGGTTACATATACTATATGGTTAAGTTTATTTTACCTATTCCCTCATACTTTTTAAAATGTAGCTATTTGAGAACTGAAATTACACATGTGATTCACATTTGCAGCTTGCCTTTTATTTCCCTTAGCATCGGAATGGACTCTATCATAAAAATGAGCAAGATGAAATCTTTTTATGTAAAACAGAAATAATTCATCTATTTGACCATTTACATTTTAAGGCTAGTTAATTTCATTGGGAATCTACTAAGGAATTTATCTTGTCCACCTCCCACAACACAGGTCCAAAGTTTGAAGTCACTCTGAAAAAAAATGCCAGTGGTTTGGGATTCAGCTTCGTGCAGATGAAGAGAGAGAGCTACAGTCATCTCAAGAATGATCTTGTGAGGATTAATAAGAGACTCTTCCTGGGGCAGCCAGCTGAGGAGAATGGGACCATTGCCGCTGGTGACATTATCCTGGCTGTGAATGGAAGGCCTATAGAAGGCCTCGTTTTCCAGGTAGGAGACCATGCAGCCCATATGTATGCACACTGACACCAACCATGCCTCTTTCAGGTTCTCCCACCATAAGGAGTACTTTGGCCTCTTGAAAGCATACCTGGAACCTGGATCATACAAAGAAAGCAATTGGTAGAACATTCTCACATTTAATTTTCTGTCTCAGTTCTTGAATAGCTAACCTTGAGTAAGCCTTGCTTCTAATTAGGTTTATAATGAAACTGAAGACAAACCCTAGCTGTATGCTGACTAAAGCCCTCCAAACATTCTAGGAGGTGGGTGTGTGGGCTGAAGAGACTACAGTGGGTCCCTTTCTGCCCTTCTTCTCATTTTTCTATTAAATTTATATTTTGATGTGTAGTGTTACATCGGTTGTCCTGCATACAACGGTTGTCCCAGTTTTTACATATGATAAAAAAAATGTAATTTAAAAAAGAGTAAAAAGTGGACACTTCTCTGGGCACCTGGGTAGCTCAGTCAGTTAAGCATCTGACTCTTGATCTCAACTCAGGTCTTGATACCAGGGTTGTGAGTTGAAGCCCTGCATGGATCCCACTTAAAATAAAAGTAGACACTTCTCAATGTTTATAGCACAGTATCTCAATGGAATATTGTGCATATCAGTCAGGGTCCTGGATTGAAAGTGAGTCATATGAGGAGAATTGAATAAGGCTGTGATCTGGTTGTTGGGAAGCTCAAGGGAGAGTGTAGAGCCCTGGAGCTAGGAACAGTGGGTGCAATTATCTCTCTACCCCTCCCAAGTCCAAAAGCATATAGGAAGGAGCAATTATTCAACCAGGGAAACTGAGAAAGCTGGTGAAGTGGATCTGATGACATAAGCTATGACATTTACTGAGGGACCTAGCCATTCTGTAACAATCCCATGTGGAGGAAGGTGGGAAAATACGTACCCACATCCTTTTCTTCCTAGCTCTGATTCCTACCCATGCTTCCATTGGCTGAGCCAAGAGGAAGCCCCTCCCTCTCCTCCTATCTCTGATCCCACCCATGCTTCTATTGGCTGAGCCCAATAGGAAGCTTCTCTGCAGTCTGCACAGACCCACCTCCAGAACACAGAGCAAGGTGGAGAATGGCTTTGGGCTGCATGGTGAGGGATGGAAAATCCCCAGGATGGCATATGTTGGGTGGCAATACTTTTATCTCTTTATTTTGTGAGCCAAGAACTATTTCCTGAGAACCAAACCTGGGTCAGCAGCTCTGTGAGGAGCTAAAGACACAGAGGCACGAGTTCATATATTCTCAGAGCCTGTAGTGGGGTGGGACAAACAAGAAAACAGAAATGACTGTGTAAAACAAGTGTCATGAGAAACAAAAATGCTTGCCCCAGGGAACAGTGCAGGGAAGCACATTCTGTGGAAGTCCATTGCCAGTAAGAGGGTATTAGGTGGTGTCCAGATCAGTGATTCTCAAGTTGGAATCATATTGCCTTTCAAGGAACATTTGGCAAAGTTCAGATATATTTGTGGTTGTCACAATGGCAGGTGTCAGGGACATCAAGTGAGCAAAGACCAGAGATGTTACTTGACATTCTTCAGTGAACAAGGCAGCCAGCCCCCACAACAGGGAGTTATCCAGCCTAAAATGTCAGTACTGAGAGTTTGAGAAATCCTGGTGTAGATAGGAAATAGGAACTACCAAGGCAACTTGAAGCCCTGGGCTCTGAGAAAGTGGGTTGGAGGAAGAGGCTCAGCGTAGCTGGAGCTTAGGATGTGGGAGCAGCGGGAGCAGGTGGGAGAGAGAGAGTGGGGTGAGAGGCAGCAGCAGGTAAGAACAGGTCCTGTGTGCTGTGTTGCAGAGCCTGTTGAATGTGACATGAGACAGAGAGGGGGTTCAGTGGGAGAGGGACCTGGTTATGTCTGCATTTTGGAAAGAGCTCTCTTGAACACTGTGGAGGGGGGGGGGGCGAGTGACACTGGAGGAGGCAAGGAGCAGAGAGGAGGGCATTGCAATTTCATAGGTGAGAAGTTCTGAGTGTCTGAACTGAGCTGTGGAGGACAGCTCAGGGCCAAGGATGAAGCTTTAGAGATTGGGGTGGTGGAGCGTACATGCTGATGGCTCCTGAGATGAGGGGGCTGCTGAGAGGAGAGGAAGTTTGAGGTGATGAATAGCTATTTGTTTGAGTCACTCTCTCAGTAAAGAAAAGGCATCAGTACTGACAGGTGCTGCCATGAAAAGGCCCTGGGCAGACCCTGGTCACTTCTAGCCCAGCATGGGTGTGTGTGTTACCTTCATGGGAACCTCAGGTCATGGCTTTGGATTCTCTCACCTTAGGAAATCAGGCCCATAACATTATTCTCTAGAGTTCTCTGGAGCCGAGAAGCAAATTAAGGGGACAGTGCCAGAGAGATATACCACCATATCCAACCACAGATTCTGGTTTCTTGTAGGAGGTGCTCCACTTACTTCGAGGGGCCTCACAGGAAGTCACGCTCCTACTTTACCGACCCTCTCCAGGTGCACTGCCTGAGATAGACCAGGGATGGCAGATAAGATGCGATGCCCTCTAGTGCCTTCAAGCACCTCTTTTCTTGTCTGGTGGGTCCTGAGAAACCCAACTTTTTTTTAGGCAGGATTCAATGCCATCTTCTTCCACTGGGGCAGGAAAATATCTAGCCTCCAAACCTCAGTTAATCTGTGAGAAGTTAATGAGAACCTATGCCCATCTTCTCCTTGCCCCCTCCCCCACTCTGCCTCTCCAATGTTTGTGTCTTCCTGTAGATAGTCATATATCCAGATTTTTGTCTGTGAAACTTCTAGAGCCAGGCTTTCTGGTGGACACAGCATCAGAGGGGAGAAATCAGGAGCAATACAAAACCAGACTGAGGAAAGGTACAAATTTCCATTTGGAGGGATGAAATGGAGAACAGGATGTAGGTCCAGCTTTAAAGCATGAATTAGATATGCATGGTCAAGGCAAAGAAGAAGCATTGAAATCAGAAAAATTCAGAATTTTTGCTTTGACACCCGTATTAGATTCTCCAGAGAAATAGAATCAATAAGGTGTGTGTGTGCAGAGGTATGGGAGTGGTTAAAGAATGGGCTCACATGATTGTGGGGGCTGGCCAGTCTAAATTCTGCAGGGTAGGTTGGTAGGCTGGAAACCTAGGGAGGGGTCCATGTTGCAGCATGTGTCCCAAGGCAGGCTGGAAGCAGAATTCCTCCTTTTTTTGGAGATCTCAGTCTTTCTATCCTAATCCCTCAACTGATCGAATGTGGCCCACCCACATCATGGAGGATCATTTGCTTTACTCAAAGTCTGCTGATTTAAATGTAAATTTCATCTAAAAAATGGCTTTGCAGAAATATCTAGACTAGTGTTTGAGCACACATCTTGGTACTGCGGCCTAGCCAAGTCGACAGATAAAATTAGTCATCATAATGCCACCCGTTGGCTCCTTGGGACACAGAAGCTGCAGCAGAGATTTGAGTGCAGGACGTTTATGGGGCCTGCTCCTGGAAATACCCCTGTGAAGGCAGAGTTGTGTGGAAGGAGAAGTTAACATGCTGCAGCTGCAACAGGGGCCTCCTCTGCTTATGTTACAGGGAGCTTTTGAGCTGGGATGGCCCCCTCAGAGATGTCCTGGTCTGGGGCAAGAGAGCCTGTGGCTTTGTACTTTGTATAAACCAGCAATGGGGTGTGGGCTGCCCCAAGGGAGGGGAATCTGACTTTGTTGAGACAGCTCCCTTGAGTGGAGCACGATTCCTGGGGAGGGGCTAGCTGTGAGCTGTCAGTAACCAGCATTCCCGGCAGCTGGGGGATGAGGGCCTTCGTCCTGTGAAGGCATTTGTGTGAGTACCCTGCAATCACCTGCACCTGCTCTTCCTCTTGCTGACTGCCTGCTCTTCCACTTGCTGACTACCTGGACCTTGGGCAATTTCCCAACTTCCCCAAGCCTCATGATTCCTTATTTATAAAACGTGAATAAAATCGATTACTCATCACTGAGGGTGCCAATCACTAGAGACATCACAGAGGATTTTGTGACCCAATCCTTTGATTCTCTGGACTCAGGATGTCATTTGATACAGACTTCAGTGAGAAAATTGCCAGGGAAAGGAAATCAGAAAGCTGTCAGTTTGGAAAAGAAGGTAGACATGGCAGTTGTATTGAGCAACTGACCAGGGAATGAGAAGATCAAGCCTCACATGCACAAAGATCAGGCCAAGGGCTTTGTGCCTATGTTTTTGTTGAGATATCTAGGAAATGCCAAGAAAAAATGGTCCTTCTGATCTGGAGAATATTTCCACTTATAAGGGCCCTGAAGAGTCTAGTGGGAAGGCTTGGAGTGAGGTATGGTGGGCATGCTTTCTCCCCCCTCCTACTTGAAGGACAAGAGGAAGAGGAATTTTCAGTCATTCATGTGGCTTCAGAGGTCAGATAGAAGACCAAGGAAGGGGGCATTTAGTTCCTAATTAGAATACAGTAGTCATAGAAAGGAGGCAGCCATACACACATCTGGAGTAAGTCATTCCAGGCAGAAGTGATAGCAAGTGTGAGGCTCTGAGATGGGAATGAACCTGGATGTTGGAGGGACAAAAAGATAACAGGTGTGGAAGGGAAAAAGCTATAGAATGAGTCAGAGGCCACCTCACTTAAGGCCTTGTAGGTCTTGGCAATGTGCTGATTCCATTTTGGCTTCAGTGGGAAGCCATTTAGCTGGAAGTAGTGGGAGGGTGAAGGGTTAGGCAGAAGCATACCCTCATCTGGCCTATACTTCAGGAATACCACTGAACTGGAGATGGACTGGAGCCAGCCGTCATTCAAATAAGATATCGTGGCTTGGACTCAGGCTGTAGCCAAATAGTTGGTAAGAAGCAGTCAGATATAGGAGGTAGAGCCCAAAGGATTACTTTTGGCTTAGATGTGGTCACATGGGAAGAGAGCAAAGTTTGGCTTGAACAACAGGTTGAATGATAATACCACTTGCCAAGCTAGGGAGTGTGTAGAGAGTGCAATTTAATGTAGGTAGAAGAGAAGCGATAGTTCTTGGTAGTACATAGAACTAAAATGTCTATGGGACAGCCAGTGGAGATGTCAATTAGGCAGGTATTTGTGGAGAATTGGCATGCTATCAGGGCTGGAAAAATGTAGATTTGGGAACTGTCAGCAAATAACATTATTTAAAGCCATGAAATGGATGAGATCACCCTGGGAAAGAGTGCAGAGAAGTAAGCCTTGGGACACCCCCAACATTGAAAGGTCCAGTTCAAAGAAATGAGATGGTAGTAGGGGCCTGGGAGGTGGGGGGAAACCCAGGGAAGGGTAGAGTTCAGAGCAAACATATTCAAGTAGTGTTAAGTGTGTAAAGGACGTTCTTAAGAAGGAGGAAGAAAACACTTATGTTGCATGCTGCTGAGAAGTAGAATGAGGTGAGGACAGGAATTTGTCCTTTGGCTTTAGGAAAATGCAGGTCCCTAGAGACCCTGATCAGAACTGTTTCTGATGAATGATGGAGAGATAGATGCGTGGGTGGAGTAGGTGCAGGGACAAACAGCGAGGCACATACAGAAAGAGTGAGTATAAGCATGCATCTGAGGAGCTGAGAAACGAATTGCAGATAGCTGTAGGAGGTGGCAATAGGGCGAGATGGTATCTCATCATGGTTTTGATTTGCATTTTCCTAATAATGAGTGATGTTGGGCATCTTTTCACATGTCTGCTACCCATCTGGATGTCTTTTTGTAAAGTGTCTAGTCATGTCTTCTGCCAAATTCTTAACTGGGTTATTTGTTTTTTGGGTGTTGAGTTTGATTTTTAAAAATTTTAAAATATTAAAAAAATAACACTTACATTATTTTTCCAATGCTCCAAACTAAGTGGTTTAGAGATGGTTACTTGTGTCACTTAGGGCCCAGTGGGAGCTGGGGTCCTGACAGAGGGAAACTGACCCAGAGCCCATCTCTGAACTGCTTTGCCCCACAATCACATGGAAGAAAAACCATGATTATGTTTTTTTTTTTAATTTTTTTTATTTATTTATGATAGTCACACAGAGAGAGAGAGAGAGAGAGAGAGAGAGAGAGAGAGGCAGAGGGAGAAGCAGGCTCCATGCACCGGGAGCCCGACGTGGGATTCGATCCCCGGTCTCCAGGATCGCGCCCTGGGCCAAAGGCAGGCGCCAAACCGCTGCGCCACCCAGGGATCCCCCATGATTATGTTTTAAAGAAGTAAGTTTTAGATTTTGCTTAATATGCACCATGGATCCAATAACCCTTAGCATTTCTTTTAATAGACACCTGTGCTCTCATCAGACAAAGAATTCACCAGGGCAACTTGCACTGACTCAGAGCAGAGCCCCAGTTTGGATCAAGAATATAGCCAAAGGGAGAATGCCTCCCTAGATGCAGGGGAAAGCCCGGCTCCTGGGCCAGAGTCTTTCCAAAGAGCCACTGGGGAGGTACAATGGGACCAAGACCTAGAGAGATTCTGGGCCACTTCCTCGATGCATCCTCAGGATTCCCACCCTCACTTATGCAGACTGCAGCAAGAAATGGATGCATCAAATTTGGCCACCTCTTTGGAAAAGGATATAAGGGAAAACTGTTATTCAGTTTGTGATATCAGGAGACTTGAAAGGTAAGAATCACCACTTTTGCAGATACTTTGTAAATAGCATTTCATTGCTAGAAATTATAATCAAGCAGTTAATAATGGTGTTCAGATGCTTACTGGGTCCAGCACTATTCTAGGCATTTGGCAGAGGTGGGAGGGGTGGGGCAGAAAAAAGAGAAGCATAGGTCTGGAGCTGTTGCAACCACAGTGAGCTTTTGGAAAACTAACCTCACTCGGTGGTCCTCCTGTACCCTTGGAACCTACAGATAGCAGGTGTTAGGTGTTTCTCCCAGCATACAAACCTTTGTGCTACATCCTGCATGCCCTTATTTTTAGTTTTTTAAAGATTGGTTTATTTATTTTAGACAGCAAGTGAGAGAGTGCAGAGGAAGGAGGGGTAGAGGAAGAGGGAGAGAGAAAATCTTCAAGCAGACTCCCTCCTGAGCTCGGTCCCATGACTCTGAGATCAGGGCCTGAGCCGAAATCAAGGTTGGAATTAATTGACCCAGCCACCTAGGCCCCCCACCCCACCTCCTGCATGGCCTTTTAAAGCATTGTGATAAGAAAGAAGTTCCCTTGTATACATCACCCTCTTTATTGCTAATATAATACTTGATAATTGACACCAGTTTTTTTTTTTTTTTATGATAGTCACAGAGAGAGAGAGAGAGAGAGAGAGAGGCAGAGACACAGGCAGAGGGAGCAGCAGGCTCCATGCACCGGGAGCCTGACGTGGGACTCGATCCCGGGTCTCCAGGATCGCACCCTGGGCCAAAGGCAGGCGCCAAACCGCTGCGCCACCCAGGGATTCCTTGACACCAGTTTTAAAAAAAAAAAAAATCTGTCTTTATCTTTAAAGACCGGACTGAAACATTCATTTTAATAGACATTTTTAACTTAGCCTTCATTTTGTGCCTCACCCCCAAGTATTTGCAGTCTTCCATCCTGTTCTGATGGAAAATATTCTGGGTGATTCAGTTTGACAGTATTTATCACATATACTAAGGTGCACAGGAACCTGTTAGGAACAGAGAGAGGTTTCAAATACCTAGAAAGGGGTGAGATACTGCCTCAAGGCACGTGCTAGCTGGATGCATGGGCACAAAGCAGGCAAATGATAAGGAAGGGTGGCTTGTGTTTGACACTGGATATGCCCACTGCTATGAAATGGCTCTTTTTTGTTGGTCATCCTAGAAGGCTGACTAGGGCAGATCTATAGGGCCTGGTAGGTGACATGAAGAATGAAGCAGCCCATTTCATGCAATCAGGCAAGGTGAGATCTGTGACTAATAGGAGCCAGGCACATGTTCTCCAAAAATGTTCAGGGGGCTCCTGCGTGGCTCAGTCGGTTGAGTGTTCGACTCTTGATTTCGGCTCAGGTCATGATCTTGAGGGTAAGATCCAGCCCCACATTCGGCCCCCCACTCAGGGTAGTCTGCTTAAGGTTCTCTCTCTCCCTCTGACCTCTCACCCCTTCAAAATAAATGAATAAATAAAAGCATTCAGGTACAATTTTTATAAGAATGCCATACCAACCAAACAAAAACTAACTAGTCTGCAAAGTAAAACAGAGTGGGCAAGCACATTCATCAGTGGTATTCATTTTCATTGTCTGAAAATGCATAAATACACATGTATTTATCATTTCTTACAATTGTATTCTAAGCAGGAATTGATGTACTTGGTCACACGATAAAGGAAAGAACCTCCAGAGGTTTACCCGAGGACAACTATTAGTGTGATCTTATAGGAAACATTTATGTTTTCCTACTCGATTTCCTTATAGGAATGAGGCTACTCTCTTGGAATTTTAAAGGTTTAACTGCCAGAGAGTACAGGATGATGGACAGAAACCCTGAGCATTGGATTATTGGATTTTAGAGTTACTCTGGGTTTAGCTACAAGCCTGGAGTTTGACTTGCCATGTACTTTTAAACTAATATAGTTAGCAGTTATTAATGTTTTTTTTTTTTTTACTAATTTTAGTTTTGTTGCTGTTTCATTCATGAAGTCACAGAATCAATACAAAAATGATCTGATCAGACTTCATACTCCCTGCTGAAAACTATCCCTGAAGCAGGGGACCTGCTTTTGATTGAATACCTCCAGGGATGCAGAACTTGCTACCTATAAAAGTGGCTCATTTTATCATCATGTATTTGTTGACTAGAAAGTGCTTATATTAGGGTGAAATCTGCCTTTTTTCTATCTTCTACTTATAAGTGTATGCCTATTTTCTCCTATCTTTTGTCATTATTTTTGCAAGAAATATCATATTATTTTTTTTGATCAAATTAAATTTGGCTTTAGTGTTCCTACTTGAAACGGTATACCTGATGTCCAAAACATACCATCTTCGGAGGAAGTTCTCCTCTCCTGGAGTTATACAAGAATCTTGAGGGCTTTTCCAGAGCATTCTGGTGGAGCTTCTGATATTCAGTTAGTCATGCTTGTTACCAAGGCCAATGGTGGTCCATGGAGCCATAAAGAGGCAGCCTTACTGTTTCTCTGTCCTGGCTCCCTCCATGGCCAAAACCTCCCCCTTGTACTTGACCTCCCTGTGGTGCTCCTGGTAATGACAGCCACTCTGCCTCCTCACAATTCCTGGCTGCATTTTTACCATGTTTTTTTCCCCTGCTCAGGAACTTTTCTTTCCTTCCAAAGGAAGGACTGAAACCATGTTAGCTTCTTCTCTAACAGGACATTATTAACTTGCTCTAGATGCATACATAGTGACCATCCCCTACAAGAAGAAAGCATGTCACATGCCCCACAGTCCCTGAACATAGTCCCCCAGTTCCTGGTAGGATTGTGGCTCTTTGCAGACTCCTCTTACAAGTGTATGCACCTCAGTTCTGAGGTGGCTGTTCCAGGCAAATACCTCTTCCTTTCTGGCACCTGTGAGTCAAGTTGTCTTTCTGCAGTTTGGAACCAAAAGAGCACAGACTTCATGAGCATATAGCTGGTTTCAGCTTTAACATGTACTAAGATGTACTAAGTATGCGGGGAGTGTTGACTCCTCTGAGCCTGAGGCTTCTTTTTTATTATTTATTTATTTTTTATTGGTGTTCAATTTTGCCAACATATAGAATAACACCCAGTGCTCATCCTGTCAAGTGCCCACCTCAGTGCCCGTCACCCAGTCACCCCCACCCCCCACCCTCCTCCCCTTCCACCACCCCTAGTTCGTTTCCCAGAGTTAGGAGTCTTTCATGTTCTGTCTCCCTTTCTGGTATTTCCCACTCATTTTTTCTCCTTTCCCCTTTATTCTCTTTCACTATAGCTTCTTTTTTATAAAATAATAAATTTATTTTTTATTGGTGTTCAATTTTGCCAACATACAGAATAACACCCAGTGCTCATCCTGTCAAGTGCCCACCTCAGTGCCCGTCACCCAGTCACCCCCACCCCCCGCCCACCTCCCCTTCCACCACCCCTAGTTCGTTTCCCAGAGTTAGGAGTCTTTCATGTTCTGTCTCCCTTTCTGGTATTTCCCACTCATTTTTTCTCCTTTCCCCTTTATTCTCTTTCACTATAGCTTCTTTTTTATAAAATAATAAATTTATTTTTTATTGGTGTTCAATTTGCCAACATACAGAATAACACCCAGTGGTCATCCTGTCAAGTGCCCCCTCAGTGCCCGCCACCCATTCACACCCACCGCCCCCCCCCCGCCCTCCTCCCCTTCCACCACCCCTAGTTCGTTTCCCAGAGTTAGGAGTCTTCATGTTCTGTCTCCCTTTCTGATATTTCCTACCCATTTCTTCTCCCTTCCCTTCAATTCCCTTTCACTATTATTTATATTCCCCAAATGAATGAGAACGTATAATGTTTGTCCTTCTCCAATTGACTTACTTCACTCAGCATAATACCCTCCAGTTCCATCCACATCAAAGCAAATGGTGGGTATTTGTGTTTCTAATGGCTGAGTAATATCCCATTGTATACATAAACCACATCTTCTTTATCCATTCATCTTTCGATGGACACGGAGGCTCCTTCCACAGTTTGGCTATTGTGGACATTCCTGCCAGAAACATCGGGGTGCAGGTGTCCTGGCGTTTCACTGCATCTGTATCTTTGGGGTAAATCCCCAGCAGTGCAATTGCTGGGTCGTAGGGCAGGTCTAATATTAACTCTTTGAGGAACCTCCACACAGTTTTCCAGAGTGGCTGCACCAGTTCACATTCCCTTTTCTCTGCATCCTCTCCAACATTTTGTTGTGCCCAAGATTGAGAATCCGAGAAACCACCAAGGAGCCGACACCGATGCAAACACACGAGGGTTTATTTACAAGCTCGAGCTTGGGTCCAAGTGCACCCGACACAGCGGAGCAGAGACTTGGACCCCTAGACTAAGAGGCGTAGCAGCTTTATAGGGGCCAGTGGCCCTTGGAATACGCAGAAAGTTGCACAGTCATGTCGGTCCACACGCAGGTGGCCGATTGAATTACACCTTACCCTATAGTATCCACTTGAGCTGGCCTATTATTTTGGTCAGAATCGCTGCGGGGTTTTGGCGGGCACAAAGCAGGGTTACATTGTTATGAGCCGATTTCCGATTAGGGTGTGCCCAGCGGTTGACTAGGGTGGGGCAGCGCCTTAAGCAATAAGCAGGTCTTGTGGGGGTTCTACAGGAGGTGGCGGGTGTAGCACAAAATGTAATCAGTCCTGCTCTGCTTGTCCAGGGGTAGGGGATTTTTGTTAAATTTCCTGGTTCCCACAATTTTTGGTTTCCTGCCTTGTTAATTTTCCCCATTCTCACTGGTGTGAGGTGGTATCTCATTGTGGTTTTGATTTGTATTTCCCTGATGGCAAGTGATGCAGAGCATAAGAATGAAACTAGACCACTCCCTTGCACCATACACAAAGATAAACTCAAAATGGATGAAAGATCTAAATGTGAGACAAGATTCCATCAAAATCCTAGAGGAGAACACAGGCAACACCCTTTTTGAACTTGGCCACAGTAACTTCTTGCAAGATACATACACGAAGGCAAAAGAAACAAAAGCAAAAATGAACTATTGGGACTTCATCAAAATAAGAAGCTTTTGCACAGCAAAAGAAACAGTCAACAAAACCCAAAGACAACCTACAGAATGGGAGAAGGTATTTGCAAATGATGTATCAGATAAAGGGCTAGTTTCCAAGATCTATAAAGAACTTATTAAACTCAACAGCAAAGAAACAAACAATCCAATCATGAAATGGGCAAAAGACAGGAACAGAAATCTCACAGAGGAAGACATAGACATGGCCAACACTATAGCTTCTTAAATATAAACAAAGACCAGGATGGTGCCACAGGACATTCTGCAGGTCAAAAGAAAGAACTCCTAACTCTGGGAAACGAAGTAGGGGTGGTGGAAGGGGAGGTGGGCAGGGGGTGGGGGTGACTGGGTGACGGGCACTGAGGGGGGCACTTGATGGGATGAGCACTGGGTGTTATTCTGTATGTTGGCAAATTGAACACCAATAAAAAATAAATTTATTATTAAAAATTATTTAAATAAATAGTTTGAGTTTCAGAGAAGAGAACAAACAAAAAAACAAAGAACACCTGCTGAGTCCTCTCAAGGCACCTGGCATGCCACAGGAACTTAACAAAAGTCAATTTCTTTCCCTTTCTTGAATTGTTTCTAGCTAAAGAATGAATCCCATCAACTGAAATTCCCAGTAAATTGCCAGAATTTACCATCTGCCAGGTGGCTCCTTCCTAGAGCCAGGTGGCTGCCAGCAAATCCAGAGTGTTCATGGAGGAGATGAGATTTTACTTTTCCTTCCTTGTTCTTTTCTTTTACAACTGTACAACTAGAGACTCCATCATGTCACAGTAGGTGCTTATAAAGCATGCTAATAAAGCAGTACAGTACATTTTCATGGAGGAGAGTTAGAATTGCCTGCTGCCGGAGGGAGGACTTGGCACTTGGCCAGAGTCGCATCTTAAGCAAGGTTTGTTTCTAAAGTTAGGGCATTGAGCAAAAATCACATGAAGTGAACATCACTTTGGAAGGTGTGATGTTCTTTGCTCCTCTGGTGTGGGAGGAGATTGCTTTTTCTTTGAGCCTCAAGTGAAGGGCCTTGCTGTCTGCCAAATACTTATCTTTATGTGCTGGACTCATAGGAATGAATGGGGATAGCAGATTTGAGGCTTTCACTTGTGTTCATTCCAGGGCTTATGCTCATAGATTGGAGAGCTGGTCATTGCAGGATGTATAAGGTTATTTCTCTCTCTCTCTCCCTCCTAGCACATATAGTTAAATTCATGTAATTAAAATGCAAGTATCATTTAGTGAAAGTGATGTTGTAAGTCTTCATGGTTGTTAAGTATGCAAAATGAAGCCAGTGTCCTTGAAATGAACCTAAAGTTACAGTACACTTTCCGGAAAGGGTGCTGTTTCTGGAATAGCAAAGAATGAGTAGGAGGCTATAGGTCAAACTCAATAGCAGCTGCCATACCTGCGGTGACATAAGCGTAGCTGGCCGAGGCATGAAGCTGCCAGGTGAGTGGCCTCTTGGTTAAATAGGAAGGCACAGGGAACCTCTGTGAGGTCAGAAGCATGCCTGAGGGAAGAGAGTGAGGCCTGTGCCTGGTCAAGAATGGCAGTAGTCCAAAAGCAGAGCTGGGGCAGACTGGGGCCTGGTGTTGACTGCAGCTGGCTTCTCTCTGCACACTTACAGGTTCCCAGGAGATGCCCCTAAGCCCTCTGCTCACTCCCTGCCAACCACACATGGTCAGGCACACTACTCCAATAACTCCTAAATACTGGGCTTCAGCTCAGGATTGTCATGCAAGCGTCAAACTCAGCAGTCCACTGGACTTATCTCCTTGATGTCTTAGAGACACTGCAAGGTCACCCTTGGGACCAGCAAGGCCCCTCCAGACACTCTGACACCTCAACCTCTTGCAAGAGCTTATCAGAAAGGTTGGAGGAGGTTGGTGGTGGGAGGTCAGGCACTGTCAGACATTGTAGTGGCCCAAGGCATGTGTTGTCACCTGCTTCTCCTCCAGCCAGAGGGAGGGAGGGAGGGAGTGTGAGAGGTAGTGGGCTGCTTGTGGAGGCAGGGGTGTGGGGGGTGTGGGGAGAGTGCCTGGGCAAGAGGCTGGATTTCCTGTTCTTTTTTTTTTTTTAAGATTTTATTTACTTATTCATGAGAGACACAGAGAAAGAGAGAGACAGAGACATAGGCAGAGGGAGAAGCAGGCTCCCCACTGGGAGCCCAATGCAGGACCCAGGATCACGATCTGAGCCAAAGGCAGAAGCTCAACCACTGAGCCACCCAGGCGTCCCTGATTTCTCTTTCCATGACAAAACTTCCACAGTGTTCCTTTCCATACTTATAAGGAGATGCATTTTCTACACAGTTTGGTCAAATGCTTTAAGATTTTAAACCAATTTTCTTCCAAAGTGCTTAGTGATTTTAAAATATTGCTTTCCTAAAGTGAGTATTCCTCTTAGAGTCCAGGTAGCATACAGTCTCCTTTTTATGCACATGAGTGTGCATCTATTTACATGAAATACACATTTACATATATCCTGTAGGTCTCATGCGCAGAAATAACATCTTTTTGATGGTGAAACTCAGGTTGGTGAAACTCCAGTTATACTGGGGAGGACTGACCCTCTGTGCATTTGGGGGCTTGTAGCTATTGAGAGGCATCAAAGCTGAGTTTACAAGAAAGGGACATCTCGGGGAAGGGGGAGGGAGGGGAGAGCAGAGGGTATGTAATAAAGCAACACATTGCTTTGGATGTGGGGAAGGAGGCTGATAAATGAGAATTCGTATGTTTGATGAAAAGCTAAATCTGCTTGCATTTCTTATAGATTTTCCTCCTCATCCTCTCTAACCGGGCTTTCAACAGATATTTTCTGACCACATTCTCTGCATGTTTGAAGAGCTGTACAAAGTGCTCTGCCATCTGTCTGGACTGCTTTTTCTAATCAGAGAGCATGTGGAGTGACCTTTGGGCAGTCCCTGGAATGTGTGTTCTTCCACTGTTGTGCCTGAATCTTCACAGTCAGACAATGTGCCTTTCTCATCGCTCATCCACTTCCTGTGTCACACGGGGACTAAATGTCACTCCAGCTGGCTGCCTCTCCAAATAGGCCCTTTCTCAGCACTACAAAAAGGACTTGATATTTGCACGAAGTGCTTTGAAGGTCACCTGCTTGTGTTGATCCCAGCCTCCTGCTTGGGCTCTTTCCCCTGACCCTTCTGTCGAAATGACAATCGTCATCATTATGATGATAGCCTCTCCCATTTACTGAGGACTCCTCCCGTACCAGGAGCCATGAACGTATGTACCAGAATTATGTGATCTAAGCAATTCTATAAATTTCTTGACCTTCCCATTTTTCAGATGAGCAAACTGAGGTCCCAGAGAAGTTAATAAACTTACCTGAGGTCTCCCTAACCCCCCATATGAAGAATCAGTCCTAGAACAGAGTCATAGCTCTGTTTTCGATGCCATGTCCTCTGGCAAGTCCTCCGTGGTCTCCTGGGCTCAGTCAGGAGCCCCCCTGCTCCCATAATGCTCTATGCTGCCTCTACCATAGCACTCTCTCCCTGGATTCTAACATTTGTTCACTGCTCACTCTTCCCACTAAATCAGGGGATCCTCAAAGACAGGGCCATGCCTTGTTTACTTTTCAGAGCAGTCTCTGGCAGGAGCTGTTTGGACACTGTCTGGCTCTCCTATGCTGTGTCATGATGAACATCCTGAAAGCAAGGAAAGTGGGGAGAGGAATTTCTTATCAATGCTGGAAGACACATGGGTTTCTGTTTTCTAGTCCTGAATTGGACACAGATGATGAGGAGAGAGACACGGGTCATCTACGTAAAGCCTCTTCTTCCACTGTGGAAAATGAAGCATATCTTACCATCAACTCTACATGGGAAGGCCAGCTACCCTGTGAAAAATGTTTGGAGGCAGATTCAGAGACCATTCCCTTGCCACAGTTCTGTTCTTGGAGTTTCCTCTCAGAGTCTTTGCCTGCAGAAGAAGTCTGTGATAGTGAGAGTGAATGGGAAGACCTAGAGGAGGCTGTGGACTTGGATAATGGTACCCTCAGGTGGCTGCCTCCTACTCTGGGTAGACTGAGGCTGTGCTGAATTCTTCTAGTGGGGCTCAGAGTTCACCTTGGCTGGGTGATGGTCCATGGGCATCATTCGTGTCCCTTATGCCCCCTCAGGAGGTCACACCTCATCATGGCACTTACAATAGCCCATGTTCCATGACAACAACGCTAAAAAGATCAGGTTATTGTCATTCCCATTTCATAGATGACACATTCGGGGCTTTTTCAGGGTCACACAGTGACTTTTCTAGGGTCACACACATCCCTGGCTCTCCCCCTCCTCAGACTGCATGTTCAGTGCTCTCCTCTGCTGCCACCAGCATGTGGCTGGGTGGACCTTCTCTCTTTTGGTGGGCTGCTTGTGAAGTGCTGATTCCTCTTTTGTGTGCTCCTGCCTGCCCTCTGGCTAAATATATTTCAGAGAAGAGCCTCAGAGAAGGGCCATGTAATGTGGCCCTTCTCAACAGCTGCTATGCCTCAACACAGTGAGCTTTTTCTTGATCAAGAAAGTCAATCTGTCAACAGAAGACGCCACCATAAGTTGACTCTGGGTCAGAGAGCTGGAGTCGGATGGTACTGAAGACAAGCGAAGAATAAGTATCATAGAAACTGTCAGACTAGGGGACACCTGGGTGGCTCAGTGGTTGAGCATCTGCCTTCGGCTCAGGGCATGATCCTGGGATCCTGGGATCCAGTCCCACATCGGGCTCCCCCCGGGGAACCTGCTTCTCCCTCTGCCTGTGTCTCTGCCTCCATGTGTCTCTCATGAATGAGTAAATAAAATCTTAAAAAAAAATAAACTGTCAGACTGGGAGCAGAGTGGGTTAAACTCTTGACAGCTTGGCAAACCACCCAAAATCCTGTTAAAGTATCTATAGCATATGTTGTTCCAGTCAGTTTATTTATTTTTTTTCCAGTCAGTTTAAAATGCTGAATGCTCAAGAAACTTCCATATAAACATATTTTCAAGGCACAAAGAAACTTACCAAGGCATTGGCTCATGAAGATTTGGGTGTGATCGAAGCAGTCTTGTTCACTTTCATACAATTGTGCCCTAGCTACATTTTTCCTGCAATGATTGACCTAGATTCTTAGATGCCCATGGCAGGCAAGCTGATGACGTGGGTGGATATTGGAAATTCAGATGTGACAGAAGGACTGGTTCTGATCTGAAATAGGAAGCAACACATTAACAGAGGGGAGGACCTGGAGGCTTTGAAGACCATGCCTGCCATCCATATGGAAGTTGGACACTGACAGCTTTGGGGATGATGAACAATGGATTCACAGGAGTGTGGAGCCAGCAGAGGGTGCCTTATATGTGGAGGGCAGTCCTTCTAGAGTGGGGTTCTCAGGGCTGGGAGCTAAAAGAAGATGGGGTGAGCAATGCTTTGAGGACCCAAGCAGCCAAGAGCCCCCAAATTTCAGTACTTATGAAATGTCCCAGGAGATCTGCAGTCCCCCTGGGGATCCAAGCCTTCCTCTGCCATTTGCTGCAGATCACCCAGTGACTTTGAAACCATCCAAGATTCAGCTGACTACCAAATGGGGATAGTGAAAGCCACCTCATACTGTCATTATAAGAGATGACAATGCATGTTAAGGGTTTAGCACACTGCTTGGTGAGTAGTAAGGACTCACAAAGTCTTAATTCACTTTAGTCCTAAGTCATAAAGGAGGGCATTATATCAATGAGATGATGCAGCCTTTATGAATGCATTCAGTCCTGTTTGGTTTTTCCCATGTAGACAAAGGAGCCAGGTAACCTTTTCAGACTTGTGCTCTAATGTGAGGGGTGAGGAGAGGTGGGGAGAAATACTAGTTCATGGCAAGGGTATCTGAATCTGGATGTACTGAAGAGCTCTCAGCTATGGACAATGGCTTGGAATGTAATTAGGCCTAGGCCTGCCATAGTCACTTACTCTACTGTGCTGAGAAGGCAGGCCTGCAAGTTAGTGCTCAAGGTGTGAGTTCATAGCCTGGGCTCTGTGGAACAGCCCATAGATAGGCTTCAAGGCACCCAAGCACCTCTAGAGTTAGAATACTGACTTCCTTGCTTCTTTTGGAAAAAGAAACCCCCTCCCTTTTTTTTTGAAAAAGCAACTCCTAGTATCCCTTAAGTTCTCTAAGTGACCCACAATCCTCAAAAGATTAAGGATAGTTATTGATTATCTATTTCATTCTGGAAGTGAGGAGAACTTGAAGAGTATAAGGAGGACTTTATTTATGGATGGAATCATACATCCTTTAAAACTATATAATAAATTATTTTCTTGGTCCTTTTAGACAATGAGATAATATTGGTACATAGGCAGTTTCCACAAATAATTTCATTTGGTCCTCATATCAACTTTGAATGGTATTCTTATTCTTCTTTTAAAAATGGGACTTAAAAGGTTTATTTAATTTGTCCAAGATCATACAGTTAGGAGGGTCAGATTCACACTGCATCAGTCTGTTTCAACTTTTGGTGCATTTTTGCATTTTTCCCTAGAATGTGTTTTCCATGTGGACTTGTGTGTCACACATGCCTTTACATCACGTGTCATGAGTCCGACTATTTCTCTCACGAAATATTTCTCTCTTAGGAGGCTAAAACAATCCCTGCTGTCTGGTGGGATTGAGAAGGCAATTGAACTGCTCTCTTTAGTGAAGGCAGCCAGCCTCAGGGCGAGGCAAGCCAGTGAAAGCTGCTTGTAGTTTTAGGTGCACAGAGAAAGTCTGAAAACCTCCAAGGTTTCTGCATGGACATCCTTTTGACAATGATCACATGGAAGAGCCCTTAGATGTTCTTGGTCCAGAGAATGTACGTCTGAGCTCTACAGCCAGGAAAGAAGCCTGTGGGTCCCTGAGAAGGCAACATGGAATGGAGGGTCTGGCCCAGTTAAGAATTAACTTCAAAAAGATCACACCTGTCACTTCTGAGACTCATTTTTTTTTAAAGATTTTATTTATTTATTCATGAGAATACACAGAGAGGAGAGAGAGAGAGGCAGAGACACAGGCAGAGAGAGAAGCAGGCTCCATTCTGGAAGCCCGACGTGGGACTCCATCCAGGGTCTCCAGGATCACATCCTGGGCTGCAGGCGGCACTAAACCGCTGAGCCACCAGGGCTGCCCCTGAGACTCATTTTGAATAGCAGTTGTGACCTCTCTTCCATTCTGGGGTTTATGTTGAATAAAGCTGTGTGTGTGTGTGTGTGCATGTGTGTGCATGCATGTGTGTGTTCATATGTGTGCTTATGGTGGGCTTCCCCCTTGTGAAAGGATCTGAGAACCAACCACCTACATGAAGAGAAGCCAGCCCAGGGTGAGGTCTCACGGCGGCCACACCAATACACAGTTCCTGGGACAGATGCAATGTTCCAGTTTGCACTTTTTAGTTCTCCATTGGTTGAAGGAGTCCTCACAGTTTTCAAAGTTCTGTTAGTTCCGTTGAGGGAATCTCCCGAGAGCCTTGGCTCAAGGCCCCAGGAGTACCATGTGTTGACATCTTGTTCTTCCTATGCAACTCCAGATGGTTAGACGTTCTTTTAAAAGCACTTTCCTGGGGATCCCTGGGTGGCTCAGCGGTTTGGTGCCTGCCTTCAGCCCAGGGCGCGATCCTGGAGTCCTGGGATCAAGTCCCAAGTCGGGCTCCTGCCTGGAGCCTGCTTTTCCCTTTGCCTGTGTCTCTGCCTCTCTCTCTCTCTCTCTCTCTCTCTTTCTATCATAAATAAATAAAATCTTTTAAAAAATAAAAGCACTTTCCTTTTGAACTCAGCAACCTGATCCTAAAGATGATATGAAGGAAAAGTAAGATGGGAACATCTAATGAAAAAGAAAGAGAGAAGTGGTAGATCCAGCATTACCAGAGGTTATGATATGTATATACCCTTCACCATAACAAGAAACTAAAACTAGATGGGGTTAACAAATACACCAAAAAGGAAATAAATAGAGCTGGTGGACCACTGTGTGAGGCAAGGAACGCACTTGACATGATGTAACAGGGGATACATGGCAGTCAGCATTTCAACATGGGGGAAGGAAGCCACCTTCATAGACCAAACTGGGGTAGCAGGAAAAGTGGATTTAAATTCAAAGTCTACTTCATTTGTTAAAACTACTGATGAGTTGATTAGAAAAAACTGTTTGTTTCTGTTTGAGAAAAGATGTAGAAAACAGACTCTGGTTTTATCAGATCTACAGAGGAATAATACAGTTCTTCTGGCTTACAGCAATAATAAAGCATAAAAAAGAGGAACTACAAAGTTGACGATATGAGAAAATGTTAACACTTCTGTACAGAAAAATGCCAAAATTAATCCCTGGGCCTGGGATCAGCCAAAGGCAGATGCTCAACCACTGAGCCACCCAGGTGCCCCAATCCCTTTACTTTTCTATATTTATTACTTGTACAATAAATTTTAAGTTGAAAACAAGAAACTGAAACAGAAAATAAAAGAGACAAAAGAAGAAATAAGGACAAAATTTTTATTTTTTATTATTTATTATTTTTATTTTTTTAATAATAAATTTATTTTTTATTGGTGTTCAATTTGCAGGTATCCCGGCGTTTCACTGCATCTGTATCTTTGGGGTAAATCCCCAGCAGTGTAATTGCTGGGTCGTAGGGCAGGTCTATTTTTAACTCTTTGGGGAACTTCCACACAGTTTTCCAGAGTGGCTGCACCTAGGTACAGCCAGGTGTGAGGATGTACACTGCAGAAGCCAGACTTGGAAGCAGTTTGCAGAAATGGGCTGAATCCCTTAGGGACTGCACTGCCCTTTCTGATGTTTGCTCTGAAACAAAGCAAGTAGCAGCTACAATCAAGGCCACCTAAGACAAATTAATGTGTTCTTCCTGAGATATGGCTCCAAATGAGTAAACAGGCCTGGGGGAATGGAGAAGATCCTACAGGCAAGAGGACCAGATTCTTTTTGAACCTGTAGGCCTCCATTTCTTTTCCAAAGAGGAAATAAGCAACCAGGGTTCAGCAGAGTGCAAGAAGTTTCAAAACTGTAAATACTCTTATTCACTCACTTAATTGCACACTTGATTAATTCCCTAAACTTGAGGCCTATGAAACTGTGTAATAGTGCACATAGCGGGCTCTAGCCCTGAGTGCCTTTGAAACAAGCCTCTTCAAATGCCTGGAAATTTCTTTTTCATTAATAGCAAAACATGCTAAATGACCTATAAGACTTCTCTCATAAAGAGAATAAGAAAGAAAAAATAAAAGTACATAAAGAAGAGTTCATAAATTAAATTTTAGAGGGACACCTGCACCCCGATGTTTCTAGCAGCAATGTCCACAATAGCCAAACTGTGGAAGGAGCCTCGGTGTCCATCGAAAGATGAAGGGATAAAGAAGATGTGGTCTATGTATACAATGGAATATTACTCATCCATTAGAAATGACAAATACCCACCATTTGTTTCAACGTGGATGGAAGTGGAGGGTATTATGCTGAATGAAATAAGTCAATCGGAGAAGGACAAACATTATATGGTCTCATTCATTTGGGGAATATAAATAATAGTGAAAGGGAATAGAAGGGAAGGGAGAAGAAATGGGTAGGAAATACCAGAAAGGGAGACAGAACACGAAGACTCCTAACTCTGGGAAACGAACTAGGGGTGGTGGAAGGGGAGAAGGGCGGGGGGTGGGGGTGAATGGGTAAGGGGCACTGAGGTGGGGCACTTGACGGGGGTGAGCACTGGGTGTTATTCTGTATGTTGGCAAATTGAACATCATTAAAAAATAAATTTATTAAAAAAAAAAGGAATCACCTGTAGAGGGTGTTTAAAAAATATAGCTTTACTGTTCTCATCCACCATGGAGACAGACTCTGAATCAGCAAGGCGGGGTAAAACCCAGAATCTGTTCTTTTATCAAGCTCAGCAGAGAATTGTATGTATGGCCAGATTTGGGAATCACTGATGCAAACTCTTCACTAAATATTTGTTAAGCTTCTATTTTGTGCCAGCACACCATTTGTATAAGGTCGAACATAAGCTCTAACATATACATGTTTACCCCTAAGTTCTAGTAGAGCTAGAGTGGACTTCCCAACTCAATATGGTAAAAGATGTGAATTCTCCCCAACAAAATTTCATTTAGAGGTATAATGTAATTCCTATCAAATTCCCACCAAGGTATGTTGTAGATATAACATGCTTATTCTAAACTTCATAAATTTTATTTTATATTTTAAGTATGATTCATATTATATAGATAAAAAATATATACTGGAAAGGCTCAGGCCCTAGAATAACTAAAATAATCTTGAAAAAGCAAAATAAAATGGAAGGAATAGCTGTGTCAAACATTAAAGCTTATTATATAGCTACCAGAATTGAGACAGTGTGGTATGGCAGACCAGTAGACACAGATCAATGGAATAAAGAACTCAGGAATAAACCCACACAAATATTTCCAACTGATTTTTGACAAAGGGGCAGAAGACATTTAATAGAGAAATGATAGCCATTCAATAAATGGTACTGAAACAATTGGCCATCTATAGATCAAGAAAGAGAGAGAGACAGAGAGAGAGAGAGAGAGAGAGAGAGAACTGACCTAAATACCTCATACAAAAATGAACTCAAAATGGATCACAGATTTAAATGAAAATGTAAAATTTTGGGACTTTTAGGGGAAAAAACCCCAACAACCCAGGAAAGCACTGGGAACCAGGGCTAGGCAAAGCGTTTTCAGACTTTACATCAAAAGCATGACACATAAAAGGAAAATGGATAAATTGGTCTTTTGCCCAGTGTAAGATTCTGTTAAGAGGATAAAAAGACAAACTGTAAAGTGGGGGGAAATGTTTAAAAATCATACATCCAACAAAGACTAGTATGTAGAATATATAAAGAACTCTCAAAACTCAGCAGTAAAAAGCCAAAAATACAATTAGGAAATAGGGAAAAGACATGAACAGATATTTCCCCAAGGATTATATCCAGATGACAAGTAAGCACATATAAAGGTGTTCAATCTGATTAGCTATTGGGGAAATGCGAAAATCAAACCACAAAAAGATACTTCTATACATATCAGAATGATAAATAAGAAAAAATGACAATACCAAATGCTGGCAAAGATGCGGATAGACTGAGTAACTCACACATTGCCAGTGGGACCGTAAAATGCTGTAGTCACTATGGAAAACAGTGTGGTAGTTTCTGTAAATAAGTAAAAATGCAATTACCATAAGACTCAGCAGTTGCATTTTAGGCACTTATCTCAGAGAAAGGAAACATACTCACGCAAAAACCTGTACACAAATGTTCATAGCAGCTTTCTTTGTAATAGCTCCAAACTGGAAATAATCCATCTGGATTGTTCAACCATGTGAAGGATTAAACAAATCATGATACATCTATACCCAAAAGGATGAACTATGCACATTTGTATGGATCTCTGGAGAATTATGCCAAGAAGAAGCCAGTCACAAAACAGCATGCAGTATGATTCCATTTATACAACAGTCTTGAGGTGACAAAGTTCTAGAAATGGAGAACAGATCCGTGGTTACCTTAGGTTAAAGAGGGGGCAGGAATATGAGGGTGATCATAAAAGGGCACCAGGAGGGACTCTGATAGTAATGGAACTGTTCTCTATCTTGACTGTGGTGTTGGATACATGAACCTACCCACATGATAAAATTGTATAGAACTTAACACAAACAGTACAAGTAAGACAAAAGAAATCTAAATAAGAGAGATGGATGAATGTCAATATCCTGGTTGTGATATTATACTAGTTTCATAACATGTTATCCTTAGGGCAAACTGAGTAAAGGGCACAGGGGATCATCTATATTATATTTTATAACTACATGTGAATCTATAATTATCTCAAAGTAAAAAAGTTTAATTAAAAAAATGGTCTTCCCAATGAGGTTTCAACCATGTCAGGGCTGCTCCCATACTGGCAGGGCAGGTTCCACAGAAAGGTACAGATCCATTAACCAAGAGTGAGAGCTCTCAGCCTCTGTTGCTAGCTGTGTTGGGAAGTGCTCACAACCCTCCAACAGCACCTCTATGTAGTGCTATCATCATGGTACTTGCAGTGTATTTTTTCCCCCATAAATGACAGTTCCATCCTTCAGCAACACAAATCTCTGCTGCAGAATAAGGAACTCAGCTTCAGAGTCAAGCAATCCTAGAGAAAAATGAATGGGAAGAATATTGGAACAACTCTAACAACTCTTCTGCCCCATCTTCAGCTTGACACACATTCACTGAGTACCTACTATATATAGCATGCTCTGGGCAAGGCTGAGGTGATAGAGGTGACTGGATGGTGATTACTCCGTGGAAGCTTGTGTCTTGTGAAGGAGATAAAATACAAACACATCACTATAACCACTGGGAATAATGCTAGACTGAGCATAGTAAAAAATGTTGTAAAAAAGCATAGTAAAAGATGTATAGAGAAAAGGGATTTTTCCCAAAAGGGAGTATCAGTCCTGCCTGAAGGGAGTGTCTGGGATGGGGTAGCACAATGTTCCTCTAAGAGGAGAGGTATAGGCCTTGAAAGGCATGGGGATGCAGCACACAGCAGAGTGAACAAGGGTACTAAGAGGTAGGAGAGGAGCCAGGAGATCGGGTGTGGACAGATTATGAAACTAAGGTTGGGTTTTCAGCAGTTTATTATAATCAGGACTCTAATCAGAAAAACTAGTCTGGTTTGTGGGGTGGAGGAAGGATTGGTATGGGAAAGACAAAAGGTAATCAGATCATTTTGGACACCACTGCTGATTCTGGAGCAGAAGGAATGGTGGTCTCATCAACTGAGATGGGGGATGATCAAGGAATATCATATTTAGTGATAAGTTTGGTTTTATTCATTCTGAATTTGAGATATCTGTGGATAGGGGGAACCTTAGAGGGATAGTTTCATTAAGATGGGATCATCATGAAGTACATTACAAGAGGTACCATTACTGAGGGCTCACGGCAATGCTATGACATGGTTTTATCTACAAGAGATTCTGTAGAACAGACTGTAAAGATAACCACACTATGAAGCTCTAATATAATGGGAGTAGCAGAAGGAAGGACATCCTTATGTAGCACATGCTCCCTTCTTCATTCAATTAATTACTCAAGAGTCACCCTGACTGGCAAGCCAGCAGCACTGGCTTCACCCACCCATAGCCTATAAGGCAAGAGGCAAGAGGACAAGAATGGAAAATTCTTCTGAAAACAGGTGTTGGAATGCTATGGCATTTCCACTTCCATACCTGGGAGGGAGGACGGAGCTTCACCTGGCATAAGAGAATAAATTATAAGGCTTAATAGGCTTTCCTGCAGTTGTTGTTGTTGATGGGGACACGGGTGTGTAGCTGTATCCTAGCAGACTCTAAGCCAAGTGTGGGTAATGGTCTGGTGAGGACAAAGAAAAGATCCAGATTCAGAGCTTGAGACATAGGGTTACTGGGACAACGTATGTACAGGGAGTCCAGAGGTGGTTGACTGGGCAAAGCAACTGCTGCTGGGATCTACAAGTAGTAAGCCTTTAAAATGTAGCATCTAGTCTAGTAACTATCTGTGGCCTCTCCCTACTTGTGTGGCCAGCATTCCAAGGAGATGAAAGGCTCCTGTCTGAACATTCTTCATTATAAGGGACATATGCTCCAGGTTGGCTACCCCCAGAGCCCCTGATCTTGAAGGGTGAAAAACATGTTCTTCTCCATATTCTGCTTGATGGGAATATTGAAGGAGGATGGGATCTCTACATTCTCAAGATAGTGATTAACAGGGACATTCAGGGTGTGCTCACACAAACTAGCTATCCAGCATGTACCATACAAAGGGGTTGGTATCTAATCCATGCCTGAGGAATCTAAAGGTGAGAAGTGATAGCAGAAACAACAAGCCTGGTGGGAGAGCAAAGAGAAAAAAGACTTCTCAGGAATAAATTGTCATACTCTTGGAAGGGTAAGGATGCAGAAGCCTTTCTTATAGCCACATGGCCATATAGGAGGGGCACAGCCCAAAGCCTTTGTAAAATAAGTAGGCATCACATGGGCCCAACCAGAGAGTCAGAACCTCAGCTCACACAGAAGATCTATTAGTGAGAATTATAAAAAGCCATCCTGCTGTGGATAAATTATACAAAAGTGGCCTTTTTATCCCTTTGAGAAGTCCTTTATTGGGGCACAAAACCAAGTCGGCATTTGACCTCCATTTACCCATTTTTCTGGCATCTTTACTCACAGCACAGACTACATAAACTCATTGGTACTCTGGAGCAGGTAGGAACAGAGGAAGGGCACTGTAGATAGCTGGCCAGAGACAACATCACCCAGGCAGTGGAGTTGCACTTGGAGACACCCTGCAGGAGAATTCATAGGGAACAACAAGATTCTCTTGCAGGACAAACAGGCTGCTCAAAATACCTGTGGAGCCCAGAGGGCCTAGTGCTGGATTCCAGTTGCAGAGGTATCAGAACCTGAGTCTGGAGAGAAGGATGTGGGTGGGCAGCCTCTTGAGGAAGGACAAATGGATGCACCATTTTCTCGTGCCTGTTTGAGGCCCATAGCAGTACCAGCTTCAAGGTCAGAGACAGTCTAACAGACAGGAGGGTAAAGGGAATCTTACACTGAAATGGGACTGTCCTGGGTGTTCAAAGTTATGGACCTGCCCAGGATTTTATATGCAAGGGCCCAGGAAAAAAATGCATCTGGACATTGAACTTGATGGCATTGAAGAGAAACAAAGAAGTTGCCTTCTGTGTGCACCTTATTCGGCCTAATTGATAAGATACAATACAATGACATCTGTATTCTTGCTGGAAAGCTCAGGGCATAGCACAGACCAAGGGGTAATACGTGAGGTTTGAAAGGCACATGTCTAGCTCCTCTGTTAGAATTTGGCAGTGTTTGCAGTTCACTTTCTGCCATATCATTATTTTATTGTGAATAAGTAGAGTTGGAAGTGGAAGGCAGGGCATTTATATACAAGAGTTTGTGGCAGGCTTGCCTGTCAGCTTAGCACCTCTTCTGTCAAAGCCTAAGGATCCTCTCTCTCCTTGTGGGGTGTGCATGCAGATTGATGGACTGGTTGAAGGCTGCAGACAGATGAGCAGCCAACTAATGGATCAATCAATTAATATTTATTGGGCATCTACCATGTGCCAGGCTTGGGGACTAGGCAGCTGGGAATTCACAACGAGGTAAGTACACATCTTTCTGCTCTTTAAATAAAATAGTTTTCAGCTTCCACTGGGATTTTTACCAGTGTTGTACTTTCCACGATTTATTTTTATAGAGCCTTTTATGTGAAGTGTCTCAAAGCTAAGCAGAGAGAAAGAAACACACAGAAATGCCCCACGGCTTCTTCTAAGCTCACGATCGTCATCGACTGACGCTTGGTGGTGCTGAGTGGGAAGGACGCCATCTAAAAATAAATCAGGCTGCAAAGCAGAGGCCTGTATCATGATAGATCCTAGGAAAGGTTAGTGTTGCTGAAATGAATCTTTTTTTCTTACTCTTCATTATGTGTTCTTCCCTGGTTCAAGCTAGGTTTAGAAAACTGAACTCGCCCATGGACCTTGTGAACTGTGAAAAAATGACTTTGGGTTCTGAGGTCCTGTGTGTGAGCTGTTCACTAGGGTCTGGAAGGCCCTTATGGCTCCTCTCTGTGTCTGGAGACACATGGCTTGAGATGAGGGGCCATTTTGGCAGTAAATTATTACACTTGAAGGAAGCAGATGGGCCCTACCACAGCAGAGAGCAGGAATTTGCCTGGCCCTCAGGTTCATCCAAGAGGGAGCCTGGATACCCAGACCAGGGGTGGGGAGGCAGACAGAGATTGCAGAATTAGCATTATCTCTCTGTTCTGGTCACTGCTGCTCCCCTGTATGAGGGTCCCTAGAGATGCACTAGTGAGCCCAGGGTGAAGGAGGACATTAGAAGGTGGTGTCTGTAGGGCAGCAAGGAAGGGATAACCGAGACTCCTCAGCTAGGCTAGAAAGGGGACCTGGAGGGATGGACTAGGAGAGGAAGAACTGAGGCCTGGGCTTGAAGACCATAGCAAGGACCAGGCGTGTAATAAGGAGCAAGGGCCTGGGGTTGTATAGCGGAGAGTCCTGTGAGGTTGAGTTCTGGGACCCAGAGGAAAGGGAGTATTAGGGAACCTGGTCTTCTAGACCTGTGTTTTGAATGACTGCTGGATGAATATGTCTGGTCTAATTTGTGAAGAGTATCCAGTCTTAACTACAACAGGACAGAAGCCACAGCTGCAGTGAATCCTTTGCTTAGAAACAGACATTTAAGAGATAGAAACAGTGAGCACAGAAACTCTTGAAGACCACAGCCCTAGCGAAATGTGTGACTCCATTCCCCAGGGAAAGGGAAGCAACATTTATTGCCACAGTGCTGGATGCTTTTGTACTTTGTATCATTAAGCACTTACAACCCTATGGCCTTTTTTTTTTTTTTAAAGAAACTGAAATAGAAGTTGGGAAGTGACTTGCTCAATGTCACCAGCTATTCAGTAGCAAAGCAGGGGCTGAAGTCCAGGCCTGGGAGACTCCATGCACTACTGACAACTGGTTAGACACAAGGGTGTGAAAGGGTTTCCAAAGAATGGTAGAAGGTTTGATAACACAGTATATAGTTCTTTGAATTGTTCACAGAAGCTGCCAAGAAAAACCTTTTGGGCCAGTGGCCTCTGAGATTGTTGTGTGGTTTTGCATAAAGTTGGGGGATGGAGCCTCAGAGTTATTTCAACCAAGTCTCCATTTACTCTCCATTCAGGGATTTTCTGATGCTGTGGGTAGGAATTCTTTCTTCTGTGTGTTCCTAAGACAGCAATCTATTTAGTGACCTAACTATATCCATAACATTTCAATTCATCCATGCTGCTCTTATTTGTGAAATAGTGACCATGTGCAGAGTTCTGATTCTGCATTTTCTCGTGCCTTTTTGAGGATATTGAAGGAGGATGGGATGGGAAAAACAAAGGAGACATCAGACGTGGGGTCCATCTTTAAGAGAAATCTCACCCTGGCACTGGTATAGCTTGCCTGGAGGGTTCCATGGCTGTGGAGGAAAAACCAGGCCTCTGATGGAGAGAAGGCATCCCGCTATTGACAGCGACTCACAGAGCAGGAAGCAGAACCTTCGGTGCCCGGACAGAGGGTGGCCGTTTTTGCTCAGGCTCCCTTCAGCCCGAGGAGGTGACTGTCTCAGGCCAACATTGAAGGCTGTTGGGTAAGAGAGGCAGGTTTTGTCATGACCTCAAACGATCCGGATCTACCAGAGTGGCTGTGGTCAGGACCAAATGGAGAGGGATGTACTCACCAAGTTAAAACGATTCTGGCTTCATGCAATGAGGCAATGTTGGCATCCTGAATCCCCTCTACACTGACCACCCTAACAGAAACTGTCAACTGACCTGTAGCCAACTGACCTCACCATGTGCACAGGTTAGTGACTTCTGCAGCAGTTCTGCCCAAAGCGCCTACACCCTCCATCTGTTCTGCTCTGACACTGCAAAGCCGCCCTCACCCTAGCCCCTCTGCAACTAAGTGTGTAGGGGAGACGGTCAAGGGTAGGTATGAACCAAGTGACCACTCCTAGGGACCACAGTCGTCATGGTTCAAGATTAGGGCACGGCTCAGGATGCTGGGGGCGTCAGGAGCCTAGCTTAGGAAAAGGGTCTGTACAACAGGGCCGTGGACCAGCGACCCCAGGGACGCCGCCGCTGGGTCCTGCCTGCAGGCAGCGCTGCAGCGCCCCGGCGGCCAGCAGAGGGGCACAGCCGGCTCCAGCCAGGCCCGCGCAGGGCGGTGGCGCAGGGCGTGGCGCAGGGCGCCCCAGTGCGCAGGCTCGCGGGCCCCGCCGGGATTGGATGGCACCGAGGCTGCAAGGCCCAGCGGGGTCCTGCGAGAACCCAACCGGCCCGGCCGGGGGCGGCCCGGGGGGGGGGGGGGGGGGGGGGGGCGGCCCGGCCCGGGGGCGGTTGGGCCCGGCGGGGCGGGGCGGGGCGGGGCAGGTGAGGAAAGGTGGCGGGGCCGCTGGGACCCGAGGAGGGTGGGGGAGGCCGTGGCGCAGCAGCGTGGGAGGGCGGACTTGGATCCCGGGGGCCCGGAGGGAGACGCGCGGACGGCCAGGGCCCCAGGGGGCGGGCTGTGGCCCCAGGCCCCCGCGGCCTGCCCGCTGGCTTCCCGCCGGCCTTGGGCGGGGTGGGGCCCGCGTCCGCCGCTGCCTGGGGGCCCCTGCCCCGGGCTGTGTGATGCCCGGCTGTACCGGCTGTACCGTGGCATGAGTTGTGGTTCTTGTGTGTGACAGGTTTGGGGCAGGAAACACTGGCTCTGTGATAAAGAAAGGCCTTGGAATCTCTTTGAGGATAATGGAGCTGATATGGTTGGTAAGAAGCCATAAGCAGGTACTAGGACGTGGTCTTCGCTGGCCCGGGCTGGGGAGGCTTAGAGGCCAAGACCTCCATTCTCAGTCAAGCACCAGTGAGGGTCGAGGGCCCCAGCAAGAAACGGAGCATGAATTCAGCTAATTCAGCAGCTATTTCTCAACACCTCCTGTGTGTTCATGCACTGTTCTGGAAATTGAGAATATATCTGAACAAGATAGGCATATCTGAGCCCTGCCTTGATGGAGTTATATTCCAGGTGGGAGATAGCCAGTCAAGCCTGAGTCCTGAGTCCTCGGTTTTTGCCTTGCCTGCAACACTTGCTGTTGAATGAGATGAGGAAAACTGTAGGTGGTGGTGGGGGTAGGTTTCATTTTGGAAGAATTAGCTTTTGAGTGTGTGTTAGGTTTGAGATGCCTACAAGGTTTTTCCCCAACGTGCAACATACAAACAACAAAGTTGGAAAGAATTTTCCAGTGAACTCTGTATATCCGTCACCTGGGTCCTACCATTAACATCTAGCCACCCTTGTTTTGTTTTTTGTTTTTGTTTTTTTCCTGTATATTGGTTTATCTCGCCATAAATCTACAAGGTAACACCTATTTTTTTTATTGTGGTAAAATACAAATAACATAAATCTAACAAGTTTTTAAGTTGAGGAGTCAGGTTGGCCATTGAAAATTTGAGTCTGAAGTTCTGGGTGATGTAAGGGCTTTGGAATCACTACCATAAAAGTGGTATTTAAACCGAAGGATTGGTTGAACACCTAGGTTGAGAGTGTACACAAAGAGGAGAAGGCAGGGAAGCCAAATAAAAGGAGGAGGTGGTGGTTAACAGTGGTGAACGCTAATGTGTAAGATGGATGTGGAATTAGGATTTTAATCATTTTAAAAAGAATGACTAGTGGAGTAGAGGGGCCTTAAGGTGAAGTGGACTTTTTTTTTTTTTTCCGAGATAGAAGAAACTATAATATATTTTTATGGCAGTGCGATCAAAGTCCTAGAAAGGAAGGAATGATGCAGATGAGAGAGGGGAACATTGTGGAGGGAAGTCCTTGGATATCTGAAAGGGGAGGAGACCCCAGAACACATGGGTAGTTGGCTTTGAATTGACAGGAACACATACTCCATTACAACTAGAGGGGAAGTGGAGACAACAGCTGCAGATACCAACAGGTGGTAGTGGCACTGTGTGTCTGTCATTGAAAGGGCATAGAGGAGAGGAGAAGAGGTGCTAGAACTCAGAGGAGGCACATGTGCCATCGTCCTCCTGGAGACTGGCAAAATAAACTAGAGATTCAACTGTCAGGCAATGTTAAATACCTGTTTGAGGTGTGTAGTCATGAATTTAAAGTGAAATCAACCAGTGAGTTTGTGTGGTTGTCTTTGGGAATGTTAGACCCTGAAAGTGTATTTTGAGGATTAAATGAGGTAATACACGGAAATCATTTAATGAGTGGTAAGCATATGATGAATGTTACCTATTTTTGTTTGCATTCTCATTTTGTTTGTCCCTTGTTTATGCAAATGTAACTCAGGGGGGCTGACCTTTACCACTTGACAGGGTCTTCTCCAATCAACCCTGAGTCCTCTGTGGCTCTTTAGAAGTGTGGTTCATGGTGTGGTTACATTTATGCAGCTTCATGTTTGGGGATGTTGGTGAAAAAGGCCCAACTGTAGCAAATGAGGCTCTCATTGCAGACTGATTCCCTCTTGGACCGGATAGGTTAGGGCTCTGTTACAGTGGCAGTTATAAAGTTCTTGTGAAAATCTATTTTGTGTTTCATATTGGATCTGGTATATTGGGAATTTATATATCACCAGAAGAGGTTTTTGGTTTAATAGGTTGTCATTTCTCCCTGACCACTTTGGCTGAAACTGACAGCTCTTTAAAATGCCCAGTACTGTCTTAAGTATATCACATGCATTGTTTTGTTTAATCCTCACCGCAACTCAGTGAGTCCGGGCTGTCATTATCTTTGTTTTTCAAATACAAAAATGTTGCAGAGGTTAAGTAACTTACCCACAGTACACACAGTCTGATCTCCAGTTTCTGCTGAAGACTAACTTAAAAAAAATTTTTTTTAAAGACTGCTTGGCCATCACTCATCTACACTGTAGTGGTTAAGGTAATGGACTGAAGCAAATTGCCCGGGTTTAAAAACTGCTGCTTACTAGCTCTGTGTCTTAGGGCAAATCATTTAACTTCTGTGTGCATTTGTTTTTGTTTGTTTGTTTTTTTAATCTATGAAATGCAAATAATAATGGTACTTGCTTGATAGGGTTATTGTGAGGATCACATGGGTTAATGTATTTAATAAGCTTAAAATAATGTCTGGTTGTTTAAATGCTGTTATCATCTCTGCCTGGTAGTGCAACCAGGGTGATATATTTGTACTGATTGAATGACTTCCCTAAAATCATTCTCTAAGGACCCTGCTATGCTACTGTGTTTAGTGGAGTATGAAAATTGCAGGGCACTCTCTTAATGCTCCTAATTCGGGAATCACCTTTCCTTAGATTTTGTTATCTCTCTGAGGGAAGCACATATAACAATTTGCCTCTAGGTGCAGACAACAATTTGGATTTCATTCAGACTCATCTGACCAATGAGGTTAATTTCATTAGTCCTGGTATTACATGCCACTTAAAGGGAAATAAGGCCTGGGTCTTCCATTTTGCCATTCTCAAATTGCCATTTAGTTAGAAAGGCCAGCAGACTGCATAGCTGGTACTGGGCACAGTGTATGGTAAATTATGTGGGTCAGTTGTCTGCACATTAAAATGTTCTGCAAAGATCTGTAAAATGTAGACTTACTGTGATGTGTTGCATCAGTTACTGATTAAAAGCAATGGGGCAGGCTTGGCATTGGAAAGCCAGTGAAGGTTCTAGATGATCTTTGTTGGTACACAAAGGGAGAGTAAATGTATGATACAAAGTAGTGGTTCCCTGTGGGCTTCTGTCAGAATCACCAGGGGAAGTCTTATGATGCTTTGCAAAATGACAGGCTCCGTGTCCACAGATTCTGAATCACAAAGTTTATGGCAGCATTCTGGAATCAATCTATTTTTTGAGAGCTCTGCGAATGACTCAGATGTGCAGTTAGTATGGGATGCCATTAGTACAAATCAGTGTTTTCCAGCCCTGACTGTGTTTTAGAATCACAGATCAGTTCACTCTTTAAAGAATACTGATGAAAAAAAAAAAAAAAGAATACCGATGCTCTGGACCTACCCCAGGGATTCTGGTTTGGCTTGCGCAAAGTCTGGACATTTGCAAAGCTTAGGTTGATTCTAATCTGCATCCAGGTTTGAGAATCACTGGTATAATCAGCTGTATTTTTCTTCAAAGTTAAGTTACTCATAGATTTAAAATAGATATAGCTTCAGGCAACATTATATCATCAGGATGGTGAAAAAAGTTAGCATTTCTGAACTCTCCAATGCAAATGTTCAATTCAATAATCAGGTAACAGTGGAAGGTATGAATTGATGATTTAATTATCATCTATCATGCTAAACAATGAAGTTTGACCTGGAAAGGCAAATCAACATTTACTAAGAGCTTTGCATGTAATCTCAATCGTTGGGAGGTGTGTATTACTCCCATTTTGTAGATTAGATTTTTGGGACTGAGGGAGGTTAAGTAACTTACCCAAGATCTCTACCCAAGTGTATACAGCTCCACAGCCTAGGTTCCATTTCCTCAGTAGTTTTCAATCTTGACCACACACTGCACCTTGGAGAACTTTAATGATTAAAACTTGAATCCCATTCTTAGATTCTGATTTCATTGGTTTGGTATGGCCTAGAATCAATATTTTGCAGTGCTTTCCAGATAATTTGAATGTGCGCAACCCTGGTGGTCTAAATTTATTTCCTTTTACATCAGCAGGTTGCCCATCTGTGGACTGCTGAGAGTAGGTTCTTTGCCTTCTCAAATTTACTTACCTTTGTATCATTTCTTTCTGCTCCTTTTAATATGTATGTATTGAGTTCCCACTTTTTGCCATTGTCTTGGTGCTGAGGTGACACAGTGGTGACAAGACACCAAGTCATCATGGTACTTATATTGAGGGAGAGAGACATTACACATGTGAACAGATGCATAAGGGCTTACATAAGTAAGCTTTAGAGTAATGGAAAGTGCTTCTTTTTAAGATTTTTTATTTACTTATTCGAGAGAGAGAGAGAGACAGAGAGAGAGAGAGAGAGAGGCAGAGACACAGGCAGAGGGAGAAGCAGGCTCCATGCAGGGAGCCTGACGTGGGCAGCTGGGGTCTCCAGGATCACGCCCTGGGCTGAAGGTGGCGCTAAACCGCTGGGCCACCAGGGCTCACCAGAAAGTGCTTTTAAGAAAAGTAAAACAAGATAATGAGTAAAGTGATCCTGATATCCGTGCATGACAATTCTAGTTGCTCTGCATTTTTGCCAGAACCACTTTGTATTGTTTGTGTGCATGTGTGTTTCATTTTAGCCATTTTAATGAGTGTATAGTGGCATCTAATTATTGTTTTCTTTTGCATTTTTCTGTTGATGAATGGTGTTGAACATTTCTTCATATGTTTGTTTGCCATCCATAGTTTTTCTTTCTTTGTTCAGATATTTTGCTCATTTAAAGAAACTTGGGTAGGAGGCAGGGCAAGATGGTGGAAGAGTAGGGTCCACAAGTCACCTGTCCCCACCAGCTTACCTAGATAACTTTCAAATCATCCTGAAAACCTACAAATGCGGTCTGAGATTTAAAGAGAGAACGCTGGAATGCTACAGTGAGAAGAGTTTGCGTTTCTATCAAGTACAATTTGGTTTTGGCCACTCTGCACTGAGCAAAATGACTAGAAGGAAAACTCACCACAAAAGAAAGAATCAGAAATAGTACTCTCTTCCACAGAGTTACAAAATTTGGATTACAATTCAATGTCAGAAAGCCAATTCAGAAGCACAATTATAAAGCTACTGGTGGCTCTAGAAAAAAGCATAAAGGATTCAAGAGACTTCATGACTGAAGAAGTTAGATCTAATCAGGCAGAAATGAAAAATCAGTTAAATGAGATGCAGTTCAAACGGGAGGTCCTAACAATGAGGGTTAATGAGGTAGAAGAACGAGTGAGTGACATAGAAGACAAGTTGATGACAAGGAAAGAACCTGAGGAAAAAAGAGAAAAGCAATTAAAAGATCATGAGGATAGGTTAGGGGAAATGAATGACAGCCTCAGAAGGAAAAATCTACGTTTCATTGGGGTTCCAGAGGGCGCTGAAAGGGACAGCGGTCCAGAAAGTGTATTTGAATAAATAATAGCTGAGAACTTCCCAAAATTGGGAAGGGACACAGGCATTCAGATCCAGGAGATAGAGAAATCCCCCCCTAAAATCAATAAAAACTGCTCAACACCTCGACATTTAATAGTGAAACTTGCAAATTCCAAAGATAAAGAGAAGATCCTGAAAGCAGCAAGAGACAAGAAATCCCTAACCTTTATGGGGAGAAGTATTAGGATAAGAGCAGACCTCTCCACAGAGACCTGGCAGGCCAGAAAGGGCTGGCAAGATATATCCAGGGTCCTAAATGAGAAGAACATGCAACCAAGAATACTCTATCCAGCAAGGCTCACATTCAGAATAGAAGGAGAGATAAGAGCTACCAATATAGGCAGCAACTGAAAGAATATGTGACCACCAAACCAGCTCTGCAAGAAATATTAAGGGGGACTCTCTAAAAGAAAGAGGAAGTCCAAAGAAACAATCCACAAAAACAGGGACTGAGTAGGTATCATGATGACACTAAATTCATATCTTTCAATAGTATCTCTGAATGTGAATGGGCTTAATGACCCCATCAAAAGACACAGAGATTCAGACTGGATAAAAGAGCAAGACCCATCTATTTGCTGTTTACAAGAGACTCATTTTAGACCTAAGGACCTGAAAATAAAAGGTTGGAGAACCATTTACCATTCAAATGGTCCTCAAAAGAAAGCAGGGGTAGCCATCCTTATATCAGATAAATTAAAGTTTATCCCAAAGACTGTAGTAAGAGATGAAGAGGGACACTATATCATACTTAAAGGAACTATCCAACAAGAGGACCTAACAATCATGAATATTTATGCCCCTAATGTGGGAGCTGCCAAGTATATCAATCAACTGATAACCAAAGTTAAGATACTTAAGTAATAATACACTTATACTTGGTGACTTGAACACAGCGCTTTCTATAATCGACAGATCTTCTAAGCACAAAATCTCCAAAGAAACGAGAGCTTTAAATGATACACTGGACCAGATGGATTTCACAGATATCTACAGAACTTTACATCCAAATGCAACTGAATACACATTCTTGCACACGGAACTTTCTCCAGATTAGAGCACATACTGGGTCACAAATCAGGTCTTAACTGATACCAAAATATTGGGATCGTCCCCTGCATATTTTCAGACCATGATGCTTTGAAACTAGAACTAAATCACAAGAAGAAGTTTGGAAGGATTTCAAACACGTGGAGGTTAAAGACCATCCTGCTAAAAGATGAAAGGGTCAACCAGGAAATTAGAGAAGAATTAACAAGATTCATGGAAACTAATGAGAATGAAGATACAAATGTTCAAAATCTTTGGGAAACAACAAAAGCAGCCCTGAGAAGGAAATACATTGCCAATACAAGCATCCATCCAAAAACTGGAAAGAACTCAAATACAAAAGCTAATCTTTCACCTAAAGGAGCTGGAGAAAAAACAGCAAATAGATCCTACACCCAGCAGAAGAAGAGAATTAATAAAGATTCAAGCACAACTCGAGAAATAGAGACCAGGAGAACTATGGAACAGAGCAACAAAACCAGGAGTTAGTTCTTCGACAGAATTCATAAGATAGATAAACCATTAGCCAGCCTTATTAAAAACAAAGAGAAAAGACTCAATAAAATCACACATGAAAAAGGAGAGATCACCACCAATACCAAGGAAATACAAACGATTTTAAAAACTTATTATGAGCAGCTATATGAAAATAAATTAGGCAATCTAGAAGAAATGGACGCATTTCTGGAAAACCAGAAACTACCAAAACTGGAATAGGAAGAAAGAAAACCTGAACAGGCCGATAGCCAGGGAGGAAATTGAAGTAGTAATCACAAACCTCCCAAGACAAAAGTCCAGGGCCAGATGGCTTCCCAGGGGAATTCTATCAAATGTTTAAAGAAGAAACCGTACATCTTCTACTAAAGCTGAAAGATAGAAAGAGATGGAATACTTGCAAACTCATTCTATGAGGCCAGCATCACCTTAATTCCAAAACCAAAGACCTGACCAAAAAGAATTATAGACCAATATCCCTGATAAACACAGAAAAATTCTCAACAAGATACTAGCTAATAGGATCCAACAGTACATTAAGAAGAATATTCACCATGATCAAGTAGGATTTGTCCCTGGGATGCAAGGCTGGTTCAACACTCATAAAACAATCAATGTGATTCATCATACCAGCAAGACAAAAAACAAGAATCATATGATCCTCTCAATAGATGCAGAGAAAGCATTTGACAAAATGCTGCATCTATTCCGGATCAACACTTCAGAGTGTAGGGATAGAGGGAACATGCCATCATGATCATCTTCATCTTATAAGCCATCTACAAAAAGCCCATAGCAAATATCATTCTCAATGGGGAAACCCTGGGAGCCTTTCCCCTAAGATCAGGAACAAGACAGGGATGTCCACTCTCACCACTGCTATTCAACATAGTGCTGGAAGTCCTAGCCTCAGTAATTAGACAACAAAAAGACATTAAAGGCATTCAAATTGGCAAAGAAGAAGTCAAACTCTCCCTCTTCACCAATGACATGATACTGTACATATAAATCCCAAAAGCCTCCACCCCAAGATTGCTAGAACTCATACAGCAATTCGGCAGTGTGGCAGGATACAAAATCAATGCCCAGAAGTCAGTGGCATTTCTATACACTAACAATGAGACTGAAGAAAGAGAAATTAAGGAGTCAATCCCATTTACAATTGCACCCAAAAGCATAAGATACCTAGGAATAAACCTCACCAAAGAGGTAAAGGATCTATACCCTAAAAACTACAGAACACTTCTGAAAGAAATCGAGGAAGACACAAAGAGATGGAAAAATATTCCATGCTTATGGATTGGAAGAATTAATATTGTGAAAATGTCAATGTTACCCAGGGCAATTTACACTTTTAATGCAATCCCTATCAAAATACCATGGATTTCTTCAGAGTTGGAACAAATCATCTCAAGATTTGTGTGGATAGCCAGGGGAATGTTAAAAATAGCCAAATAGCCAGGGGAACGTTAAAAAATAAAACCATAGCTGGAGGCATCACAATGCCAGGTTTCAGGTTGTACTACAAAGCTGATCATCAATACAGTATGGTACTGGCACAAAAACAGACACATAGATCAATGGAGCAGAATAGAGAATCCAGAAGTGGACCCTCAACTTTATGATCAACTAATATTCGACAAAGGAGGAAAGACTATCCACTGGGAAAAAAGACAGTCTCTTCAATAAATGGTGCTGGGAAAACTGGACATCCACATGCAGAAGAATGAAACTAGACAACTCCCTTGCACCATACACAAAGATAAACTCAAAATGGATGAAGGATCTAAATGTGAGACAAGATTCCATCAAAATCCTAGAGGAGAACACAGGCAACACCCTTCTTGAACTCGGCCACAGTAACTTCTTGCAAGATACATCCACGAAGGCAAGAGAAACAAAAGCAAAAATGAACTATTGGGACTTCATCAAGATAAGAAGCTTTTGCACAGCAAAGGATATAGTCAAGAAAACTAAAAGACAACCTGCAGAATGGGAGAAGATATTTGCAAATGACATCAGATAAAGGGCTAGTTTCCAAGATCTATAAAGAACTTATTAAACTCAACAGCAAAGAAACAACCAATCCAATCATGAAATGGGCAAAAGACATGAACAGAAATCTCACAGAGGAAGACATAGACATGGCCAACAGGCACATGAGAAAATGCTCCGCATCACTTGCCATCAGGGAAATACAAATCAAAACCACAATGAGATACCACCTCACACCAGTGAGAATGGGGAACATTAACAAGGCAGGAAACCACAAATGTTGGAGAGGATGTGGAGAAAGGGAACCCTTTGACACTGTTGATGTTTCCTTTCTTTCATCAGTTTTGTAGAGTTCCTCATATATATCCAGTACTTATTTTATTAGATTTATACCTATGTATTTCATTTTAGGTGAAGCTATTGTAATGATTTATTTTTTTATTTCTGATTCCATTTCTTCATTGCTGATATATAGGAAAGGAATTGATATTTGTGTGTTAACTTTGTACCCTTCAGTCTTGCTGTAATTGCTTATTTGTTCCAGGAGTTCTTTTGTTGTTGATTCTTGGGGGTTTTCTTCATAGACTATCATGTGATCTGAGACGAAAGACAGTTTTATTTTTTTCCTTTCCAATCTGTATGTCTTTTATTTCCTTTTCTTGTCATATGCGTTAGGTAGGACTTGTATAATTTGGTCTTGAATAGGAGTGGTGGGAGAGGACAACCTTGCCTTGTTCCCCATCTTAGAAGAAAGCATCCAGTTTATCATCATTAAATTACCTGTAGAACTTTTTGTAGATGTTATTTATCAAGTTGAGGAAGTTCCCCTCCTCCAATCCTAGTTTTCTGAGAGTTTTTATTGTGAATGTATTTGGATTTTGTTAAATATTTTTTCTGTGTATATTGATATGTTAGTATAATTTTTCTTCTTTAGCTTGTTTTGTTGCATTACATCAATTGGTCTTCAAATGTTGAACCAGCCTTGCATACCTGGAATAATTTTTAATGGTCAGAGTGTCTAATTATATGTATATATTACTGGATTCAATTACTAATATTTTTGTTGAGGATTTTTGTATCTGTGTTCATGAGTGATTTTGGCTTATAGGGTTTTTTCTTTCTTTTCTTTTAGTGTTTTTACCTGGTTTTGATGTTAGGGCAATGTTAGCTTTTTAGAATGAGTTCTCTACTATTCTGTTTTGTGGAAGAGATTGGAGAGAATTGGTATGGTTTTTATTGATTTAATTAATTAATTTTTTAAATTTGCATTTATTCTATGCAGAATTTACTCCCGGGCTATAAGTTTTTGTTTCTTCAGTTTCTTCTGGGATATCTTTTTCTTCTGTGCAACTTCCTCTTCTGGTTTAGGAACAATCTTCTCTTTATCAGTAAGAATCATCTTGATGTGGCAGGGAGAGCTCATGTACGGGTTAATCCGGCCATGAGCCCTGTAGGTTCTGTGTCGCATCTCAGGGGCTTTGTTCACTTGGATGTGCTCAATGACCAGAGAATCTACATCTAAACCCTTAAGTTCAGGGGATCCCTGGGTGGCGCAGCGGTTTGGCGCCTGCCTTTGGCCCAGGGCGCGATCCTGGAGACCCGGGATCAAATCCCACGTCGGGCTCCCGGTGCATGGAGCCTGCTTCTCCCTCTGCCTATGTCTCTGCCTCTCTCTGCCTCTGTGTGTGTGTGTGTGTGTGACTGTCATAAATAAATAAAAAAAATTTAAACCCTTAAGTTCAGCATTACTCTCCGCATTTTTAAGCATGTGCAGTAAAAATTCAGCACTCTACTTGGGCCACCGACCCTGTGTCCAGCCCCACTGTTTGGCCAACTCCACCATTGTAGCAAGGGGATGGCACACACTGCTTCTGCAAAGTGACATCTTTCAGATACTTGGTGGATTTTCAGATATGGATACCCTTGATGGCCTGAGCAGTTTCATGTGTGTTCTTAAAGTGAACCAGAAGATTTGAACCTCTCGACTTGCATGATTTTGTAGGGTATTCTGGGTCCAGTGAGTAGCGAACCATCTCTGAAGGTCATCTCAGGCCGCTTGGGGGAAGAGCTATTTAATTTATTTTAATAGACATAGGCCAATTCAGATGATCCACTTTTTCTTTTGTGAACACTGATAGTTTATATTTTATAAAGAATTGATCTCTTTAAGTTATCAAATTTCCTCTATTATCCTTCATTTAATGTTCATAGAATCAGTAGTAATGACCCCTTTTTATTTCTGATATTAGTAATTGCTATCATCTCACTTATTTTGTTATCCTGGTTTATTGATTATATTAATCTTTGCAAAACAAGTTTTTTACTTAATTGATTTTCTCTATTGATTTTGTGGTATCAATTTCATCTATTTCTGCTCTGATTTTTATTGTCTTTTCTTGTGTATTTTGGGTTTACATTCCTCCCTTTTCTCTTATTTTCTGAGGTAGAAGCTTAGTGGTTGATTTTATCTTTCTAATATACGTATTTAGTCCTTTACATTTCTTTCTAAGCACTGCTTTTGCTGTGTCTCACAAATTTTGATAAGTTGTATTTCCATTTTTATTTAGTTCAAAATATTTTTAAATTTCTCTTGAGAATTCTTTTACTTCTGTGTTATCTAATCACATATTGTTTAATCCCCAGCTGTCCTTCTATTATTTATTTCTAGTTTAATTTCACAATGGGCTTAGAGCATATTTTGTACTCTTAAATTTTAGCATGTTTTATGGCTTGAGATATGACCTATCTTTGTGAATGTTCCATGTAAGCTTGAGAAGAGTTTTTATTCTGCTGTTGTGAAAGAAGTATGCAATAAATAAATGTCAATTAGATATAGTTGATTGCTGGTGTTTATTGGTTCAACTGTGTCCTTACTGATTTTCTGCTTACTTATCTTTCAACTACTGATAGAAGGGTGCTGAAGTCTATAACTAAAATAGTGGATTTGTTCATTTCTCTTTGTAGTTTTATTACTTTTTGCCTCACATATTTTGATACTTTTGTTAGGCCACATACAAGTTAAGGATTGTTATATCCTCTTGGAGAATGGATGATTTATCACTATGTAGTAACACTCCTTGTCCTTGATAATTTTCCTTGTTCTGGAGTCTTTGCATGAGATTGCTATAGATACTCTCTAGCTTTCTTTTGAGTAGTGTTAACATCCTACATCTATTTCTTTTCCTTTCTAAAAAATTTATCTTTGCCTTCATATTTAAAGTGGGGCTCTTTTTATTTTTTTGAGGGTGAAGGGGAGGGGCAGAAGGGGAGAGAGAGAGAGATAGAGAGATAGAGAGAGAGAGAATCTCCAGCAGGCTCTATACCCAGCACAACCTGATGCAGAGCTTGATCCCATGACCCCGAAATAATGACATGAGCCAAAATCAAGGGTCGGATGCCTAAGTGGCTGAGCCACCCGAGCACCCCTAAAGTGGGATTCTTCTAGACAACTTGTATTTGGGTCTTTTAAAAATCTACTCTGACATGTGAATGTATTTACTAGACTATTCACATATAAAGTGATAATAATGTAGTGGAGTTAATGTCTATCATATTTATAATTGTTTTCTATTTGTTATACTTGTTCTTGGTTTCTTTATCTTCTCCCACTTTTTTTTTGCCTTCTCTGATTTTAATTGATCATTTCATGGTCAGTAATTTATGGTAAATCATTTTTTCTTCTCTTAATTAAAAAAATAATTTTTTAGTTATTACCCTAGTGTTTGTAGTAAACGTTTATAATAAATATAAGTCCACATTCAAATAAGATTATGCTGTTTCATGGGCATTCCAATAATCTTATTACATACTAGCCTCAGTTTTTCCCTCTTATCCCTTATAATATTGTTGTCATTTCATTTATCCATATGCTATAATCACCCAGTACATTGCTGGGTTTATTACTTTGAAAGTTATTAGATCAATTAGGAATAAGAAAAAGAAACAATTCTATTTCACCTTCATTTATTCCTTCTGTGATGTCCTTTGTTACTGTGCCTCTTGGTTTTTGACCTTTCCTTTTCCTTTTCTTTTTCTTTGAAGAACTTTACAATTTCCTGCAAAGACGATCTGCTAGTGGCAAAGTCTCCCAGTTTTTGTTTGTTTGAGAAAGTCTGTTTCTCCTTCACATTGGAAGGATAATTTCACTGGATACAGAATTCTAAATTTGGATTTTTTCCTTTCAACATTTAAAGTACTTCACTCTATAGTCTTGATTGTGTGGTTTCTGATGAGAAATCTGATGTAATTCTTACTCTTGTTCCCCTATAGGTATTTTTACCCTCTTCTCACTTCTTTCAAGATTTTCCTCTTTGTCTTTGGTTTTCTGCAATTTGAATATTATATGCTTTGGGTATTTATCCTCCTTGGTGTTCTCTGAGCCTCTTGGGTCTTTGGTCTGATGTCTGTTACTAATTTTGGGGGAATTCTTGATTAATTTTGCTTCAAGTATTTCTGTGCCTTCCTTCTTCCCTCCCTCCCTTTCTCCCTCCTTTCCTGCTTTTTTCCTTCCTTTATTCTCCTTGTGGCATTCCCATCATACATACATTATACTTTTTGAATTGTCCAGTAGTTGTTATATATTTTGTTCTGTTCCTTACCCACCCTTTCTTTTTTCTTTCTTTTCAGTTTGGGAAGTTTATGTTGACATATCTTCAAGCTCACTTGGCTCATTTCACAGCCATGTCCAGTTTGTGCTGAGTTCATCAAAAGCATTCTTCATTTATGTTGTAATGATTTCAGCTTTGAGCATTTCCTTTTATTCTTTTTAGAATTTCCATCTCTTTGTATACATTACTCATCTGTTCTTGTACATTATTTACTTTTTTTTTTGGTCAGAGCTCTTGTTATATTAAATCCCTACCTGATAATTTCAATCAATATATGTGTCATGTATGAATGTAGTTCTGATATTTGCTTTGTCTCCTCAGATAGTGGGATTTTACTTTTGCTTGTTTAGAATGTTTTGTAAGTTTTGTTGAAAGCAAGACATAGTATTAGCATAGTAGGAACTGAGGTAGGTACTTAGAATGAGGTTTTTGTCATTCTGGCTAGGAGCTGGACTCTGTGTAATGTTTCCAAAGCTGTAAGTGCCAGGGATTGCAGTTTCTTCTAATATCTTTTTTTTTTAATCTTTCCCTACCTTTTTTTGACTTTAGGTCTTCCTAAGAATTCCTCCTTAAATAGAGTTTGTGACTTGCAACTTTTTCAGTTATAATCCCCTGCTAACATACTGAAGCCTAATTGAGATGGTAGGGTTTTGAGGAGGAAAAGCATTGTTTAATCTTATGATTAGATCTCATTTCTTTGTGGGTGTGAAGTCCTTGGGTTGCAACTTTCTGAAATGTTTTTAGTCTCTCTTTTTTTCCTTTTTACATAAGGCACGTGGCTAGAGGAGCCTAGAGTTGCCCATTGCTCTTCCTCGAGGTCAGATAAGGCTCTAGTCAAGTACTTTTCCTAGGACTGCAGGCCATTATCTTGGAGAGTTTAGGAACAATGCAAAATGGTTGCTCTGTTCTCCTCTCTCTCATCTAAAGCACAGGTTATATATATATTTAAAAATATTTTTCCTCATGAGAACCTGGTGGAGTTCCTGGAGCTAAAATCCATACAAGTATTGGGGCCCCTGTAAGTAGGGACCCTTAGTTATTGAGTTCTTTCCCCCACTCCTTTTTTATTTTGGAACTATATTTCATTCCATTATATGATTATACATTCATCCAATGAGGAGCATCTGGACTGTTTTAAGGTTGTAATTATTATGAAAAGCTCTGCTATGAACATTGATGAGGAAGTTTCTGTGGGTATCTAGGTTTTCCTTTCACTTAATAAATTTTCCTTTGTAAATATCTAAGAGTGAATGTGCTACTTCTGTGGTAAGTATATGCTTAATATAAAAAGAAACTGCCACACTTGATTTAAAAGCATTTGTATCATTTTACATTCTCCAACTATACATGAGAATACATAACTTTTCCAAATCATTGTCAACATTTCCAATTTGTAGCCTTTTTAGTTTTGGGCTTTCTTGTGTGGGAAGTAGTGGTATCTTATTGCAGTTTTATTTTGCATTTTCCTGTTACTTATTCATGTTGCAACTTTTCACATGTTTACTGGCAATTTCTTTACCTGTTTTGGGCGAATGTCTATATTTTGCCCATTTTTAAAGAATTTATATAATTGGCCTATAACATTATATTAATTTCAGATGAACAACATAATGATTCAATATTTGTATATGTTGAGAAATCACCACCATTTAGTAAGATTAAATGATATCCATCACCACACAGTTCTAATATTTTTTCTTGTGGTAAGAACTTTTCAGAACTACTCTCTGAGCAACTTTCAAATATGCAGTATAGAATTATTGACTCTGGTTACCTGCTGTACATTATATCTCCAGGGCTTATGTATTTTATAATTGCAAGTCAGTATCTTTTGACAACCTTCACCTCAGGGGTTTTTCACTTCCAAAGTAGTCCACACTCAGCCTCTAACACTTTGTAAAACTTACTGTTTAATTCTTCCTACCCCTTACTGGCTCTGGTACCTTCTGTTGTAAGTAAGCTGATCTCAGCTTTGCTTCCCTGTATTTGCCTCTCTCTCCAGATTTGGGGTGATAATTTGCTTTGCCACCTCAATTCTCTGGTGGATCTAAGAAAAATCATTGGTTTTTACATTCTTCAGCCTTTTTCTTCTGAGGATGGGAGTGATGATTTCCTAGCTATGATCTTTTAAAGACATACATTCTTTTTAATTTTTACCATTTCTAGTATTTTTCACATGTTTAATGTATATTTAGCTTCAAATTTACATGTGTGTCACACTCCTTCTTTTTTTAAAATATTTTATTTATTTATTATTTATCCTACTTGCAGGGAGCCCGATGTGGGACTCAATCCCAGGACCCCAGGATCATGCCCTGAGCCAAAGGCAGACACTCAACCCAGGCGTCCCTCACACCTTTTCTTCTTGAAGAGCTCCCTTTAACATTTCTTTTAGTGCTAAGATGATGACACAGAATTCTGTTTGTTTTTTCTTTTTGTATATTTATCTTTATATTTCTGTATTTTTTCTTTAATTTTCTGTACTTTCTTTCTTTTTTTTTTCTTTATTTTGACCTCAAAATTGAAAGATGCTTGTGGCAGAAATGAAATTCTGGGATGACAGTTATCCATCAGCATTTTAAAGAAGTCATTCTATTGTCTTCTGGCTTGAATCATTTTTGCTAAGAAGTATCTTGCAATTTTCCTTTTTATCTAGATACCTCTAAGATTTTTTTCTTAATATCTTTGTTTTTCAGCACTTGGACTGTGATATGTGTAGTCCATATCCCTTCCCGCTACTTGGGGTTCTGAGCATTTATTTGAATTGTGATTTTGTATCATATTAATTATGGAAATTTCTCAATTATTCTCTTTTGGTGGCTTCAATTATACAGAAATTAGGCCATTTGATAATGTTCTATGACTTTTGAATGATCTGATTTTCACTCATCTGCTTGTTTCATTTTGGATAATTTATATTTACCTATCTTGAAGCTTAGTTTTTTTCTTCAGCTGTGTTCAGTCTTCTGAATAGCTCAATTTAAGAAATCCTTTATCTCTGATACTGTTTTTATTTCTAGTATTTCCATTTGATTTTTTAAAGTAGATTCTGCCCCCCTCCTAAAATTTTCCACCTGCTCATGTATGTTATCTACCTACCTTTTCCCACTGATTCTTTAACATTGTGCAGTGACCTATTCCTCATTTCAATTAGTCTGAGACTTCATCAAAATCACCTTTACCATCCACATTTCTACCAAAATTCTATTCATGGAGACTTAGGTGTTCTCTAAGAAAGTGGAAGCTTTGTCTATAGTGCTCTCCTTATCTTCCTGAGCTCTTACCAGAATTGCCTTTAAGTATCCTTTCATGGCAGTCTAGACCTTTCCTGGTGTGTACCTCAGACTCTTTCAGCCTCCACGCATTACCAATGTAGCAGCACCCCTACTTCTCAGTACCAATTTTCCTCTTGGTGACTTGAGGCTGTTACAACAAAATACCAGAAACCGAGTAGCTTAAACAGCAAACATTTATTTCTCATAGTTTTGGGTGCTACAAATCCAAGATTAGGGTATCAGCACGGTCACGTTTTGGTGAGGACTCTTCCAGGTTGCAGACTGCCATCTTTTTGTTGTATCCTCACATGTTGGAAAGAGAGCTGTACTTGGCTCTCTGGTCTTCTTATAAGGGCAGCAATCTTGTTAACAAGAGTTCCACTCTCATGACCTAATTACTTCCTAAAGACCCCACTTCCAAATACCATCACATTGGAATTAAAGTTTAAATGTATAAATTTTGGAGGGACACAAAAATTCAGTCCTTTGTAGGTAGAAACCAGGTGCAACCTTTCCAGAGTCTTCTCTCAGTGAGGTCATACAGAATGTACTTAATTCCCCCAGCAACAAGTTGTCTTGTTTTCTACCAAGGAAGCTCACCTGAGGCTAGGAATTGAGGGTCTTTCATGGGAGTCAGTCATGGAAGCACACAGTATTTGTGTAACTGATGGTGGTCATTAAAATTCCACATACCCATAAAGAAATCAGGTGTTCAGCGTACACCACATCATTTGTTCTGTGTAGGCACAATGAGCCAACTCTTCTCAGGGAAAGTTTTCCCAAGCAATTTCCCAGATGACAGCCAAGGGCCACCCTTGTAAGTAGGTTTTTCTAAATGTAGCAGCCTCAGGCCTGCTACATCAACTCTTCTCTGTACACATATATAATGTGTGTATGTTCATGACTGCACCCTTTAAAGAAATAGTTTCTTGGGTTATATTGCTCAAGGTCTATTTTTTTATAAATTTATTTTTTATTGGTGTTCAATTTGTCAACATATAGAATAACACCCAGTGCTCATCTCGTCAAGTGCCCACCTCAGTGCCCATCACCCAGTCACCCCCACCCCCCGCCCACCTCCCCTTCCACCACCCCTAGTTCGTTTTCCAGAGTTAGGAGTCTTTCATGTTCTGTCTCCCTTTCTGATATTTCCCACTTATTTTTTCTCCTTTCCCCTTTATTCCCTTTCACTTTTATATTCCCCAAATGAATGAGACCATATAATGTTTGTTCTTCTCCGATTGACTTATTTCACTCAGCATAATACCCTCCAGTGCCAAGGTCTATTGATTAAAGGGTACAGGAACTATATATTTTGAAATAGGCACTCTTTTGTAATTACAGACATATTTCCTAAAAAGAGAGAGGAAGGTAAAAGGTAAGATAAAAAGCAAGAACAGCCAGATGAACAAGCAGATGGACCCGATGTTGAGGAGGTTTGAAGTAATGTGCCAAAGCAATTTATGTCATGAATGAAACAAACAGAAGATTGTTTATTTTGGCACCTAATTAGCAGAAACATGTAATTTTACTAAGTCTAGGATTTAAACAATTAGTTGAAGGTACAATTCTCTACATAACTGAATAATCCTTGGCAGAGCCTGTTAACGATCATCATATCGTGTTAAGATGACATACTACCTATTTGCCTTACATACATGTTTCAAATAATCTTTATTAAGATCCTATATCTCAAAGTTTTAAAAAATATGTTTCAAAACATTAACTTTTAGATTTCAACTACAGTAATCCAGTATCATTTGCAGGTAGCTAATGGAGAGGTTGTGGACAAAAAATATTCTAGGTTTTTAACCAGTGGAAACAACATAACATGATTTTATAGGCCTATTATGACAAAGATTAGAAGAGAAAAAAATGCTATTCTATCTGAGGATTTTTGATAGCTTGAACATGAACTACTTGAAGACAGGGTCTGTAGTAAGTTCTTATCCATTCAATGTTGAATCCCCAACACCTAGTTTAGCATAAGTGTGGCATTAAAAGAGTTAAATCACTGAGTGACAGTGACTGATTAAATATCAGTAATAATCTGTTAAAGCTGTGAAAACTCGAGTTGTCTAATAGAAATTTGCATTGTGTGTTCAACCAGGTGAACAACAGTTGTATGCAGGCCCCAGGCTCTAATCAGACCTTCTGCCTAACTCTTGGGGCACAAAGCTCAGTACCTGCAGAAGCCTTTTACCCATCTCATCTGGGCATGGGGACAACATGTCTGCACCCAGGAAGGCTACAGCAGAGTCTGGTAAGTTCTCATGCTCGTACACTTTGGGGGGTGTGAGAAGCAGGAGGAAGCAATGCAGTGCTTCTCAGACTATAAATACATGTGGGAACCACCTGTGACTTGTTAACCTGCAGATTCTGATTCACTGGGTATGTGCAGAAATGTAGGATTGTGCACATCTAATAAGCTGTCACAGAATAGTGAGGATGAGATTCTTGTGTTGTATTTTATTCTTTCCAAAGAATAACATTTTTCCAATTATGTAAATAATATGTTATATATACAGCATGTAATGTAATTGTATATATAGTAATAAATATAACATTTATTGCAGATAGTCTGGAAAATACAAACAAGCACAAACACACAAGGAGGAAGGCTTTTGGTATATAATACTAACACAGTGTTTTAATGAGATGCCACTGTCTCCAGGTGACCCATACTGTCATTGTCTTGTCTCCGACATTAGCAGCTTGCCATGATTTTTCAAAGTTTCTCTTAGACCTTTCCTCATTCTTTCCATGTTCAGCTCAGCAGCTGCTCCCTCTTCTCTCCTGCCCTCCTTGTCCTCAGTGTTGCTCCCTCCCTCAGAGGGCTAAGCCAGAGCTCTACATAGGGCAGTCCTTGCTGGGCTATTTCTCTGGTCTTGCAGCTCTGACTCCAGGAGTCCTTCTGGTCCTGTCTACATCCTGAAGGACCTAGAAGCAGCTTGATTTCTCATTGTGATACTACTTATCTCAGCACATATGTTGTTTCCAGTTTTTTTCTTCTATCATAGACATTACTATTGATAATATGTTAACATTGACAGGTTCTATTCTTGGGTTGAAGTATGTCTTTATGATAAATTTTCAGGATTGGGATCCTTGAGCTAATGGGTCTGAATTTTACAATGCTTTTGCTCTCTATTGCCACATTATTTTCCAGAAAATGTTAATCTTATTACCAGTAGTATACCAGTTGAACTGTAACCCCCCTTTGGTGTTGTTATAGCAAGAAGATAATTTAGTTGCTATGAAATGCTATCTTGAGCCTCCTTTTCTCTTCCATTTATATGATTACTGCTTAGGACCATTTATTTCATTTTGTGTAACTTGATTTTTAAAAAATCTGCTTGCTGCTTTTTCCTTTTTGAGATAACTCTGAACTAATGGTTCCATCAATTGTCTGTCTTCTGACCTTCTACTTAAGAATCTGATAAAAAAGAATCTGATCAAATTATAAGTCTTTACTGGAGTCTTTTTAAATAGAATTTTAAATCTGTTTTTTTCCTATTTTATGTCCCAAACACTCCATTCCTTTATTTTAGATTTTGTGAAAAGGGCCAAAACAGTACACAAAAAGATAGTTGAGGCACTGATTTACTTAAGACCTTTGCAATTATTATGCAAGTGACCAAACTGGGTGGGTTTCCTTAAAAGAAATTATAATGAAAGTAGCAATTGTCATATTTTTTTGGCAGAACTTTTTAGATTCTAAATATATATGGTAATTTATAGCTTTGTTCTTTATTGCCACCTAGTGAATGGTCTCTTTTCTCAAGGAAAGAGTATGCTTCGCAAAACTGAAAAGTTACACACGTTGGTGGATTTTTTAAAAAGATTTTTTATTTATTCATTTGAGAGGGCTAGAGAGCACAAGCAGTAGGAAAGGCAGAGGAGAGGGAGAAGCAGACTCCCTGCCAAGCTGGGAGCCCACCGTGGTACTCAATCCCAGGACCCCGAGATCATGACCTGAGCCAAAGGCAGATGCTTAACTGATTGAGCCACCCAGGTGCCCCTTTATTGACGGATTTAAAGTCCACAATAAGAGACACAGAGCAAGAACCAGTTACTTTAAATGAATTAAAATCTTTAGCCACAGACATAGTTCCAAAATCACTTATTAAAAGCATTTATAGTTTTCATGGAATTCCAGCTGGAATTTTTATTCTCTTTTCTGGGCTTCCTTAAGCCTTTATTTATATCCTTATCAGAGTGCTTGTTTTATTCTCTCACATTATAGTTATTTCTATACTTCCCTATTGAAGGAGAGACTTCTGGAGGATAAAAATCGAGTCTTTCTCTGGGAAACGAACTAGGGGTGGTGGAAGGGGAGGTGGGTGGGGGTGGGGGTGACTGGGTGATGGGCACTGAGGTGGGTACTTGACGGGATGAGCACTGGGTGTTATTCTATATGTTGGCAAATTGAACACCAATAAAAAATAAATTTGTAAAAAAATAAAAAATAAAAAGTGATTGTTAACCCCCCCAAATCGAATCTTTTCTTTCTGCTTAAGCACACTCAGTGCTTTGTATATTGTATATGTTTAATAAATGTTGGTAAACATTATTACAGAGTTGCTTTTAGTGGTGGAAGAAAGCAGAAAATAGAAGAGGTACTACTGATCTGTAGTTTCTATAATATGTTGTCCTTTAAGAAATGACAGATTAGCAGATTTGATTTGTGGCAGATTTCTATTACCAAACAGTTTGTGAGCCCTTAGGAAAGGATGAGATGATCTTTAAGAACTGAGTTTCACTAAGAAGACAGGTTAAACCAGCTTCTAACTAGAGCAGTCTAGAGCAGCCCTGGATCAAGAAGAAGCTTTCCTCATCCCAATAGGGTAAATGCTCTTCTTCCTGGCGACTCTAAGATTAGGATGACCCAAACTGCCAAATCCTAGGAAATTCTTTCCTTGGAGCACCTGGTGGCCATAGAACCTCCCGTGGAATCCCATTGCAAAGCAGAATAGGCACTTGAACTTAGCAATGCTTGCTGATGTCAGAAGCCATCCTTCTATGACTCTGCAAGTGGTAGAGTACTTGGGAGATTCATTTACTGGTTTGACTAGCTTACTAGCCATTTACATGTCCCATTGGCAAAGTCTATTTGACGATCCTCAGCCTTCTTCCTGTTTTAGGCTCCTTAAAACCCAACCACAGTGACCTGAAATTTCTGGTCATCTTGTTGCATCAGGCCCACTAGAATGTGCATTATACAGAATGATGTGGGACCTGAGATAGCTCATCCAGGGTTTATGTTACTCTCTGTTAGTTCCTATGTATCCTAGAAGAGAACGCAGATCTCATTAGAGTAAATGTCCATGCCAAAACAGAACACTGGATTTTTTGTGCTAGTTCTTCTTTAGTTCTTGTAGTCAAGAACTATATACCTGCTTTCCCTAGGTGTTTCTTTCTCACCTTCCTACACATGTGTCTGAGAAAGAACAACATCTGTACTTTGTACTTTTTAAGGCCTCTGAGTTCATGTCCACCTATCAATAAGCCAGATAGGGTATTTAGAGGAGTCACTGGAAAGTACTTTTGGTTTTGTGCCTCGTGTAAGTACAGTGACAGACTGCATAGCCCCCAAATGCTGAATCAATGTACAGCAGACTATGAAATCAGTCTATGTATCTTTTATAGTAATTATGTCTGTCACTCCTAGTTCTCTATCTAGAACCATCCTGACCCTGGCCATTGGTTGAGGAGTCTCCATCCACAAGAAGGATGTATAGGATATAAATACACCAGGAGCTGATCCTAGGCCTCAGCTGATAAGCAATGGTCACCATTGGGAAAATCCCACAAGCAACCTAGACTTGCTCAACTCCCATGAAATCTCTATCATGTTACCCTTCAAGAAACCACATTCTGGATTCTTCCTGAATCACTGAAGTAATAAAGGTTACCACCTCTCTACTACTATAAGTTCATTTGTTCACATTCTCCCTGTCTTTTATTTTTCCTGACCATCCCCATGTGCCCATGGATATTGCCATGCACCAGCACTTTCAGGACATGCTCTACAAACAGCCTCCTCTAGGCCTGCTCCAGGGCCTGAGCCAAGGAAAAAGGCTGAGCACCGAAGGAATGCATAGGAACTTGAAGCTTAGACTTTGTTAGGGACGGAATTTCAGACTGGGCAAAAAAGGGGACACCTTGCTTTATCCCAAGGCTAGGGAATCTAGGAATGAGTAGGTTGGGACAGTGGATGTTCTGTCCATCCTGGTTCTTTTAAACATTCACATCTGTGCCTAAGCCACACATGAAAACCCATAAAAATGGGTCTCTGATGTCTTTTCATTTTTCATGGGCCTCATTAATTTATGGCCTTATATGCCTTGTATGACTTACTCCTGCTTTCTATTTCGTATTTCATTCCTTGAACTGATGCCTAAAACACCTTTTCCAGTTCTGACCTATTGTTTTTCTTCTTTGATTCTGATTTGGACTCTTCTTCTGGCCAAGGGATTTTCATAGTTTTGAAGTAATCAAGAATCCATGATGAAAGGGCATTCCCCCACCATCCCAACAGAAAAGCTTTCCACATTGCCCAACACCTTGTATTTGTCCAAACCTGGGAAAAGTACTCTTATTGCTAGAGAAACATGTGATAAAATGGATCACACAATGACAATTGATAACAAAATTCATTGTTCTGTGGACATTTATCTAGTACATGTTCTGGCCTGGGCACTGTATTCTGGGTTAGAAGTAGGGAAGTAAAGAAAGCATGGTCTCTCCAAGGAGATTACAATATACTGTGGAAATTTGTATGCAGGTAAATTATAATACAAATGCTAATCCTATAATAGTGATATCAGAAAGGTACTATAGCAATTGCAGCAGATTTGGAAAAGGAACTGAAGAAGGCAAAGTACTGAGCACATGCTTCAGTGTATGCTCTCTCTAGAAATCCTATTGAAGAGGTAATGAAGGACAGAAAAGATGTAAACCTACAAAAACGTCTTGACAAAAGAGAAGACATTAGCTGATGAAAAAGGCTAAGCATTTTGGAAAATGGAAAGGAGGTGGGCAATGCTTTTAGCAGAGCAGAGAAGAAACCCAACTACCAGGAAGAAGTGGGGTGGGAGAAACTGCCAATTAGAAACTGTCAGATTTCTGCATAGAACTCTGAAATGCTCAGGCATTGGAGGTGCTGAGTGAAACAGGATAATTATTTGGCCTATCTTAGAACTTTTTAGACACTCTAGGTTTCTTCTCTTAGGCTGAGCAGCAAGATACTGTTCTCTTCTCCCCTCAACAGACCACACAGGAGGCTTACTCTATGGAGGTGAAGATGGAGGAGCTGTTTTGGATGGGAGGCTGGCTGAGCTGGGAGTGGGAGTGGGGCAGCTAGACTGAAAATGGTAAAGTAGTTAAAAGGCTGTACTTGACACAGGTTAAGGCTCTTCCTCCCTCCTTCCCCTCAACTGCCCTTTTTCCTTCCATTAAGCTCTCAGCAAGGCTGGCAGTTAGGTTTCTATTCCCCAGGCAGGAAACCAGGGGATTTCTCCCTGGGGGAAATTGACCACCCGAGAAAAGAGCTACAGACTTTGGGAAGTTCTCAAAGGACAATGTGTATGTGTCTCCCTCTCTCTCTGAATTTTCATACAACAAGGACTACTTACTAGTAGTCAAAGAGCCACAGAGCCACACACACAGCTTCTAATTGCCTTCTTAATGTCGCAGTGTTATGCATAAATGAATAGTCAAAGGTCACCAGATATCTAAGGAAAGCCGCTGAGTAAAATAAATAAATGAGAAAAAAGTGAATTCAGAGAGAGTGCAGGTAACAAATAAGTAAATACTGTAATTTTCTTAGAGAAGTGAGAGACAATACTGCACCAAGAAATGTAAACAGGGTGGTCAAAACAAGGACCCTTCAGTAAGCAAAAAGACCTCTGAGGAATTTAGCAACTGTTAGCAGAAATAAGTATCAGAATTGAATATAAAGTTAGACTTTTCAGAAACTGGGATAAAGGGCAGCCCTGGTGGCTCAGCGGTTTAGCACCACATCCAGCCTGGGGTGTAATACTGGAGACCTGGGATCAAGTCCCACTGAGGCTCCCTGCATGGAGCCTGCTTGTCCCTCTGCCTGTGTCTCTGCCTATCTCTCTCCCTCCCTCCCCCTCTCTCTCTCTGTCTCTCATGAATAAATAAATAATTTTTAAAAAGAAAGTTGGATAAAGAGATAGAAAAAAAGATAAAATTAGAAGATGACTCGACAAAAGCCTGCATGTAACTAATAGGAATTCTGGAAAGAAAAAAAAAAGTGATTGAGTAGCTACTTACTGAAGAACAATTCTCAGACTGAAGGACACGAGTTTCTAGATTTAAGAGTGAGTTCAATGTACAGTATCATGTCATCTGCGAAGAGGTAGAGTTTGACTTCTTCTTTGTCAATTTGAATGCCTTTTATTTATTTTTGTTGTCTGATTGCTGAGGCTAGGACTTCTAGCACTATGTTGAATAGCAGTGGTGAGAGTGGACATCCCTGTCTGGTTCCTGATCTTAGGGGAAAGGCTCTCAGTGTTTCCCAATTGAAATGATAGTTGCTGTGGGCTTTTCGTAGATGGCTTTTAAGATGCTGAGGAATGTTACCTCTATCCCTACACTCTGAGAGTTTTGATCAGGAATGCTATATTTTGTCAAATGCTTTCTCTGCATCTATTGAGAGGATCATATGGTCCTTGTTTTTTTCTCTTGTTGATATGATCTCTCACAATGATGCTTTACGAGTGTTGAACCAGCCTTGCATCACAGGGATAAATCCCACTTGGTCATGGTGAATATTCTTAATGTACTGTTGGATCCTATTGGCTAGTATCTCGTTGAGAATTTTTGCATGCATGTTCATCAGGGATATTGGTCTATAATTCTCCTTTTTGGTAGAATCTTTGGTTTTGGAAGTAAGGTGATGCTTGCCTTAGAGAACGAGTTTGGAACTACCCCAACTCTTTCTATCTTTCCGAAAAGCTTTAGTAGAAGAGGTATTGTTTCTTCTTTAAATATTTAATAGAATTCCCCTGGGAAGTGATCTGGCCCTGACTTTTCTGTCTTGGGAGGTTTCTTTTCTTTTTTTTTTAATAAATTTATTTTTTATTGGTGTTCAATTTACCAACATACAGAATAACACCCAGTGCTCATCCCGTGAAGTGCCCCCCTCAGTGCCCGTCACCCATTCACCCTCACCCCCTGCCCTCCTTCCCTTCCACCACTCCTAGTTCGTTTCCCAGAGTTAGGAGTCTTTATATTCTGTCTCCATTTCTGATATTTCCCACACATTTCTTCTCCCTTCCCTTATATTCCCTTTCCCTATTATTTATATTGCCCAAATGAATGAGAACATATAATGTTTGTCCTTCTCTGATTGACTTACTTCACTCAGCATAATACCTTCCATTTCCATCCATGTTGAAGAAAATGGTGGGTATTTGTCGTTTCTGATGGCTGAGGAATATTCCATTGTATACATAAACCACATCTTCTTTATCCATTCATCTTTCGATGGACACCGAGGCTCCTTCCACAGTTTGGCTATTGTGAACATTGCTGCTAGAAACATTGGGGTGCAGGTGTCCCGGTGTTTCATTGCATCTGTATCTTTGGGGTAAATCCCCAACAGTGCAATTGCTGGGTCATAGGGCAGGTCTATTTTTAACTCTTTGAGGAACCTCCACACAGTTTTCCAGAGTGGCTGCACCAGTTCACATTCCCACCAACAGTGTAAGAGGGTTCCCTTTAATCCACAGCCTCTCCAACATCTGTGGTTTCCTGCCTTGTTAATTTTCCCCATTCTCAATGGTGTGACATGGTATCTCATTGTGGTTTTGATTTGTATTTCCCTGATGGCAAGTGATGCGGAGCATTTTCTCATGTGCTTGTTGGCCATGTCTATGTTTTCCTCTGAGAGGTTTCTGTTCATGTCTTTTGCCCATTTCATGATTGGATTGTTTGTTTCTTTGCTGTTGAGTTTAAGAAGTTCTTTATAGATCTTGGAAACTAGCCCTTTATCTGATATGTCATTTGCAAATATCTTCTCCCATTCTGTAGGTTGTCTTTTAGTTTTGTTGACTGTATCCTTTGCTGTGCAAAAGCTTCTTATCTGGATGAGGTCCCAATAGTTCATTTTTGCTTTTGTTTCTTTTGCCTTCGTGGATGTATCTTGCAAGAAGTTACTGTGGCCGAGTTCAAAAAGGGTGTTGTCTGTGTTCTCCTCTAGGATTTTGATGGAATCTTGTCTCACATTTAGACCTTTCATCCATTTTGAGTTTATATTAGTGTCTGGTGCAAGAGAGTGGTCTAGTTTCATTCTTCTGCACGTGGATGTCCAATTTTCCCAGCATCATTTATTGAAGACACTGTCTTTCTTCCAGTGGATAGTCTTTCCTCCTTTATCGAATATTAGTTGACCATAAAGTTCAGGGTCTACTTCTGGGTTCTCTATTCTGTTCCATTGATCTATGTGTCTATTTCTGTGCCAGTACCACACTGTCTTGATGACCACAGCTTTGTAGTACAACCTGAAATCTGGCATTGTGATGCCCCCAGATATGGTTTTCTTTTTTAAAATTCCCCTGGCTATTCGGGGTCTTTTCTGATTCCACACAAATCGTAAAATAATTTGTTCTAACTCTCCGAAGAAAGTCCATGGTATTTTGATAGGGATTGCATTAAAAGTGTAAATTGCCCTGGGTAACATTGACATTTTCACAATATTAATTCTGCCAATCCATGAGCATGGAATATTTTTGCATCTCTTGGCGTCTTCCTCAATTTCTTTCAGAAGTGTTCTATAGTTTTTAGGGTATAGATCCTTTACCTCTTTGGTGAGGTTTATTCCTAGGTATCTTATGCTTTTGGGTGCAATTGTAAATGGGATTGACTCCTTAATTTCTCTTTCTTCAGTCTCATTGTTAGTGTATAGAAATGCCACTGATTTCTGGGCATTGATTTTGTATCCTGCCATGCTACCAAATTGCTGTATGAGTTCTAGCAATCTTGGGGTGGAGGCTTTTGGGTTTCCTAGGTAGAGTATCATGTCATTGGTGAAGAGGGAGAGTTTGATTTCTTCTTTGCCAATTTGAATGCCTTTAATGTCTTTTTGTTGTCTGATTCCTGAGGCTAGGACTTCCAGTACTATGTTGAATAGCAGTGGTGAGAGTGGACATCCCTGTCTTGTTCCTGATCTTAGGGGAAAGGCTCCCAGTGCTTCCCCATTGAGAACGATATTTGCTGTGGGCCTTTTGTAGATGGCTTTTAAGATGTCAAGGAAAGTTCCCTCTATCCCTACACTCTGAAGAATTTTGATCAGGAATGGATGCTGTATTTTGCCAAATCCTCTCTTTGCATCTAATGAGAGGATCATATGCTTCTTGGTTTTTCTCTTGCTGATATGATGAATCACACTGATTGTTTTATGAGTGTTGAACCAGCCTTGTGTCCCAGGGATAAATCCTACTTGGTCATGGTGAATAATTATCTTAATGTACTGTTGGATCCTATTGGCTAGTATCTTGTTGAGAATTTTTTCATCCATGTTCATCAGGGATATTGGTCTGTAATTCTCCTTTTTGGTGGGGTCTTTGTCTGGTTTTGGAATTAAGGTGATGCTGGAAGAAAAAAAAAAAAAAAAAAAAAAAAGGTGATGCTGGCCTCATAGAACGAATTTGGAATACTCCATCTCTTTCTATCTTTCCAAACAGCTTTAGTAGAATAGGTATGATTTCTTCTTTAAACGTTTGATAGAATTCCCCAGGGAAGCCATCTGGCCCTGGACTCTTGTGTCTTGGGAGGTTTTTGATGACTGCTTCAGTTTCCTCCCTGGTTATTGGCCTGTTCAGGTTTTCTATTTCTTTCAGTTCCAGTTTTGGTAGTTTGTGGCTTTCAAGGAATGCGTAGATTTCTTCTAGATTGCCTAATTTATTGGCGTTTAGCTGTTCATAATATGTTTTTAAAATCGTTTGTATTTCCTTGGTGTTGGTAGTGATCTCTCCTTTCTCATTCATGATTTTACTAATTTGAGTCTTCTCTCTCTTCTTTTTAATAAGACTGGCTAAAGGTTTATCTATCTTATTAATTCTTTCAAAGAACCAACTCCTGGTTTTGTTGATCTCTTCCACAGTTCTTCTGATCTCGATTACGTTGAGTTCTGCTCGAATCTTAATTAACTGTCTTCTTCTGCTGTGTGTAGGGTCCATATGCCATTTTTTCTCTAGCTCCTTTATGTGTAAGGTTAGCTTTTGTATTTGAGTTCTTTCCAGTTTTTGAATGGATGCTTGTATTGCGATGTATTTCCCCCTTAGGACTGCTTTTGCTGCACCCCAAAGATTTTGAATGGTTGTATCTTCATTCTCATTAGTTTCCATGAATCTTTTTAATTCTTCCTTAATTTCCTGGTTAACCCTTTCATCTTTTAGCAGGATGGTCCTTAACCTCCACGTGTTTGAGGTCCTTCCAAACTTCTTGTTGTGATTTAGTTCTAATTTCAAGGCATTATGGTCTGAGAATACGCAGGGGACGATCCCAATCTTTTGGTATCGGTTCAGACCTGATTTGTGACCCAGTATGTGGTCGATTCTGGAGAAAGTTCCATGTGCACTTGAGAAGAATGTGTATTCAGTTGAGTTTGGATGTAAAGTTCTGTAGATATCTGTGAAATCCATCTGGTCCAGTGTATCATTTAAAGCTCTCGTTTCTTTGGAGATGTTGTGCTTAGAAGACCTATCGAGGGTAGAAAGAACTAGATTGAAGTCACCAAGTATAACTGTATTATTATCTAAGTATTTCTTCATTTTGGGTATTAATTGGTTTAAATATTTGGCTGCTCCCACATTCGGGGCATATATATTCAGGATTGTTAAGTCCTCTTGTTGGATAGATCCTTTAAGTATGATATAGTGTCCCTCTTCATCTCTCACTACAGTCTTCGGGGTAAATTTTAGTTTATCTGATATAAGGATGGCTACCCCTGCTTTCTTTTGAGGATCATTTGAATGGTAAATGGTCCTCCAACCTTTTATTTTCAGGTTGTAGGTGTCCTTCTGTCTAAAATGAGTCTCTTGTAGACAGCAAATAGATGGGTCCTGCTTTTTTATCCTTCTGAAACCCTGCGCCTTTTGATGGGGTCATTAAGACCGTTCACGTTCAGAGTTACTATCGACAGATATGAGTTTAGTGTCATCATGATATCTATTCAGTCCTTGTTTTTGTGGATTGTTCCACTGAACTTCTTCTTAAAGGGGAATTTTAAGAGTCCCCCTTAAAATTTCTTGCAGAGCTGGTTGGCGGTCACATATTCTTTCAGTTCCTGTCTGTCTTGGAAGCTCTTTTTCTCTCCTTCCATTTTGAATGAGATCCTTGCTGGATAAAGTATTCTTGGTTGCATGTTCTTCTCATGGAGGACCCTGAATATATCCTGCCAGCCCTTTCTGGCCTGCCAGGTCTCTGTGGAGAGGTCTGCTGTTACCCTAATACTTCTCCCCATAAAGGTCAGGGATTTGTCTCTTGCTGCTTTAAGGATCTTCTCTTTATCTTTGGAATTTGCAAGCTTCACTATTAAATGTCGAGGTGTTGAACGGTTTTTATTGATTTTAGGGGAGGATCTATTTCCTGGATCTGAATGCCTGTTTCCCTTCCCAGATTAGGAAAGTTTTCAGCTAGGATTTGTTCAAATACATATTCTGGCCCTCTGTCCCTTTCGGCGCCCTCGGGAACTCCAATTAGACGTAGGTTTTTCTTCCTCAGGCTGTTGTTTATTTCCCTTAATGTGTCTTCATGGTCTTTTAATTGTCTGTGTCTTTTTTCCTCAGTTTCCCTCTTTGCCATCAACTTGTCTTCTATGTCACTCACTCGTTCTTCCACCTCGTTAACTCTCATCGTTAGGACTTCTAGTTTGGATTGCATCTCATTCAGTTGAATTTTAATTTCTGCCTGATTGGATCTAAATTCTGCAGTCTTGAAGTCTCTTGAGTCCTTTATGCTTTTTTCTAGAGCCACCAGTAGCTGTATAATAGTGCTTCTGAATTGGCTTTCTGACATTGAATTGTAATCTAGATTTTGTAACTCTGTGGGAGAGAGGACTGTTTCTGATTCTTTCTTTTGAGGTGAGGTTTTCCTTCTAGTCATTTTGCTCAGGGCAGAGAGGCCAAAAACAAGTTGTATTGGGAAAAGGAGAAAGAGAGGAGAGAAAGAAGGAAAGAAAAGAGAAAAAGAAAAAGGGAAAAAGGAAGAAAAAAGGAAAAAAAGAGAAGAAAAAGAGAAAGAAAAAGAAATAAAGGGAAAAAAAGGTGGGGGAAGCAATCAGAAATCAAATAGAAAAAAAAAAAAAACCACGGGGGAGTATCTTCTGATTCTGGATACTTTAAGTCCCTTGTCTTCCGCTGGAACTTGTCCGTCTAGCTGGTCTTCTGGGGGAGGGGCCTGCTGTGCTGATTTTCAGGTATTAGCAATTGGGGGAGTTGCTCAGCGAAAGATATTTAAGCTGTTTATCCTGTGAGGCCACTGTGAGGCTCAGTGGGGGTTGTTTACCCCGTGAGGCCCCAGGAGGAACAACCGCAGTGGCAGGGCCAGCTCTGGAGCCCTGGAGTCAGCCCCCGCAGTAACTCCGGGGCTCTCGGTCTGCAGGGCCTGGAGGCTCCAGGGCGGGGCCGCTGATCTGCTCAGCTCGGGGCAGGACCGTCCTCGCTGTCCTGGGCCCTCCCCGCCTCTGCCTGTCCCGGGGGAGGCCGGATCCTGGGCTGTGTCCCGGCGCCCTGTGCTCCGGGGCCTGCGCTGTTGGATTCGCGCTCCCGCCCCGCAGGCCCCTCCGCGGAGCCGCCCCCGAGCCCCCCCCCCCCCCCGAGCTGCTCCGGGTCCCGCCGTGCGCGCTGCAGCCCTTAGGGAGCTCGGCGCACTCTCCCGGGGCGCAGGTGTCTGTTAGTGTCCCCGGGAGCCCGAGGGCATCCCCACCCTCCTGGGTCCTGCTCCAACTCCCTGCGAGCCCTTTCCGCCCGGGAAGGTTGGTGCAGCTCCTGCTCCTCCGGGACGGGGCTCTCCTGTCCTGGGGACACTCGCCCCGGCCTCAGCCCGGCTCCTCACGGGGCCCCTCCCCCTTGGAGGCCTTTTGTTTCTTCAGTTCTTTTTCCCCGTCTTCCTACCTTGATAGAAGCGCTAACTCTTCTCACTGTAGCATTCCAGCTGTTCTCTCTTTAAATCTCAGGCCGATTTCATAGATTTTCAGGATGATTTGAAGATTATCTAGGTAATTTGGTGGGGACAGGTGACTTGGGGACCCCACTCCTCCGCCATCTTGCTCCTCCTCCCCTCTTGGGAGGTTTTTGATGACTGCTTCAAGTTCCTCCCTGGTTATCGTCCTGTTCAGGTTTTCTATTTCTTCCTGTTCCAGTTTTGGTAGTTTGTGGTTTTCTGGAAATGCATCCATTTCTTCTAGATTGCCTAATTTATTGGCATATAGCTGCTCATAATAAGTTTTTAAAATCGTTTGTATTTCCTTGGTATTGGTGGTGATCTCTCCTGTCTCATTCATGAATTTTTTAGAGTCTTTTCTCTCTTCTTTTTAACAAGGCTGATAATGGTTTATCTATCTTAATTCTGTCAAAGAACCAACTCCTGCTTTTGTTGATCTGTTTCACAGTTCTTCTGGTCTCCATTTCATTGAGTTCTGCTCGAATCTTTATTAACTCTCTTTTTCTGCTTGGTGTAGGTTTTATTTGCCATTCTTTCTCCGGTACCTTTAGGTGCAAGGTTAGCTTTTGTAATTGATTTTTTCCAGTTCTTTCAGGGATGCTTGTATTGCAATTTATTTCCCTCTCAGGACTGCTTTTGCTGTATCCCAAAGTTTTGAACATTTGTATCTTCATTCTCATTAGTTTCCATGAATCTTTTTAATTCTTCTCTAATTTCCTGATTGACTCTTTCATCTTTTAGCAGGATGGTCTTTAACCTCCATGTGTTTGAATTTTTCTAAATTTCCTCTTGTGATTGAGTTCTAGTTTCAAAGCATTATGGTCTGAAAATATGCAGGGGACAATCCCAATCATTTGGTATCAATTAAGACCTGATTTGTGACCCAGTGTGTGGTCTATTCTGGAGAAAGTTCCATGTGCACCTGAGAAGAACGTGTATCCAGTTGAGTTGGATGTAAAGTTCTGTAAATATCTGTGAAATCCATCTGGTCCAGTGTATCATTTAAAGCTCTTGTTTCTTTGGAAATGTTGTGCTTAGAAGATCTGTCGATTATAGAAAGCGCTGTGTTCAAGTCACCAAGTATAAGTGTATTATTATTTAAGTATGTCTTAACTTTGGTTATTAGTTGATTGATATATTTGGTAGCTCCCACATTAGGGGCATAAATATTCATGACTGTTAGGTCATCCTGTTGGATAGACCCTTTAAGTATGATATAGTGTCCCTCTTCATCTCTTACTACAGTCTTTGGGATAAACACCTCAAGATTGCAAGAACTCATACAGCAATTCGGCAGTGTGGCAGGATACAAAATCAATGCCCAGAAATTAGTAGCATTTCTATACACTAACATTGAGACTGAAGAAAGAGAAATTAAGGAGTCATTCCCACTTACAATTGCACCCGAAAGCATAAGATACCCAGGAATAAACCTAACCAAGAGGTAAAGGATCTATACCCTAAAAATTACAGAACACTTCTGAAAGAAATGGGGAAGACACAAAGATATGAAAAAAATATTCCATGCTTATGGATTGGAAAAATTAATATTATGAAAATGTCAATGTTACCCAGGGTAATTTACACATTTAACGCAATACCTATCAAAATGCCATGGAGTTTCTTCAGAGTTGGAACAAATCATCTCAAGATTTGTGTGGAATCAGAAAAGACCCCGAATAACCAAGGGAATATTGAAAAAGAATAACAGAGCTGGGGGCATCACAATGCCAGATTTCAGGTTGTACTACAAGGCTGTAATCATCAAGACAGTATGGTACTGGCACAAAAACAGACACATAGATCAATGGAACAGAATAGAGAATCCAGAAATGGCCCCTCAACTCTATGGTCAAGTAATTTTTGACAAAGCAGGAAAGACTATCCATTGGAAAAAGGAAAGTGTCTTCAATAAATGGAGCTGGGAAAATTGGACATCCACATGCAGAAGAATGAAACTAGACCACTCTCTTGCACCAGACACAAATATAAACTCAAAATGGATGAAAGATCTAAATGTGAGACAAGATTCCACCAAAATCCTAGAGGAGAACACAGACAACACCCTTTTTGAACTCGGCCACAGTAACTTCTTGCAAGATACATCCACGAAGGCAAAAGAAACAAAAGCAAAAATGAACTATTGGGACTTCATCAAGATAAGAAGCTTTTGCACAGCAAAGGATACTGTCAACAAAACTAAAAGACAACCTACAGAATGGGAGAAGATATTTGCAAATGACATATCAGATAAAGGGCTAGTTTCCAAGATCTATAAAGAACTTCTTAAACTCAACAGCAAAGAAACAAACAATCCAATCATGAAATGGGCAAAAGACATGAACAGAAATCTCACAGAGGAAGACATAGACATGGCCAACAAGCACATGAGAAAATGCTCCGCATCACTTGCCACCAGGGAAATACAAATCAAAACCACAGTGAGATACCATGTCACATCAGTGAGAATGGGGAAAATTAACAAGGCAGGAAACCACAGATGTTGGAGGGGATGTGGAGAAAAGGGAACCCTCTTACACTGTTGGTGGGAATGTGAACTGGTGCAGCCACTCTGGAAAACTGTGTGGAGGTTCCTCAAAGAGTTAAAAATAGATCTTCCCTACGACCCAGCAATGGCACTGCTGGGGATTTACCCCAAAGAAACAGATGCAGTGAAACTCTGGGACACCTGCACTCCAATGTTTCTAGCAACAATGTCCACAATAGCCAAACTATGGAAGGAGCCTCAGTGTCCATCGAGAGATGAATGGATAAAGAAGATGTGGTTTATGTATACAATGGAATATTACTCAGCCATTAGAAACAACAAATACTCACCATTTGCTTTGACATGGATGGAACTGGAGGATATTATGCTGAGTGAAATAAGTCAATCAGAGAAGGACAAACATTATATGGTCTCATTCATTTGGGGAATATAAAAAATAGTGAAAGGGAATAAAGGGGAAAGGAGAAAAAAGTGGGAAATATCATAAAGGGGGGGCAGAACATGAGAGACTCCTAACTCTGGGAAACGAACTAGGGCGGTGGAACGGGAGGTGGGCGGGGGGTGGGGGTGACTGGGTGGTGGGCACTAAGGTGGGCAGTTGACGAGATGAGCACTGGGTGTTATTCTTTATGTTGACAATTTGAACACCAATAAAAAATAAATTTAGTTAAGAAAATCCTAGAGGAGAACACAGGCAACACCCTCTTTCAACTTGGCCACAGCAACTTCTTGCAAGATACAGCTATGAAGTCAAGGGAAACAAAAGCAAAAATGAAACTGCTGGGACTTAATCAAGATAAAAATCTTCTGCACAGTGGAAGAAACAGTCAACAAAACTAAAAGACAACCTACAGAATGGGAGAAGTTATTTGCAAATGACATATCAGATAAAGGGCCAGTATCCAAGATCTATAAAGATCATATGAAACTCCACAGCAAAGAAACAAACAATCCAATCATGAAATGGCAAAAGATATGAACAGACATTTCACCAAAGAAGACATAGACATGGCCAACAAACACATAAAAAATGCTCTGCATCAATTGTACCGCTGAGGATTCACCCCAAAGATACAGATGCAGTAAAAACAGACACTTGCGCCCCAATGTTTATAGCAGCAATGTCCACAATAGCCAAACTGTGGAAGGAGCCTTGATGTCCATCGAAAGACGAATGGATAAAGAAGATGTGGTTTTTATATACAATGGAATATTACTCAGCCATTAGAAACGACAAATACCCACCATTTGCCTCCACATGGATAGAACTGGAGGGTATTATGCTGAGTGAAGTAAGTCAATCAGAGAAGGACAAACAATATATGGTTTCATTTATTCGGGGAATATAAAATATAGTGAAAAGTTTTAAAGGGGAAAGGAGAGAAAATGAGTGGGAAAAATCAGAGAGGGTGACATAACATGTGAGAGTTTTAACTCTGGGAAATGAACAAGGCGTAGTGGAAAGAGAGGCAGGTGGGGAGATGGGGTGACTGGGTGATGGGCACTGACGGGGGCACTTGACAGGATGAGTAGTGGGTGTTATAGTATTTTGGCAAATCAAACTCCAATAAAAATATACAAAAAAGTTTAAAAAATAAAAATATACAAAAAAGTGATTAAATAAATAAAATCTTTGAAAAACAATTTTACCAGAGTAAAACTGGGAATTGAGCAGTAGCTTAAGAGATAAACAATATGTGGTATTTTCACATGTTTTATTACTCGACCATGAAAAAGAAAAAATCCTGTCACATGCTGCAACATGGATAGGCCTTGAGGATATTATTGCTAAATAAAATAAGCCAGTCACAAAAAGACGGATACTGTATGATTCCATTTATGTGAGGTATTTAAAATGTTCAAATTCATAGAACAGAAAGTAGAATGAATGGTGGTTACCAGGTGCTGGGGGGAGCAGGAAAAATGAAGTAGTTGTTTAATGGGTATTAAGTTTTAGATTTGCAAGATGGAAAAGTTCTGGAAATCTGTTTCACAATAATATGCATGTAATTAACACCACTGAACTGTATACTTAAAAATGGTTATTATCGTAAATTGTATGTGTTTTCTGCCACAATAAAAAAAAAGTGGAGGGAGTGCTAAGATTGGAAAATTATCATTTTGTACCTATCCCAAAGACTGAGTCAGGCTGAAAGTGACAATGTATGCTAAATCTAGGTGAAAATTTCAATAAAGAGCTGGATGTGTGTGGTCACAAAGTGTCTCCGTATAGATTGTGCATTAATTGCAAATTAGGATAAAATAAAAACGTTTATAGGATAAAAATTGGACTTTAATCAGTCAAAATTAATGTCACAAATGAGGGAAAAATGGGCAGTGTAAGCTTTCAGATGTGAAATACTTTCTCAGTATCTCAGTTGAGAATGAATAATCTGAATTTAATTATGAAGAGACCTGAGAGCAAACTGAAATAAGGAGCATACTATTAAAGACAAGAACAGTGGAAGAGAGGGACTATGTTCTATTAAAATGCACGTGTCCAAAGTTTTAAAAATAATTTGTGTCTTTGAAGAAATTTATTTCCCTAAATTGTTAAGTTTGGTGGCATAAAAACTATTTTAGAATAATTTTTGATTTATAGATAAATTGTGAAGATATTATAGAACATCTGCAGTACCCCTCGCCTAGTTTCCCCTCTTGTTAGAATCTTATATTACCAGGGTACATTTGTCAATATCTGGCCTTAAACTAGCCTTGGTATATGAATACTAACTAAATCCCAGGCTTTATTTGAATTTCAGCATTTTATCGCCATTCGTGTTCTCTTCTGTTTCAGGATCCAATGCAGGATATCACATTGCATTTAGTTGGTATGTCTCCCCAGTTTTTTTCTGGTCTGTGATGATTTCTTTGTCTTTGTTTTTTGTGACCTTGACAGGCTAAGTCATGATCAGGTATCCTGTAGAATGTCCCCCAACTTACAGTTGCCTGATTTTTTTTTAATGATTACACTGGAGTTATGGGTTTGGGGGAGGACTACCACAAAAGTGAAGTGCCCTTCTTGTCGCATCATATCAGGAGGCACATGACATCCACGTGAAACAACTGATACTGTTTAGGCTAGTCGTTTAGGCTAGTCATTTAGTTAAGGTGGTATTTGCCAGAGGTGTTGTCTCTGCTGTAAAGTTACTGTACTTCCCTTGTCTCACTCTTTAAAAATGAATCACTACATGTAGCCTGCCCTCCTAGGTGGGAAAGGGAGCAAGAATTAAGCTCTACCTGTTAGAGAAGGGAGTATATGTACATTCTGGGGGATTATTCTGTATTATTCTCTTCTCCCCCACTTATTTATTTGATCATTTTTATGAGTATGGACTTGTTTATATTTTTTATACTTCATTATAATATAGTTGTTATTTATTTTGTTGTTCAAATTGTTCTGGCTCTGGCCCTTGGAAGGTCTTTCAGGTTGACTCCTGTGTCATATATCCCATCCTTTCACATATCCCATCCTTCAGTTTTTTGAGCACTTCACTACTTCATTGCATTACAAGATATTGCAGGCTTACCTTGCATTTTCCCCTGGTCTGGCTCTAGATTCAGCCATTTCTTGAAAGAGATTTGTTTTCTTTTCTTGGAAAATGATATTTAGGAACCAAGATCTGGACACTGGACCTGTTTGTTTCTACTGTAGTATCATTATTTCTGGCCCCTGGATAGTTCTTTTTAACAGATTGAAAAGTAATCACATGGGGCAGCCTGAGTGGCTCAGCGGTTTATCACCGCCTTCAGCCCAGGGCGCAATCCTGGAGACCCGGGATCGAGTCCCATGTCGGGCTCCCTGCATGGAGCTTATTATTTCTATTGACTGACTTTTCTGGTCATAGGACATATTTTCTTGCTTCTGTGCATGCCTGTTAATTGTTTACTAGATGTTGGATATTGCGAATTAAATTATTTTGGGGTGCCGGATTTTTTTTAATTCCTTTAAGAAAGTGTTTGGTATTTTCTGCCTTGCAGTTATATTACTTAAAGTTCAAATTGAACTTGATTCTTTTTAAGGCTTGCTATTAAGCTTTTTAAAGGTGATACAGGGTAGCCTTTATCCTGGGGATAATTTAGTTTTGCTACTGAAGAAGTGTCTCTTCTGTGAACTCTCCCCAGTGCCCCATGTATTTTGAGATTTCCTCATTCTGGCTTGTAAGAACACAAACTTTTCTAGCCTTTACTAATCTCTGCTACTTTCCAATGATTTTCCAACATGTCAGGAATTGTCCTCCATATAAGCAGACTCCCAATAAAGGATAAGAGAGGATTTCTTTGCAGATAATCAGATTCTCTTGTTCTGTACAGCTACTTCCTCTCTTGATATTCTGTGCTGCAAATTCTACTTAACTCAGCATCTCTGAACTTTGATCTCTTTCTCTTCAACTCAGTGAGGTCACTGGACTTTTTCAATTTTCTCCCTGAGCTGTGACATGGAAACTCCTTGAAGTTTTAACACCTCTGGCAAATACCAACTTAACTAAGTAAGGCTCACCTCACTTGTTTCTTTATTCTCTGAGATCATAGTTTGTTGGGCAATGTCTGAAAATTGCTATTTCAATGTCTTTTGTCCTATTTTCTGGTTGTGATTAAGTCCTGCAATGATAAATTCCTCAGAGGCAGAAGTGAAAGTCGATGGTGGGTTATTTTAATTTTAATTTGTTTATTAGGTGAGACTGGATTTTTTTTAATACATTTATTGGCCTGTTAAGTTTTCCTCTTTGTGAGTTGCTTGTTTATAATTCTTACAGATATTTTTTCTTTTAATTTGCTTCCCTAGCATATGAAGCTCCCTTTTAAGTTTGTAGAATTCCCTGTTCTTTGAATCTTGGTGTGAAGCAATAGTGGCAGTAATATTTAATGTCAAGGATTACGGGAGGGTATGGTATAGCTTTAGCATTCAGTATCAGGAGTGTTTGATGTGCACCCTCAGCATTCAGGAGACCCATGTCTTTTTGCTCAGCTCCTTTGGTGGTTAGAGGAATTTCCCAGAGAATATGCAATAAATTTTATTTAATCTCAAATCAGCAGTAATTGGTTGTTCTTATTTCCAACTAAGAATATCAGCTCGTTTAATATACTTGACTCATTTTTTTTCTATTGGCTTGTCTTACTGAATTTCAAAAATTCTCTATGTATCCTAGATGCTTATCACTTCTTCCTGGTGAATGCTTTAAACTCTAATCTCTGTAATCAACCTGGGGCTCAAAAGGACAATCCTGAGATCAAGTCTCATGCTTTTCCAAATGAACCAGCCAGGCACCCCTATTGACAGTATCTTTTAATTGAATATTCAAATTTATCAAAATTTTCTTCTATAAGTTGTGCTTATATAATTAAAAAATACATTCCTACCCGGAGAGAATAAAAATAGCATCTTTTATTTATTTATTTATTTTGTATACTTTGATCTTTGATCTTATCATGCTCTGACATAATCTTTTTTTTTTCCTGGTAGGGAAGCCAGTTATCCCAACCCCCTTTATTTTAGTGTTTTCCCTACTGACCTGCAATGGCACCACTATCTAATAGTAAATACTCATATGTGCTTAAGCTTGTTTTTGAATCCCTGTTCTCCTTTCTCCAACTATTTTTCTATTCCTATACCAATTCACACTATTGATTACTTTAGCTTATAATGAATATTGATATCTGATAGGACAAATGCCCTGATCTGGTTTCCTTGTCCAGGCTGTCCTTGCTGTTCTTGGACTTGTATTCTCTAGTTTGTCTACATGCACACACACATACATACACACACACACACACATCCTATTTGAATTTTGATTGGATTTGCATTGAATCTATAGATTAATAAGTGGCTATTTACCATTATTATGATACTTAGTTCTCTCCTATATAAATATGGGTTCTTTAGTTATTCTATTTTTTGTAAACTTCAGTAAGATTTTTGGTGTCCATCAAAAGATGAATGGATAAAGAAGATGTGGTCTATGTATACAATGGAATATTACTCAGCCATTAAAAACGACACTCATCATTTGCTTTGACATGGATGGAACTGGAGGATATTATGCTGAGTGAAATAAGTCAATCGGAGAAGGACAAACATTATATGGTCTTGTTCATTTGGGGAATATAAAAAATAGTGAAAGGGAATAAAGAGGAAAGGAGAAAAAATCAGTGGGAGATATCAGAAAGGGAGACAGAACATGAAAGACTCCTAACTCTGAGAAATGAACTAGGGGGATGGAAGGAGAGGTGGGCGGGGGGTGGGGGTGACTGGATGATGGGCACTGAGGTGGGCACTTGATGGGATGAGCACTGGGTGTTATTCTATATGTTGGCAAATTGAACACCAGTAAAAAATAAATTTAAATAAAAAAAGAATTTGCAATTTTAACTATATATATTTGGTTTATTTTTAGATACCTTATATTTTATTTCTATTGTAAATGATGTATTTTCTTTTATTGCAATGTCTAGCTGGTTATTGTTGGTTGATGGAATGTTTCTCATTTATTGTGTCAGCTATCCTGTGAAACTTTCTTATAATTTCTAGTAGTTTGACATAGAGTCTCTTTAATTTTCTGTGTAAGACAATTAGAGTATTTGCAAATATGATTTACTTGCTTTGTTTCCAGTCCTTAAGGTTTTTTTTCTTTCTTCTTTTGTTTTATTCCTTGGGCCCTGTGTATTATACAACGTTAAATAAGGATAGAGTAGCAGGCATTTTTATGTTTTTCTTAATAAATGAGGATGTGTTTAAAGTTTTACCATTAAGTTTAATGTTGGCTTAATATTTTGAAAAGATGACCTTTTCTATAAGTTAAAGAAGTTCTCTTTTATTTCTGCCTTGAAAGGATATTGAATTTTTCAAATGGTTTTTCTTACATGTTCAGATGAAAATATGATTTCTGACCTTTAGTTGACATTTATTATATAACAATTTACACTGATAAAGTTTTATAATACTGAGCATAAGTTGAATTCTTTTGATAAATCTAAACTAGTCTACACATTTCTTTCATTGCACCATTTAGTAATATTGTACTTAGGATTTTTACATCGAAGTACATTTTTGTTTGGCTTATAATTTTTCTTGTATCATACATGTTTTGTTTTTATGTAATGATTTTGCTAAACTTTTAGTATAAATGAGATAACTTTACATTTAAAAAATTCTCTAAAGTAGTTTGTATAAGAAAGAGATTTTGTTGATTAAAAGTTTGATAAAATCTCATCTGGAAGGCTCTTTGGGCCCAGATGTCTACTACCCCTTGGGAATGAGATTTTTAATTATTGGTTTAACTTTTTATTTTTATTTTTTAAAATTTATTTTTAAAATAAATTTATTTTTTACTGGTGTTCAATTTGTCAACATACAGAATAACACCCAGTGCTCATCCCATCAAGTGCCCTTTCAGTGCCCACCACCCAGTCCCTCCATCCCCCACCCACCTCCCCTTTCAGCACCCCTAGTTCATTTCCCAGAGTTAGGAGTCTTTCATGTTCTGTCTCCCTTTCTGATATTTAAATTAATTTTTATTTTTAAAAAAGATTTTATTTATTCATGAGAGACACATAGAGAGAGACACAGACATAGGCAGAGGGAGAAGCAGGCTCCATGCGGGGAGCCTGATGTGGGACTCAATCCCAGGGACTCACACCCCGAGCTGAAGACAGATGCTTCACTGCGAGCCACCCAGGCATCCCTGGTTTAACTTTTTAAATGCTTATTATACTATTTATGCTTTCTACATATTCTTGGGTAGATTTTGATGATTTATAATTCTCTGTAAAAGTTTCCATTACATCAAATTTGTCTAAAGGTACTTACATCTAAAAATGATAGTTGGATCTGTGGCTGTGCTCTTTTTCTTTCTTAATGTTAATTAAATTGAGTAGTAAAAGAGGTTTGCATATTTTTAAGTCCTTTTTCAAAGAACTAGTCTTTGATTTTGTTGATTTATTGTTTTAAATTATTTTCTATTTACTATGTTTCTTTATGATGTTTTACTCTCTACTGGGGGTTTTCTCAATTTTACTTAGCCTTTATGATTGAATATAAAACTCACTTTTGTCCTTTTTTCCTGCTTTTGCTACAAATGTAGTTAAAACTATACATTCCCACTTAAGACACTGCTTTAGCTTTCATGTTAGTTTTGATATGTTGCTTTTTCATTGATATTTCATAAGTACATATAAATTTTTTTTTATGATAGTCACAGAGAGAGAGAGGCAGAGACATAGGCAGAGGGAGAAGCAGGCTCCATGCACCGGGAGCCCGACATGGGATTCGATCCCGGGTCTCCAGGATCGTGCCCTGGGCCAAAGGCAGGCGCCAAACCGCTGCACCACCCAGGGATCCCACATATAAAATTAATTCATGTTATAATAGTTCACAATTTCTGTTTGATTTCCTTTTAAACACATTCATGAATAAACTTTTTTGTTTCCAAAGTATTTACTTACTATATTTTTTACTATATTTTATATTGTTGATTTTGTAATATGCCATGTCACAGAATTTCTAATTCATAATATTTAGGGCTACCATGATATAGGAAATAGTACTCTGAATGCTCAATTCTAAGATAAGAGAAAAATATCTCCTTTAACTTCTATCTGAAATATTCTGTGCAGGGATCCCTGGGTGGTTCAGTGGTTTAGCACCTGCCATCAACCCAGGGCATGATCTTGGAGACCCGGGATTGAGTCCCACATCAGGGTCCCTCCATGGAGCCTGCTTCTCGGTCTGCCTGTGTCTCTGCCTCTCTCTCTCTGTCTCTGTGTCTCTCATGAATAAATAAATAAAATCCTAAAAAAATATATTCTGTGCAGTGAAAGTAACAGGGCTATTAGCAAGATTGTATAATAAAACCAACAATGACTTTCCTAGGGAGAATTCATATTATATTCTTCAATAAAGCCTGAAATGACTCTTTGTATACATTAACATACTGCTAATTTATTTATTATTAATAATTCAAGAGGTTAAAGTGAGACTGTGTAACACACTGTTCTTTATCCAAGAAGTAGACCCTGAAATACAGAAGAATTATCTTCTGTGACACCCAATTCAAGGGTTCTGGAAGATGTGTATATTTAGGATTTACCTGAAGAGTAATACAGAAGTAGGAACAAAGAGACTGCTCAAAAATTAACTTTCTGAGGATGGTCCTAGAAGTAGGATCATGTTTGCTATGTTATTTTTTTTAAATCAGGGAGAAAAGTGGTTAATTTAGGAGATAAGGATGAGATGACTGTACAATGGGAAAAGTAGATGAACATTCCTCTTGTGTAGCTTGGGTTTTCTCATTAAGGCACAACCTTTCTCTGTGTAGCCCTTTGCATTTGATCAATTCTTCCCTTCTCTTTGTTCAGGAGAAGATGAGGGAGATGACTATAAATCGAAAGATGTGATTTCCAGGGAGACTTTGCCTTCATCAAGTCAGAAAAAGACACCTAGATCAGTGACTCATAAGGTAAAACTAGAAGAGGGATTTCTGCTAATTGATTGTGGCTATTATGTAATCATGGAGTAAGCTCTAAGGCACAGGTGTCTATTTTTTCTTCTCAGCACAGTAATTTTCTCTGTCACTCTGATGATGAAGACCTCCAAAATAGTGGTTTGAAAGAATGTTACTCTTTACAACTCTAAAGAAAACATGTTTGGTACTATTCTGGAAATTTTACTTATTTTGGAATCTATTTCATTTTGTGCTGCTAATAGAGATACAAAATAAATTTCATATAAAATTTGAAGCACCTTTAGATATAGTGATTGATGGAATTTTTAGTTGATAGGGACAGCATGGTGCAATTCTCCAAACTCTAGAAAGGTAGAGGGTTGGGAAAAATATGGGGCAAACATTCCCACCTTGACATGTGTCTCCTTCCTTGGGAGATAACTGCTAGCATTAGAGCACAAAAAGAGAAATGCCTTTTCATCATGTGGGTGGCTTCCATTTTTTCCCTTATCTACTGGAGCTTTGGGGCTGCTATAGTGTTGCTGTCCTCAGATTCACATTCTCTAAGTTTCAGCATTACTAAAGTAAGTACCAAGAACAGACAATGCTTGCCCTGCTTTTCAGTATGGCTACTGTCTCCACCCAAGGCTAACAGTCATGTTGCTTGCTTTGAAAAACAATACTGTGGTTAGGAATCTATGCATTCCTCTGTGACATGTAAGTTGGCTGCATTGAAACCAACTACCATCACATTTCTGGCTGGCAGTCTCTGATTCTTAGAGTACTGCTCAGGTCTCAGTCCCACTGTTGATACTTTTCTCTGATCAGAATGATTTTGTACTTGAAGGACAATTCATGTCAAAGTGAACACCTTCATAGACTGTCTTGAGTAGATCCTTTTTAAAACCATACTTGACTCCCTTCTAGAACTAAAAGCATTTTATTGTTTGCTTTTCTCTCCTACACTTTATGGCTTGATCTATCCAGGATGAATTTTGATATGCTTTAAAGTTTTGTTTTAGAAGAGTAACTTTGTTTAATTTTTTTTTTTTTGGAGTTCAATTTGCCAACATTTAGCATAACACCCAGTGCTCATCCTGCCAAGTGCCCCCGCTCAGTGCCCATCACCCAATCACCCCAACCCCTACCCACCTCCCCTTCCACTACCCCTTGTTCATTTCCCACGGTTAGGTGTCTCTCATGTTTTTGTCACCCTCACTGATATTTTCACTCATTTTCTCTCCTTTCCCTCTATTCCCTTTCAGTAATTTTTATATTTCCCAAATGAATGAGACCATATAATATTTGTCCTTCTCTGATTGACTTATTTCACTCAGCATAATACCCTCCAGTTCCATCCACGTCGAAGCAAATGGTGGGTATTTGTCGTTTCTAATGGCTGAGGAATATTCCATTGTATATATAGATCACATCTTCTTTATCCATTCATCTTTCGATGGACACTGAGGCTCCTTCCACAGTTTGGCTATTGTGGACATTACTGCTAGAAACATCGGGGTGCAGGTGTCCCAGTGTTTCATTGCATCTATATCTTTGGGGTAAATCCCCAGCAGTGCAATTGCTGGGTCCTAGGGCAGATCTATTTTTAACTCTTTGAGGAACCTCCACACAGTTTTCCAGAGTGGCTGCACCAGTTCACATTCCCACCAACAGTGCAAGAGGGTTCCCCTTTCTCCACATCCTCTCCAACATTTGTTGTTTCCTCCCTTGTTAATTTTCCTCATTCTCACTAGGGTGAGGTGCTATCTCATTATGGTTTTGATTTGTATTTCCCTGGTGGCAAGTGATGCGGAGCATTTTCTCATGTGCTTGTTGGCCATGTCTCTGTCTTCCTCTGTGAGATTTCTGTTCATGTCTTTTGCCCATTTCGTGATTGGATTGTTTGTTTCTTTGCTGTTGAGTTTAAGAAGTTCTTTATAGATCTTGGATACTAGCCCTTTATCTGATACGTCATTTGCAAATATCTTCTCCCATTCTGTAGGTTGTCTTTTAGTTTTGTTGAGTATCCTTTGCTGTGCAAAAGCTTCTTATCTGGATGAAGTCACAATAGTTCATTTTTTCTTTTGTTTCTTTTGTTTTTTGTGGATGTATCTTGCAAGAAGTTACTGTGGCCGAGTTCAAAAAGGGTGTTGTCTGTGTTCTCCTCTAAGATTTTGATGGAATATTGTCTCACATTTAGATCTTTCATCCATTTTGAGTTTATATTTGTGTCTGGTGCAAGAGAGTGGTCTAGTTTCATTCTTCTGCATGTGGATGTCCAATTTTCCCCGCACCATTTATTGAAGAGACTGTCTTTTTTTTCCAGTGGATAGTCTTTCCTCCTTTGTCGAATATTAGTTGACCATAAAGTTGAAGGTCCACTGCTGGATTCTCTATTCTGTTCCACTGATCTATGTGTCAGTTTTTGTGCCAGTACCACACTGTCTTGATGACCACAGCTTTGTAGTACAACCTGAAATCTGGCATTGTGATGCCCCCAGATATGGTTTTCTTTTTCATGTTCCCCTGGCTATTCGGGGTCTTTTCTGATTCCACACAAATCTTGAGATGATTTGTTCCAACTGTCTGAAGAAAGTCCATGGTATTTTGATAGGGATTGCATTAAATGTGTAAATTGCCCTGGGTAACATTGACATTTTCACAATATTAATTCTTCCAATCCATCAGCATGGAATATTTTTCCATCTCCTTGTGTCTTCCCCAATTTCTTTCAGAAGTGTTCTGTAGTCTTTAGGGTATAGATCCTTTACCTCTTTGGTTAGGTTTATTCCTAGGTATCTTATGCTTTTGGGTGCAATTGTAAATGGGATTGACTCCTTAATTTCTCTTTCTTCAGTCTCATTGTTAAGTGTATAGAAATGCCACTGACTTCTGGGCATTGATTTTGTATCCTGCCACACTGCCAAATTGCTGTATGAGTTCTAGAAATCTTGGGGTGAAGTCTTTTGGGTTTTCAATGTACAGTATGTCATCTGCAAAGAGGGAGAGTTTGACTTCTTCTTTGCCAATTTGAATGCCTTTAATGTCTTTTTGTTGTCTGATTGCTGAGGCTAGGACTTCCAATACTATGTTGAATAGCAGTGGTGAGAGTGGACATTCCTGTCTTGTTCCTGATCTTAGGGGAAAGGCTCCCAGTGTTTCCCCATTGAGAATGATGTTTGCTGTGGGTTTTCGTAGAGGGCTTTTAAAATGTTGAGGAATGTTCCCTCTATCCCTACACTCTGAAGAGTTTTGATCAGGAATGGATGCTGTATTTTATCAAATGCTTTCTCTGCATCTATTGAGAGGATCATATGGTCCTTGTTTCTTCTCTTGCTGATATGATGAATCACTTTGATTGTTTTACGAGTGTTGAACCATCCTTGCATCCAGGGGATAAATCCTACTTGGTCATGGTGAATAATCTTCTTAATGTATTGTTGTATCCTATTGGCTAGTATCTTGTTGAGAATTTTTGCATCCATGCAAAAATTGGTCTATAATTCTCCTTTTTGGTGGGGTCTTTGTCTGGTTTTGGAATAAAGTCCAGGGCCAGATGGCTTCCCTGGGGAATTCTATCAAAAGTTTAAAGAAGAAACCGTACCTATTCTACTAAAGCTGTTCTGAAAGATAGAAAGAGATGGAATACTTCCAAACTTGTTGTATGAGGCCAGCATCACCTTAATTCCAATCCTCACATTACTTTTTAATTTTCCTGAAATTAATGTTAGGAAGTTGTTTTACCAACTAGTGTTGATAACCTAGTTTCAGGAGTTGGCCAGCTCTGTAGAACTCATTTAATTTGTTGGTCATTTGTGTAGTTTAATGAGAAGAAATCTTTGGGGAACATTTTCCCTTGATGTTTAAAGTAAAAAAATTAAAATACACAGAGCAACACTAACAAAAGAGAACCAATGAAGGTATAGTAATATCAGACAAATAGACTTAAAAGCAGAAAGTATTAGGCTTGAGAGGTCACTATATAATACTAAAAGGTTTAGTTCACAAGGAAGATATAAAATTCTAAATTTATAAGCACCAGAATATATAAATCAGTATTGAACAGAATTATAAGGAGGAATTGTTAAATTCACTATGATATGGACCATTTAAAAACATCTCTTTTATTAAAAGAATAGACAATATTTAAGAGTATAGAAGTTATAAAAAAGTTAGGAAGATAGAATGAAATTATCTATAGAAATTTCATCCAAAAGTTAGAGAATACGGGAGATCCCTGGGTGGCTTAGCGGTTTGGCGCCTGCCTTCCACCCAGGGCCTTATCTTGGAGACCCGGGATTGAGTCCCTGTCGGGCTCCCTGAATGGGACCTGCTTCTCTCTTTGCCTGTGTCTCTGCCTCTCTCTGTGTGTGTTTCTTGTAAATAAATAAATAAATAAAATATTTTAAAAACCCAAAAGTTAGAGAACATATGTTCTTTTCAAGCATACATGGACCATTTATAAAAATTTACCATGAACCGGGGATCCCTGGGTGGCTCAGCAGTTTCGCACCTGCCTTTGGCCCAGGGCATGATCCTGGAGTCCCAGGATTGAGTCCCGCATCAGGCTCCCGGCATGGAGCCTGCTTCTCCCTCTGCCTGTGTCTCTGCCTCTCTCTCTCTCTATGTCTATCATAAGTAAATAAAAATAAATCTTTAAAAATATTTATCATGAACCAAATCAAAATATATCTTAATTTCAAATAATCTTCATAGTATTGACTGTGGCCTCAGACATAAAGAAATGCAGTTAGAAGTCAACCACAAATAGAGAAAACACACATTTGAAAATCAAGGACATACTTAAAACTCATGGGTCAAAGAAGAAATCGTAGTGGAAATTTAAAATATTTATAATAGAATAAATATAGAATTGCAATATATTGTGGTTTGCTCATTATTGGTTGTTAGCACATGTATACCAAATATCAAATTATCTACCGTGATAGATTATACCATTACATTTACAGTGGTACTGACTATAAAGTATGTAGGAGCCAATCTAAGAAAAGGTATGAATTACTTTTCTTGAGAATATTTAAAATATTTTGGTATATAGCTATATTTTATTATTGTATAATAAGACCTAATGAAGAAAGCAGTTATCTCTAATTTATTTATATTTTTGAAGATTTTTTTAGTTTAGAGAGAGAGAGAGCAGGAAGAGGGGCAGAGGGAGAGGGAGAAAGAGAATCTCCTGCCGACTCCCTGCTGAATGTGGAGCCTGACCTGGGGCTCAATCTCATGACTCTGAGATCATGACTTGAGTCAAAATCAAGAGTCAGAGGCCCAACCAAATGAGCCACCCAGACACCTCAGTTATTTTAAACTACAAAATGAGTTTAACTTATTTTCAATAAAAATTTCAAAGTTTTTTTTTGTGTGTGTGTATGTGCGATTTGATCAGCTGATTAAAATACTTTTGGGAAAACAGGAGGTCAAGAATAGGCAAGACAGTATTAGGAAAGGAAGCAAAAGTATATATGTGGCACTGGCACTGCAGGTTGTCAAGGCTTATTATAATGCTACAGAAATTAAAGAAATATGGTAGTAGTAGAGGAAGTAGCAAATAAGACCAATGAAACTGCATAGAAGTTCCAGAAAAAGACCCATATACAAATGGGAACTTTTTATGTGACAGGTGACATTGTAGATTTCTATAGTGGTCTGCTCAATTAGTGGTGTGGTACAATTCCTTATTCCAATAGGAAAAGTTAAATACTACCTGTGAATAAATATGAGCAGAACTTTTTGTTATTCACACTGAAGAAATGATGTTCTGTTAGCCTTTCAGCATCCCGTTTCTCTGAAAACTTGATAAAGATAGACTACCAGCTGTGTTACCAGGTGGCATTGGTTATGGTAAAAATGACCCCTGGACTGGAAAGATTATGACTAGGATGATAATGTCTTATGAAGAGTACAAATGGGGGTGAATGTGCATTCATGAATTATTGTAAGAGATACTGGTTCCTGTGTAGCTTGATATTTCTAAGCCGGGAGACTTAGGTACCCACCCACCTGAGCTTACACTAGAATGCTGTTAGGACTTCTGATGAGGACAAGCCTAAGGCTGTTCTGTTGACATGTGGCTCTTCACCTATATCTTTTTGCAAAGCTCATCTGGTACCAGGTGTGGCCTATTGGATCTTGTGAATGTCCAGTTGAGTGCAAGATCACTGTTGGTGGTTGAGCAGAGTGAGAAAGGTACACTTTACACTGAAATTGATTCTAGGTGAATTTAATCTCAAAATATTAAAAGCAAATGTTAAGAAATTTCATAAAAATATTTGAGGGTTTTTATTTTTCTTACTTACATAGGGAAGGCTTTTTAATTATTTTTTTTAATTTTTCTTTTTCTACTTATTTTTATTTGAGTGTAGTTGATGCACAATGTTACATTAGTTTCTGGTGTCCAGCATAGTAATGCAACAACTCTGTACCTTTTGCTATGCTTACCACAAGGAAGGACTTTTTATGTTTTATATGTTATTCAAAATAGCAATTAGCTAATCCTCTAGAATTTAATGTATTTACCAAACAACTGCTAAAATATAAGTTAACTTTATATCTCAAGCAATCCTTATCCATATTAGTAAGTTATATTTTGATTTGTTCAGCAAAATTAATATGCTTGATAAGAGTGCTAGGCATTTGTTTACATCTTTCCATTAACATGCTTGTTTCTAAAACTGATTGTGTTTGGGTCTATGTTCTGAAATGATGTCTGTACGTATGCCCACAAGAGGTATTCCAGGTCTAAGAAATTTCATGGAATAAGTAAAACACACACACATATACACATAAACGTATTAGCAAGAGGGGAAGATGAAGAAGTTCTATACAATTGGGGCCATTGAAAGATAACCTCAGAAAAGATGAAAAGACATGGTATAGGCTATGGCTTGAGATGCTGCATGAGAAATAGGCATGAATGAGGGTGGTGAGTTAAGCAGAGGCTAGACCATGGAAGGCTGCCTGGACTTCAGATCTGCTGTTTCTTTTACTCAGGATGCTTCCCTTTCTCTTTGCTCTTCCTTTCATCTTTTAGGTAAATGGCAGTTATGGGTCACCATACTCTGCTACTGCATTAACACCACCAGCTGTAATTTGTACGTTTGCTCGTGTATTTTCTTTCTCCTCGTGAGAATATATATGTTCCACAAGGGCAGAACACACACCTCTCTTGTTCATGGTTTTATCTATAGCACTAAGGAGAGTATCTGCATATACCAGGTCTTCAGAAAATAATTTGTCAAATTAATGGATTAACTGAAGCAGAATTGAAGGCTAAAATATTGATTACTGAATCTTTATTTAATGTGATATTTTCATCTAACTTTTTTTTCTATAAGGATTCTGAATGCAACAGAATGAACTAAAGTTTATAGGACAATACAGAATCTCATGGTAGAGACAGAATTACTGGTTTAGATTATATAAGCACTAAAATATAAATACAATGCTAAGAACTTTGTATTTACAGTAAATCAAATGTGATAAGCACTCATGAGTTTTCCCTGGGCTACAGTGATTTCTTTATTGAGAATGAAGCTTATATTTTTATCAACTTTTAGAAAATAACTTGAATGATTCAGTAAAAACTCACTTGTGTATGCATAGTACTTTATACTCTGTTTTGACAGATTGTAAAATATATAATATAGGGAGTAATACATTTCAAGTGATTTTCTAAGAGGAAAAATACACTGACTGTGATTGTGGTTTTAATTATATTACTGAAGACTTTATTGGTCTTCTCTTAAGAAGCTTATATAGCTTTTTAAGCTATATAAATCATATTTCTTTTAAACTATACATTCCTAAAATCACAGCCATAATTTTGTTTTCTTTCTTATTTCTTAGGATTTAGAAAATGCAGATAGCTCAGAGAAGGTAAAACTCTCTGTTCAGAACTTCCAACCCAGTAATTATGAAGATCTTTTCAAAGATGCTACAGAAAGGTACAGCCTCATTTAGTGAGCTTTCTGTTTATTCATGCTCATAGGTAGCCCTCTTAGTGGAGACTGAATAATGGCCCTCAAATGTTTGATTAGTTTTTCAAGAGATAACTCTTTGTAGTAAGTACAACCCAATTCGGCTAGAAATAGGATGTATTTATGATTTTATAAAGATGATATCAACACAAGAAAAAGATACTCCTAAAAAATTTAATTTCTCTGTCATCTCCAACAATTATACAGTTCCAGAGTCTTTGTAAATGTGTTAGGAGCAGTGGAGAGGGCAAATTTAGGTGTTACATGCAAAATCATATCAAATAAGAGAACATTTTAATGAGCATATTTCCATAGAGATTTACGAGTAATATTTTTTTAATTGATTTATGATAGTCACACAGAGAGAGAGAGAGAGAGAGAGAGGCAGGGACATAGGCAGAGAGAGAAGCAGGCTCCATGCACCGGGATCCTGATGTGGGATTCGATCCCAGGTCTCCAGGATCACGCCCTGGGCCAAAGGCAGGCGCCAAACCGCTGCGCCACCCAGGGATCCCTATAAGTAATATTAGTTACAGTCATTGGAATAGTACTGCATAATAGTGTGTATGGCATAGAACTTGTATATACAACTTCCCAAAGTGCATTAAGTGAGCAAATAATTAAAAAGATGTTTTGAGATCCTGTTATATGTTAATAGTATATATCAATTATTAGACTAAGTATATAGTAAGCAGTGTATACAAAAGCAAAATATTGCACAGTTCTTGCCCTTTAGTTTATAGTTTAATTAGTTTATAGTTTAATTTAATTAGTTTATAGTTTAGTTTATAGTTTAATCCTAATTATAGTTTAATTAGGGAAACATATGTAAAAGATAAATTTAAATACAATATAGTATTGTAGTATTATAAAGCCAAAGTACAAGAATTGTGAATACAGAAGACAGAGAAATATGCATGGGGGCAGTTTCTCACCAGCTTCTTTCAATAGAAGATATTTAATTTGAATTTAGGATCTTAAATAAGTAGCAGTCTAGCAGGAGGAAGAGGAGGGGAAAAATTTCTAGCTGGGGGAAGAAGTTTGAACAAAGGTAAGTTGTGAAAATATCTTATTAATGGCGAGAGATGTTAGTGTCAAGAGCTGTAGGGTACCTGTGAATTGGAATGCCAAGAAGCTTGAGAAGATAATAAGTAGAGCCAATAATATAATATGGGCCAGAGTGCAAAGGAACTTGATATACGTGAAACCAAGGAGTATGTACGTTAGTCAGTTTGTTACAATGAAAAGAAAGTACAGATGGAATTGTTCTTTGTGAATTCATGCATATGTCTGTCTGTCTACCTCTAGGAAGAGGATGGCTGGTAGCAAAGTGGATGATATCTGGCAAGAAATGGAGAACAGTGAGATATTTATAGTAATCTAAAAAAAGATAAGAAGGAGAAAGAATAAGAAAGTTGAAATGACTCACAGAAGCAAAAGAAAAAGGCATTTATTTTGTTAAGGTTAAAGCATAAGATGCATGTTGGAGATTAGTAGAGATGATGATGAAAAAATAGGAAGGGGCCAGATTGCCAGTATTTAGACTTCTGTGAGGGGCTTGAGTTTATCTTAAGTTGGTGGGTGGGTAAAACTAAATTTGAATTTAGGGAGAGTTTTATCTAGACATCAGAGATTAGAACCAGAAATCACATTAAGAGACTTCTGTTAAGTGGGGTTGCAAATCAAAGTGCAACAAGTAAATGGAGTGATGAGGAGCTGGAAAGGAACAGAAAGAGAGTGTGGCTAGTATTTGAAAAATGTTAAGGTACAAAAGGTTGAAAAGGGTTTCTATTTTTAAGATCAGGGAGAGTCAAGTATTCTCATGTTATGGAAGAATTTATTTGTACGTGGGGGAGATTGATTATATATATAAGAAAAGATAATTTTAGAAAAAAAGTCTTAGGAGACAGAAGGCATGGAATTGAATGTAGAAGGATTAATTCTGATCAGGGAGAAAGTAAGGAATAATTAGAAATGTTGATGTATGTAAGTACACATTTTAAGACAGTAAGTTGAATGTGTTCTTGCTTTCTGGCTTTTCTAGAAGGGCCTATATTGTTACTAAGGCAGAGAATTAAGATAGGGTTTACATGAAGACGGTGGTTCAGAATTAGCTGTGGTGAAAGAAAGTAGAGGAAACTCAACAGAGACATACCAGTGTTTTCCAGGTGGCTTTCTGTTGATATTGGAAACCCCAGTGACTGCAAGTCTTTTCTCCCACAGCTTAGGTAAAGGAGGAAAGAAGGGGAATAGATGGATTGATTGGCCCAAGATGGCTAGTTTGCAAGCCAGGTAAATGTGGGAAGAGGTGGAGTTTGTGATCAGATGTTGGGACTTGGGAGTGATCTTTGTGGAAGTGGGCCAGTTCCATGTGCTGACAACAGAAGTACATGGCTGAACCAAAATGGAGATGAATGTCAACTGAGTAATTCATATAGATGATCAGAGATTTTTTCATAAATGTATATATTCTTTTAAACCATGAACAAATATATAAATTTCTTTTCTGGCGATAGTGAGAGCATATGGGCCACCAGTGGCTCCTTTCTAAGAGACAAGTCGAGCAGTGAGGATGAAGAGCTTGCAGGGCCATCGCAGACTGTCCCTCCTCAGCTTTCTGGTATGACTTGATCCTATTTTTATTACCACATTCTTGAAGAGTTTTTTTGAAGAGTCTTTATTTCAAAGGTATGAACAAAGAATTTTCTGATATAAATGCAGGAAAGAGCTAGGAGAAACGTTTTTAGGTGGGGAATGCATGATTTCTTAGGATTTTTTTTGAGAATGAAGAAAATGCTCCACACTCCACCTTTGTAAAGGCAAATTTCTCTCTTATTTAAATATCTTAATATATCAAACATGTCAATTTAATAAAATGAGCTATTTATATTTTCTTATACTAGGCATGACAGATTTATATAGACTTACATATGACCTCATCTTCTTAATTTGTTCCACAGCATATATTTTATAAGTAAAATAGTAACTTTTTTTTGATTACACACAATCATGCTGTAAGGAAAAAAGAAAATACAAATATGTTTAAAAAATAAATCGCAATATTCAATATTCAAAATTGTGTATATGTATTTACATTTGTATATAACAGAAACATAAATGTAAACATGAACATATATTTATATGTATATAAGTTATAAAAATTATAAATATAGAACTTATAAATTGATATATATGTAAAATCTGTAAGTGTGAGATTGAGGAATCCCATACTTCAAAAAACCTTGGAGTTAGAGAGGATTATAGAGATCACTCATTTCAACCTTAGTTCAAGTGCTGGAATCATCTCCATTGACTTTTTTAAATTTGGAAAAAGTCAAATCTAATTCAGGCAATCTCACACTGTGTAATTATTAAAATACAGATTTGACACAAAACTATAAGAAAATACTTTTTAAATACTAAAGTTTAATTTACATATGGTAAAATTCATCCTTTTAGCATACAGTTCTGTGAGATTAGACAGAGGTCTACCACCACCATCAAGATACTGGGCATTTCCTTCACTCTTCATATTTCTCTTCTGTTCTTTTGTAGTCAGTCATCCCCTCACCCCACCACCAGCACCTGACAACCAGTAATCTGTTTTCATTCTTGTGAGCTTTGTCTTTTCCAAAGTGTGGTATAAATAGAATCATAAATATCCTACCTTTTGAGTGCCACTTCTTTCACTTAGAGTAACCCTGTTTGTATTTGTCTCCATCATTGCTTTTATTGGTATTTAATTTTTTTTCTGAAGAGTATATTCCACTGTATGACTATACTAGTTTGTTTATCTATTTGGCAGTTGAGGGACATTTGGGTGTTCCCACATTTTGACAATTATGGACAAAAGCACTACAAACATTCACATACCAGTTTTTGTGTAAATCGATGTTCCCATTTCTTTAAGGTAAATATATCTAGGAGTGGGATTTCTGAGTCACAAGTCACAAACTGTTTCCCAAAGGGGCTGTGCCTATATGCTTTTTCTCTTTTTTCCTTCTACTCTTTTCTCTTCGTGTTTCAGTCTAAGGTAATTTTTACCAATTCATCTGCAAGTTTATTGACTCTGTCCTCTGCTCTTAGTCTACTGATGAGCCCATGTGAAAACATTCTTTAGCTCTCTTACAAAGTTTTAATTTATTTACTTATTTGAGAGAGAGCACGTGTGTGGGTGGGTGCAAGCAGCATGAGCAGGAGGAGGGGAGAAGGACAGGGAGAAGTAGACTCCCTGCTGAGCAGGGAGCCCTATGCTGGTGAGGCTCCATCTAAAGACCCTGGGATCATTACCTGAGCTGAAGGCAGATGCTTTACTGACTGAGCCACCCAGGCACCCCTCTTACAAAGCTTTTTATTGAGAAAACTTCCATTTGACTTTATCTTCTAGTTTCCTTCTCTGTTCAAGTTCCCTATCTGTTCATGCATTTTATCTACCTTTTTCATAAGAGCTTAAACATATTAATCACAGTTATTTAGAACTTCTTCTCTCATGATTTTAACATGAGTCATTTCTAAGTTGTTGTTGTTTTGAGATTGCCTTGTTTTTTGGACAGTGATTTTTGTCATTGCTGCTGCTGCTTCTTGTATGTCTTGTAAATTTTGATAGTGTTGATGTTGGGGCTAGAAAAGTAGAGATTGAGCTAAATAGAATTTATGCCTGGAAATAGTCATGCCTATTCCTCTGCTAGGCCATTAGTGTAGGTTCTTAATTTAGTGTATTTGGGACATAAGCTGGATTTTGGTTTTGTGTTGTTGTCATTACCTACAGTGGACTATTGATTTAAAACTTCTCAAGATTTGAATTGTACTTGAGGAGGCAACTGCAATGCTAGAGAGTTTCTTTTCACATTCCTGTTCTGTCCTCAGCTTTAAGCCTACCCTGCATACCAATGCTTCAGAAGGGCTTTCCCTATACTCATGCTCCTGCTCTGGTGGTGGCCGGGTGCTGGCTGGCTTGGATAGCAGGGCAGAGTTGTTCTTTGTGGTCATAGTCCAATCTCAGCCTTAGCAGGTTCTCGGTTCCTGGTTGTCATGGGGGTGGGGGCAAAGGCTTGATCAGTGATGCTCCCCTCCTTATGGCGTGCAAATTCTGCTTTGTATTTTTGGCAAGTTTACTATGGGAGAAGGTTTCCTGGTCCTTGCTTAGCAGGTGGGAGACTGTGATAGTACCGGTGTAAGATCTTGAGCTCAGGACCGTTTCCTGCCTTTCCTCCAGGAGTAAAGGATTTTTCTTTAGCCTTTTTCAACTGCATTGGTTCTTCACCTGTGAACAACAGCATTTGCTGTACTTCCTCCTTCAGTTGAAGACTTTTGTTCTATGCAGAGAGGTAGATCCACAGTGGCAGTGTATAAACTATTCTCTAACCCTGTGCCACCAAGGAAAGGATTTCTTCCATTTCCTACTCTGTGTCCAGTTCTTTCTCATGAGCAACTATTAGAGGCCTGTTGAGTCTGTGCAGGTGCTGCAAACTCTCTAGTGTCTGTGGCTTCCTGGAATTCTGTGCTCTTACACTAGGCCACATTCAGCCTTCAACAATATATTGTTTTTTTAATCTCAATTCTTCTTTTCCACTTGTATTGTATATGGCATCTCTTTCTTCCATTGATCGCTATAAGTGAGCCAGTGTTGGTGACCTGTCTCTCCTTGGAGGAGTCTTTCTTTTCCTTTGATTTCAGACTACTTGGTTGTTCTGCAATCACAGCTCTCCTGTTTTTATTTTGTGTTTTTCAAGATGTTTATATTGTTAGTGATGCTCACACTAGCTTTCTACATTTTAGGCAGAAGTGGAAGTTTTTAAAGATTTTATTTATTTATTCATGAGAGACGCAGAGAGAGAGAGAGGCAGAGACACAGGCAGAGGGAGAAGCAGGCTCCTCACAGGGAGCCCAATGTGGGACTCGATCCCGGGACCCGAGGATCATGTCTTGGGCCGAAGGCAGACGCTCAACCGCTGAGCCACCCAAGGATCCCAGAAGTGGAATTTTGAATACAAATATATTTTTAAAATAAAAATGAACATATTCCTTTGTAAACATGTCTTTTTAACAAATACATATTGACACTACAGTTTTTAGAAGCTAAAATTCCATATCTGTTCCATATGAGTGCACGATAACCTTTATAGTCCATCTCTTCTTGTCTATCATTTAGGGTAGTTCTTTTATAAGTATCATTATAATATAAAGTAATATGGTAAACATCTGTGGAACTGAATCTTTGGGAATATTCATAGATTGAAGTGAAAAAAATAAAGAAGCTTTATTCAAACTGCTGCAGCAACAGCAGGAAGAACAAGAAACTTGCCATTGGTATATATGGAGGGTTATTCCTTTGAGTCCTATCTGTGTTCAGATATGATGATTAGATGATTTTGTTTCACTTTATTCCAGTCTCCCAGTGACAACTAATGTCAATACCAAATGGCATTGGTTTCTGTAAGAAAAGAGAATGGCTTAGCCCAGCTCTGGAAGTAAGGCCAGTTCCCCCAGGAAAGCAGACCATAGCCTCTTTGTTTTTCCCAGTCCCCTCCTCTTCATTTTTACTTCAGGGTTAGGTTCCTCCTGGGGCCTGTTACTGAGGTCTGTGCTAATAAAGAATTAATACCAGAAAACATAAAGAGCTACAAATTAATAAGTAAAAACAGGAGAAAACTGAGCAATACTATGGACTACTTTTCTACCCTCAACCCCCAAATTAATATATTGAATCTCCAATGTGATAGCATTTCAGGATGGGGCCTTGGGGAGTTAATTGAGTTAAAAATGAGGTCATGAGGGCAAAGCCCCATAATGGGATTAGATTGGTGCCTGTATAAGGGAACAATGGAACGAGAGCTCTCTTTCCATTGTATGGGGATGCAGGAAGAAAGGAGCCATCTGCAAACTTGGGAGAGGGCATTCAGGGAGAACTGGACCATGCTGGCACCCTGGTCTCACACTTCCAGCCTCCAAGACTATGAGAAATAGATATTTGTTTTTTAAGCCCCACAGTCTATAAGTTGTAGCAGCACAAACTGACCAGACAGACATCAGTAGGCACTTCACGGAAAAGGAAATACAAAAAGGTGTTCAACCTAATTTTTAATCAAGGAAGTGAAAATCAAACCACAGTGAAATAACAACTTACACTGACTAAATTGTTAAAAATTAAAAAGTATGACAGTAATCAATATTGGTGAGTATGGTGCACAACGGAAAACAATTTAGCATATTTAAATATGTACATACCCAATGCCCTAGCAGTTGCCCTTAGTTACTTAGCTTGGAGAAACCTCCTTTTGCACCAGAAGACACATACAAGTATATTCTTACTGTCCTTATTTGTAATAGCCTTAAACTGAAATAACTCAGATATCCTTCAACACTAGAATAGATGAATTAGTGTAGTATATTTGTGTAAACTGAAAATGAACACTCATTTAAATATAGTGTAAGGATAAAAGTCAAGATTTAAAAGAAAATATGATTCCATCTATATAAATCTGCAGAATATGCAAAAGAGCTTATGTGGTAGACAAAACAAATGAAGTTGAAGGAGGGATAGCTCAATCCAGAACAATAGTCACTCTTGAGGGAGCAGGGGAAGGACACATGGGGACATCAGAGGTGACGATAATGTTCTCCTTTTCATTGGGTAGTATACTGTTACTATTTTTATACCTTAAAGGTATAAATACCTTAACGGTATTTTATTTATTGTTTGGTTTTGTGTTTGTTTTTTTTTAAGATTTTATTTATTTAGAGAGGGAGAGTATGTGGGGGGAGGGCAGGGAGAGGCAGAGGGAGAAGAAAAAGAGAATCTCTAGCCAACTCCACATTGAGGGCACAGAGCCCCACACAGGGTCTCTACCCCAGGACTTGAGCCAAAAGCAAGAGTTGGATATTAACCGACTTAGCCACCCAGGCACTCCTTAACTATTGTTTTATATCTACTAAATACTTAATAAAATATTTTAAAAGTATAAAGTTCAAGAAATTTTAATTTCAAACAACTTATGTGTATATTAATAAAAATCAAAACAAAGAGATAGAGAAAAAGTTAATTTCTTCCCATCATCTGAAATTGTTACTCAGATGTGACCAGTGGTAACAATTTCTCTATGAACACAAAAGGACATAAAAACATAGATTTTCTGTTTAAAGTTTAGATTAAAAAAAGTGCTGTAAGTTACTCTGTAACTTTATATTTTAGACCTAAACCATATTGTGTGTATAGTTTATCATATATTAATAGCTGCCTAATATTCCATCTTATGGAAATACTATAACCCATTCTCCTGTTGACTTTTTTCCCACTACTAACCTATAACGTGTACATATTTCCTATGTACTACTGTTTTTTTTTGTTAGATTTCCTTAGTAGGTCAAAGTATATATTAATTTTTATTTTAATAGATAATATCAGACTCCTTTCCAAAGTTCGAGCAATTTATTCTTGCTCTAGCTGTTTTGAAGGGTCCAATTTCCATATTTTTATAATCACTAGATAGCTGTTTTCCTAACTTTTGCCAATCTGATGAATGAAAAATAGCGGTCCCTTGTTACTATAATTCACATTATTCTCATGGCTAATGAGAATGAGTACCTTATTGTATGCTTATTAGCTTTTTCATTTGCATATTTGTATCCTCTGCCATTTTTTTCTTACTATTTTGTAGGAACTCTTTATATTTTAGAAATGCTGACATCTTGTCTGTCAGACAAATAAGAATTCTTCCCTTGCTCCATACCTAAGAAGGGACACCTTCATAACTATTCTGAGTTCCTAAAATGTTTAGAAAGTACTTTACTGGAAGTATGTACAAGTATGCTTTTAAATTTCCCCCAGAATTTCCATGGATTAATTCATTCATTCATTCATTCATTCATTCGTTTTTATATAGATCACTAATCTATCTGCTGCTAATTGCTAAGTATGGTAGACCTGTAGAAAATGTACTAGACAGCTATACTAGTACCATTCACTAAGCCACTTTTCCCATTTAAATTTACATATACATGTATCACATATTAAGTTCCCAAAAATGTTTGGATCTTTTTCTGTTATCCAGACTTTTCCACTGATTGTCTTGTTTGTTCCTGTGGGCATATTATGCTGTTTTGATTATAGTAGTTCTAAGTGATATCTAGAAATGCAAATATTTCCCTTAACTTAAAAAAACTAAATGTAAAGGGGATTAAGAGGTACATACTTTCAGTAATAAAATAAACAAGTCATGTAATGTAAAGCATAGGGAAGATAGGCAATAATATTGTACAATAATATTGTAACTTTGGTGACAGACGGTAACTAGACATGTTGTGGGGATTATCTCATAATGTATAAAGACATCAAATCACTGTACACCTGAAACTAATAGGAGATTATAGGTCAATTGTACTTGAATCAAAAAACTTTACGGGCTATTTGGGTTATTGCTACATATGGTATTTTCAATTACTTTGTTCATTCCCACATAAACCTTTTTCTTTGTTTTTTTTTGTGATATATATATATATCACATCTTCTATATCCATTCATCAGTCAATGTACATTTGGGCTCTTTCTATAATTTGGCTGTTGCTGATAATGCTGCTATAAACATTGGGGTACATGTATACCCATGTTAACCCTTTTGAAATTCATATTAGAGTGGCCTGACATATTCATTTGGGAAAGATTGACAATGATATTAAGTTTCCTCTCTATGTAAAGAATAAGGTGTGTCAGGAGATCAGCTATGTAAACTATAAAAAGGCAGTTGCTTCACATTGACCTTCCAAAATCTCACATGAGAATCTCTCTTGTCAGCCATCTTAACTGGAAATATTTGGGAAAGAGAATTCTCAGAGAAATAGTAGTTTAGCCTTGCCATGTTGACATTGCAAAGTGACCTCAGTCAATCTTTTGTTAACTTGGCCACCCATACACATCTTTTTAAGCCATACCTAATCTCCAAATACAAACATTTTGGTTCCATCTATGATCGTACAGTTAACCTGTGGGCAACTGAAAACACAGTCTCACCTTGTCCTCAAAAGAGGATATAAAAATCTTTTGGGTCTTTGAGTGATGTCTTTCTTCTTCAGCTGATTAACACTCCCCTTTAATATCCTTAAATAAAAACAAAAGTATTTGGCTGATTTATAAATTTAAATATATATGATATAAATATATTTATATAATGATATAGATATAATCATATTTATATTGAAAAAGGAATATTTACTCAAAACTATTACATCCACATTTGTGCAACTGGTCACAAAGTTGTATCTGGTAGAACTGTCTTCTTCTACCCATTCCATATTCTCTTTGACCTCAGCAAGCACCTCAGTGGGTGCTTCCCTGTCTGGGCTAACCTAGTAGCAGTCATTCTAAATTTAATTGTTAAAGTTTCCTATTGACTTTCATTACTGTAAAGTCACTCTTAAAGATCACCTGCATTCTAGACATACTCCTTATTGTCCCTACTATTTAATAGAAACTCAATTTCCCCTTGAAAATTAGAGTTAATTGTACCAAGCATTATGGTAACTCCTCTTTGCCTGTCAGTTCAAGTAAGCATGAGGAACCTAGTATGCCCTGGTGGCATTCTCAAGTTCTAACTCAATGGGATCATTGTGTTCCCTGATGGAAGCATTTCTCCCTCACTCTGTTTAGGTCTGCTTTGATTTATTTCATCAGTAATTAGGGTTTCATAGTTTTAAACATACAGATCTTGTACATGTTTTGTTAGATTTTTATCTAAGTATCTTCTACGTTTTGGTGCTATTATAAATGGAACTTAAAAATATTTTAACTTCCATTGTTCATGCTGGTATGTAGAAATATGATTGTTGGAGAAGATGTGGAGAAAGGAGAACCCTCTTGCACTGTTTTTGGGAATGTGAACGGGTACATCCACTCTGGAAAACTGTGTGGAGGTTCCTCAAAGAGTTAAAAATAGATCTGCCCTATGACCCAGCAACTGCACTGCTGGGGATTTACCCCAAAGATACAGATGCAGTGAAACGCCAAAACACCTGCACCCCAATGTTTATAGCAGCAGTGTCCACAGTAGCCAAACTGTGGAAGGAGCCTTGGTGTCCATCGAAAGATGAATGGATAAAGAAGATGTGGTTGTGGTCTGTATATACAATGCAATATTACTCATCCATTAGAAATGACAAATACCCACCATTTGCTTCAATGTGGATAGAACTGGAGGATATTCTGCTGAGTGAAGTAAGTCAGTCAGAGAAGGACAAACATTATATGGTTTCATTCATTCGGGGAATATAAAAAAATAGTGAAAGGGATTAAAAGGGAAAGGAGAGAAAATGAGAGGGAAATATCAATGAGGGTGACAGAACATGAGAGACTCCTAACTCTGGGAAATGAGCAAGGGGTAGTGGAAGGGGAGGTGGGTGGGGGACGGGGTGACTGGGTGATGGGCACTGAGGAGGCACTTGACAGGATGAGCCCTGGGTGTTATGCTATATGTTGGCAAATTGAACTCCAATAAAAATATACAAAAAAGAAATATGATTGATTTGTCCTTATATCCTTTTACCTTATTAAATTCTCTCTTAATTTTAGAAATGTTTTTGTATATTCTTTTTTTTTTTTTTGGAATTTGCCTATGTAGACACTCATGTTATCTGTGAATAGACTTGGTTTTATTTTTCAACATTTCTAATGTGTATACTTTCTCCACCACCACCACCCCCCACCCCACCTTAACTTACTACACTAGCTGCGACCTTTGGTACAATGCTGAATAAGAAAAAAGAGTGTACTCCATTTTAGGGGAGTACATTCTGTTTTTCATCATTTAGTATAATGTTAGTTGTAGGATTTTTGTGGATGTCTTTTATCATATTAGGGAAATTCTTTCTAATTTTAGTTTCCCAAGAATTTCATTATGAATGCATGTTGAATATTTAAAATGCTTTTTCTGTATCTACTGAGATGATCACATAGTTTTTCTTCTTTGTTGATATGATTGATTTTCAAATGTTGAACCTACTTTGTATTCCTGGGATAAGCCTAACTTTGTGTATTATCTTTTTTATATGTTGCTTAATTTGATTTGCTAGTATTTTGTTGAGGATTTTTGCATTTATATTCATGATAGATACTGATTTGTGATTTTATTTTTTGTGATGTCTTTTTCTGGTTTGAGTATCAGGGTAAAGTTGCCCTCATAAAAGTAGTCTGGAAGTGATCCCTCCTATTTTATATTCCGGAAGAGTTTGTACAAAATTGCTCTTACTGCTCTCTTAAATGTTTCATAGAATTCAGTGAAACCATTTAGTCCTTGAACTGTGTTTGTAAAGTTTTAAAATACATATTTGTATTCATTTTCTAGGGCTTTCATTAAAAAAGTGACTGATTGGCTAGTCAAACTAGCGACTGACTGGCTTATAAAACAGAAGTTTATTTTCTCACAATTCTGGAGGCTAGAGTCCGAGATCAAGGTGTTGGCAGTTTTTATTTCTTCTGAGACCTCTCTTCTTGTCTTGCAGATGGCCATCTTTCCCTGTGTAGTATCTGGGTCCTATTCTCTTTTTTTATATAATGGATTAGAATTTTCATTAATTTAGTTATCTCTTTAAAGATCCTATATCCAAATATGTAAGACTTTAACATAAAACTCTGGCGGGGATACAATTCAGCCTATTGCAATATTCAATGTTTTTAATTGATAAAGGACTATCAATCTCTTTCCTTTAATGAGCTTTGGCATTTTGTCTCATTCATATAAGTTGTCTAGTTTATGGAATTAGAATTGCTCATAATGTTTCCTTATTAACCTTGCAATGTCTGTAATATCTGAATTGATGCCCTCTCTTTTATTCTTGGTTTGGTAAAGTGTGCTTTGTCTCTTTTATTTTTTGGTAAGTTTGGTTAGAGATTTATTAATTTTTGAAATTCAATGCGATTTTATTTCTCTTTATTATTTTCATTTGAAGTATACTTAACATACAATGTTATATTAGTTTTAGGTGTGCAATATAGAGATTCAACAATTCTATATATTGCTTAGTGCTCACCGCACTAAGTATAGTCACTGTGTGTCTCCACACAATGTTATTACCATCTTATTGGGCTACATTATGCTTACTTTTTATCTCCGTAAGTTACTTATTTCATAACTGGAAGTTTGTCCCTCTTAAGCCCCTTTATCTATTTAACCGTCCACCCTCTGGCAAACATCAGTTTGTGCTTTCTATTCAAGAGTTTGTTATTTTGTCCCTTTTTTTTCTTTTATTCTTAAATTCCACATGTGAGTGAAACCATATGGTATATGTCTTTTTATTGATCTTTTCCATGAACTAGCTTTTAAGTTCACTAGTACTTTTAGTATTTTTCCTATTGATTTGATTGATTTCTTCCTTGATATAAGTTCTTTCTTCTGATCTAATATAAGCATTTAATACAACAGATCTCTCTGTGAATACTGCTTTAGCAATACCCCCAAAATTTTAATGTGCTTTTAATTTACATTCACTTAAGAATGCTTTCACATTCCCATTGGCCACAGCTGGAACAACTTGAGCACCAATACAATGTAGTGTTGGATTATAACTCAAAATATAAAATAAATATATCTGTGAGTCCTTACTAACATAAAGAAATAATTGAATATATAAGTAAATGGGAAGAAGAAACAAACCTCCCATGCAGAAGAATTCCACATAAGTTGTGTTGATATTCCACACTAAAGTAGATGGAGCATAACTCCCCACCCCTTAAGTGTAGGTTGTGCATAGTGATTTTCTTCTAAAGAGTACAGTTCGGAAAGGCGAATGAAAAGAGTAACTTTATAGTAGAGAAACGTGATACACAGCTGCAGCAGGTGATTAAGGTCAACATCAATAATCATCAATCATGTTGATAGTAGGTACCCTTGATATGTTGTGATGGATATGGCACTTTACCTCTGTGATCTTCCCCAAAACTGATAACCCTAGTATAATCATGAGAAAAACATCAGAAAAATTCCAATAGAGGGGCATCCTAGAAATATATCTGATCATTACTCCTCAAACTGCCAACGTCATCAAACACAGGGAAAGTCTGAGAAAGCATCACAGCCAAGAGGAGCCTAAGGAGACATAAGAACTAAAGGTAATAAGGACTCCTAGATGGAATTCTGGAACAATAAAAGGATATTAAGGAAAAACTAAGGAAATCTGAATGAACTATGGACTCAGTTAACAATAATGTATTATTATTGGTTCATTAATTCTAACAAATGTATTATCCTAATATAAAATGTTAATAATAGGGGAAATAGGGGAAACTATAGCAGGAGATATATGGGAACTCTCTGTACTTCTACTTTTTTTTTTTTTTTTGCAAACGCAAATCTACTCTAAAGTCGGTTTTCGTGTGTTTTTTTGTTTGTTTTTTTGGATTTTGGGGGGGGCGGTTTCTCTTGTGTTTGTGTGTTCTTTAATTTCTCTTGTGACTTCTTTGGTCCATGGGTTATTTAGAAATATGCTTTGAACTTTATTAATATTTGAAGGTTTTCCAGATATGTTGTTGATTTTTAGTTTAATCTCATTATGGTCCAAGGATATAATTTATATTAATTCTTTTTAATTTGTTAAGGTTTAATTTTTGACCTAGAGTATGGTATATCTGGGAAAGGTTCCATGTGCAGTTGAGAAGAATTTTTATAATGTTTTTGGACAGAGTGTTTTATTAAGGTCAGTTAGATCAAGCTGTTCATTTCTTTTCTGTCCTTACTAAATTTCTGTGTACTTGTTTCATTGATTCATGAATGAAGAGTATTGAAGACTTCAGTTATAATTGTGATTATTCTTCTTTCTTTTAGCACTATCAGTTCTTCATGTATTTTGAAATTCTGTTAGGTACATACACACTTAGCATTGTTATGTCTTCTCTGTGATTTGACCCCTTTATCATTAGTAATTATCTTTTTAAAAAATAGGTTTAATTTTTAGAACAGTTTTAAGTTTGCAGCAAAATTGAGAAGAAGGTGCAGAGATTTCCCATATCCTTACTGCCTTCCTATATGTGTAGCCTCCCCCACTATCAGTATTCCCCACCAGAGTGGTATATTTGTGACAATCAGTGAATCTGCATTGACTTATCTTCACCCCAAATCCATAATTTATATTAGAGTTCACTGTTGGTGTGTAAATTCTATGGATTGGGACAAATGTGTAATGACATATATCCACCATTATAGTGTCAAACAGAATAATCTTATTGCTGTAAATATTGAGTGATCTTTTTTGTAATAGTGTTACTTGTTAACCTAATTGGGGGTGGGAGTGCATTCTCTCTTGTCCTTGTTCAGCATCAGTTGTAGGCAGGTGAAGTGTCCCTGTTTCTTAGGGATGGTGCCTTTTTAGTTACCTGTCTTTTCTTTAGGTGTAGAGGATATGTTACGGCCTTAATGAGGATACTTTCCCCCCTTCCCAGTTCCCAGTGTTATTGTGTCTTAACCTGTGCTTTGTAGATAATAGGGTTTGCTGCCATTTTCCCAACTGCTTATGCTTTTGATCCTTAGGGGAGATAGAATAAAGGGAACTGAATGAGGCTTCATACCTTTCCTACAGAAGCTGCTGCTTCTCTCTCCAAGCTTATACCATGAGGGGAAGATTTCTTGAGTCCCCCAACCTGTCTTAAGTTCTTCTTCTGAACCTCTGATGAGGCCCCTATATCTTGCATGCACTATCTGTTTTTTGTCTTTTCTTCTCTTCATTAATTTATGTACACATCTTTGTCCTATGAGTAAGTTCATTTTCAGCTGTCTACTTTGTTTCTTGTAGTTTTTTATTTAATTATTTCTATAATCATGTACTTTTGACCTTTATTTTCTTAGGTCTATAAGCTTATTTTTCACCTCATTCTGTTTTTTTTCTCATTCTGTTTATTTTTTATTTTTTATTTTTTATTGTATCTATATTATTATTTTGTTTTTTTGTTTTTTGTTTTAATAAATTTATTTTTTATTGGTGTTCAATTTGTCAACATACAGAATAGCACCCAATGCTCATCCTATCAAGTGCCCACCTCAGTGCCTGCCACCCAGTCACCCCCACCCCCCACCCACCTCCCCTTCCACCACCCCTAGTTCATTTCCCAGAGTTAGGAGTCTTTCATGTTCTGTCTCTCTTTCTGATATTTCCCACTTATTTTTTCTCCTTTCCCCTTTATTCCCTTTCACTATTTTTTATATTCCCCAAATGAATGAGACCATATAATGTTTGTCCTTCTCTGATTGACTTATTTCACTCAGCATAATACCCTCCAGTTCCATCCACATCGAAGCAAATGGTGGGTATTTGTCGTTTCTAATGGCTGAGTAATAGTCCATTGTATACATAAGCCACATCTTTATACATCGAAAGATGAATGGATAAAGAAGAGGTGGTTCATTCTGGTTTTTTAAATTTAATTTTTATTTAAGGTTCTGATTCAGCATTTCTTGGTTTGGACCTAGGAATCCCTGTTTTCAAGGCCCATATTGCTACATATGTAAATGTGGCCTTTTTTCTGATGCCTTCTCCATCTATTCCCTTGTACCCCAAAAATGTGACCTCCAGTACTACTGAAGTGTAAGACAGGAGGAGGCACCAGAACTGAGATGTAGTAGGAGTGTGTTGCTGGCACTGAGAGTGGCCAACTGGGGAGGAACTGGAAGGATGGCTTGAATTTTGCACAAGATTTTTCACCCTAGTCTATGCACTTGACTTGAGGTTGCTGCAAGCATTGTATAGTGGCAGTAGTGGTCACTGTGGCTGATTCTTCAGCACTCCTGACATCTCTTTTTCCATTGAGTTGCAGCAAGGTAAGTTGAGAAACCACTTTCAACCTGAGGTGTGAACTTGATTGGACTGAGAATAAACCTATACCTTTTGCCAGTTATGGTTCAGACACTCAACTTGCTTGAAATTCAAGTTAAGGTTTGTTAGAATCTTTTGGGAAACTTCGTCCTTGCTTTATTAAGAGATTATAAGCAAGAAAATATGTAGCTCCGATTGCTGTTGACAATTTTCTCATGGGCTTGAGGAGAATCGCCCCTTATAATAGCAGCTGATCCCTGGATAACAGAGTATAGTGGTGCAAAGAATCTGGGTTGTTAGTGACATTTTTAAAAATTGTGGCAAAATATACAGAACATAAAATTTACCATCTTCACCATTTTTCAATGTACAGTGTTCAGTGGTATTAAGTACATTTTTACTGTTGTACAACCAACACCACCATCCATCTCCAGAACTTTTTCCTCTTCTTCAACTGAAGTTTTGTACCCATCAAATACTAATTCCTCATTCTGCCTCCCTCTATCCACTGACAACCACTATTCTACTTTCTCTGTTTACGAATTTGTCTACTCTAGGAACCTCACATAAGAAGTCCTTCTGTTTTTTTTAATTTTTATTTTTTAATTTTATATTTTATTTATTTATTCATGAGAGACACAGAGAGAGGCAGAGACATAGGCAGAGGGACAAGCAGGCTCCCTATGAGGAGCCTAATGTTGGACTCAATCCTGGGATCCTTGGGTCACATTCTGAGCTGAAGGCAGATGTTCAACCACTGAGCCACCCAAGCATCCCCATTCTGTTTTTTAATCTTACTTTTAAACTCATTTAAAAAAATTATATTCTGAAGGTGCCTAGGTGGCTCAATCAGTTAAATATCTGAGTCTTGACCTCAGCTCAGGTCTTGATTGCAGAGTCCTGAGTTCAAGCCCTGCATTGGGCTCCATGCTGGTTGTGGAACATACAACAGTATAATAAAATAATTTATATTCTTATTACTTCTTCCTACAGATGATGGATCTGCAATTTAGGTTATGTTCTATTTGGAATGGATTAAAATTTTTTTCATACCATATTGTGTATTACTAATTTTTTCCTTCATCTTGTGTTTTATTTCCATCTTGTTCACTAATATGTATAGTCCTACATCTCTTTGATTTTGCTGTTTGAGCATGAATAAATTCTTGTTGACTTCCATTCTATTTTATTTGATTTGATATCTTCCATTATAAACTATACTTTGAGGGCTGGATTTTGCCTGAGAAGATAACAAGTGTGCAGAAGGGTTGGGGGAAAAGAGCAGAAAACTCAAAGAGTGTCAATGAGTTGTTGTGTTGCAGATATTATAGACTAGTTTACTCAGCATCAATCACATTCTCATCCTAGTGTGTCTTTCTGTATGGTCTAAGCAAGAAAACTGAAAATTACATCGCTCAGGAATTCTAGTAGTAAGTGTGTGTTTGACAAATCATATTGCACTTAGCCAAAGCTTAAATGTGTAGAGAAGCACCCATGTCGCTGGTCCATACCGTAACAGGCATGGCGTTCCTAGTATCTTAGGTGGTACATTACTTGAGCCAGCAGTTGTAGTGGTGACTTTCTAATTCTTCCATGGTTGCTAAAGTTGTGTTATCCAGGAGCTAGTGATTTTAGCAGTGGTGTCCAGCTCCCTCAGGTTCCTCATTATGGCAAAGCTAGCACTCTTTGTGGCAGACCATTCTGCGGTGTTATTTATTTTTATTTTTTATTTTTTTGCAAACACACTAGGGTTTATTTACAAGCTCGAGCTTGGGTCCAAGTATACCCGACACAGCGGAGCAGGGACTTGGACCCTGAGGTGGGTTTCATCTTAGTTTTAAGGGCTGGTCTAGGGGATCTCCAGAAGGGGTGGAGCAATTCCTCAAGTTCTGTTTACATTTTGAAATGGGGCCTTCAAGGGCATTGAGCTCTGTTTTTATTCTAATAGGGGCTTCCTGCCACTGGCTTGGGCTCTGTTTTTATTCTAATATGGGGCTTTCTAGGACATTAAGCTGTAAACTGTTTTCTTCCTGTAACTGAAGTAAGGTAAAGTTCAGCTCTTATTCACAGGGGCCTGGGATGGCTGTACTTGTGCTAACGCTGAACTTAAAGTGGAATGGCCTTAATTTTCTCAGCCTCCACATTTCTCCCTCTCAGAGGAACCTAAGGAAGGACCCAATCATGGGTCCAGGTTGCTTTCAGAGTGAGCCAGGGGGAATGATTAAACCAGGATTCTAACCAACCTTGTTGCTGTTCTCGCTCCCATTTACATTCCAGCAAAGAAGCAATGTTAAGGCAGCACATAACCCCCCCCCCATACCCTTTGTTGTAAGAAGACTAAGTCTAATCCCCTTCTATTTTGAAGGACAACCTCAGACTGGGGTGTCTTGGAGGTGGGAAATAAGTGAGAATGGCATTCTTAGCTTTAGGGGATTGTCCTTGTCTGGTTGGCTTTTCCATTCTGGAACAAAGTCCTTGAGAACGGCGTGTGGGTCAGCTGGCTGGACGTGGGTGTAGTGGACCCAGGGAGTAATCCCGTCGACCTTGAGAGTGGTGGGAGTGGTCAGGATCATGGTGTAAGGTCTCTTCCAGCAAGGTTGAAGTGTCCGGTGTTGGTATCTCCGCAGGTACACCCAGTCACCCGGCGGATATCGATCGGGGTCCGGGGGTGGCCCAGTCTCATAGAGGGCCCTCAACTTAGGCCACACCTGCTCATGAGTTCATTGTAACATTTGGAGGGAGAAAAGAAGTTGGTGATCATCAAACTCAGCAAGCACCTCAGGTTTTAAATTGGGGATAATAGGTGGAGGAAGACCAAACATGATCTCTTAGGGAGTCAGTCCCATCTTATATGGGGAGTTCCTCACCCTATATAGGGCGAAGGGGAGGAGAGTCACCCAGTCTCCGCCAGTCTCCAGGGCTAATTTAGTTAAGGTCTCCTTTAATGTTCTGTTCATCCTCTCTACCTGTCCTGAGCTCTGGGGCCTATATGCACAATATAATTTCCAATCTGCCCCAAGTACTAGTGCCACTCCCCGTGTTACCTTAGAGATGAATCCTGGGCCATTGTCTGACCCAATCTTAACAGGAAAACCATACCTTGGTAAGATGTCTTCCAGCAGTTTCTCGGTCACGGTCTGTGCTGTTTCATGTTTGGTGGGAAATGCCTCTGTCCATCCTGAAAAAGTATCTACAAACACTAATAAATACCGTATCCGTATTTTCCAGGTTTTACCTCAGTGAAGTCCACTTCCCAGTAGGCTCCTGGGCGGTCCCCCTGGAGCCATGTGCCTGGGTTAGATCCATGGGTGGTGGCATTAGTTAACTGGCATGAGTGGCAGCTCTCCACAATCTGCTCGATCTTTGCTCGAGAGTCCTTAATAGTGATCTTTGCATGTCGTATGAGGTCTTCCATCTTCCTTGTTCCCATATGAGTACTCCGATGTATTTTGGATAGGACTCGCCATCCTGGTTCCTCTGGCAAGATGATGCTGGAGTCTGTGGCCCTCCACCAGCCACGCAAGCACTGAGTCATGGGCAAGCATTTGATCCAGTGTAAATCAGCATCAGTATAGTTGGGGGTGTCAGGCAGGGTCGGTGCCCCCAGATCGGGTCTCCATTTCCATGATTATAGCTGCCACCACATCCGATTCCTTCTCAGATGAAACTGCTGCCGTCTGTGTACCAGGTGGCGTCTGCATTCTGCAGTGGCTGGTCCTGGAGATCAGCTCTGATTCCATGCACCTGTGCCAAAATGTCTTGACAGTCATGCAGAGGGGGAGGGGGGGTCCCAGTCTGGGTTAGGGAGACGAGAGGCATGGGGTATTGGCGGACCCTGACATGGTTGGCCCCGGCTTTAGTTATGACCGGTTGGTGCCGGGCCAGCCTAATTTCCCCAGGTTCTGCCCACGCTTGGGGAAATTCCTGCAGCCAACAGTCAGTGTCAGTTATTAGGGCTGAGGGTGTTTGGTGGAGACAATATTTGTCTTCTGAACTCAGGACAAGCACCTGAATCGGGTGCCCTTCTTTGTTTAGGATTTTTGCCCCTTCAGGGTGGAAGTGAATTTGTGCCCCCATCTTGGTGAACAAATCCTGACCTAACAATGGGTAGGGACACTCAGGGATGACCATGAAGGAGTGGGATACCTGGTCCATGCCGAGATCCACAGTTCTTCGGGTAGCCCATGAGTACTGTTTGGTGCCCGTGGCCCCTTGCACCCAAGAAGTCTTATTTGCCAATTTCCCTTGGGGTTGTATTACAACTAAATGTTGTGCCCCAGTGTCCACTAGGAATTCAACAGATTGCCCCTCAACTTTAAGAGTTACCCTGGGCTTGGGGAGGGGTTCCAAACCCCGACTCCCCTAATTGTCCAGGTCCTCCATTTTCAAGATCTTGGCAGGGGCCTTAGATCTTTTGTTAGGGCAGCTTTTTACCCAGTGGCCCTCTTCTTTGCAATAAGCACATTGGTTTAGTTCAGCTTAGGGCGCTCCTGAGGGGGACCAGGGCCATCCTCCTTACCTGTCCCTGAAGCCAGCTTCTTGAGGTGCCTCCGTCTTTCCTGTGGGTCATCCATGGTTGTGGCCAGCAGGATCTTGGCTAGGTTTCGGGTCTGCTGGTCACTTAGTTTGGTTTGTTGTTCTTCCAGACTTTCTCTATTATTATAGACTCGTTCTGCTACTATCACTAAGTCCTGCAAGCTCTTCTCTCCCAGTCTCTCTACCCTTTGCAATTTCTTTTTAATGTCCGGAGCGGCCTGGTTAACAAAAACCATGATAATTGCGGCCTTTGTTTCCAGGGCTTCTGGGTTTATAGGGGTATAATGCCTAAAAGCCTCTATGATTCTCTCTAAGAAGGTTGCTGGACTCTCATCCTTACCCTGTCTCACATCATACACCTTGGCCAGATTGGTAGGCTTGCACGCGGCAGCCTGGAGACCTGCCCCTAGAGTCCGGCGGTGGACCCGGGGTCTCTCCTTACCTTCAGCCGAGTTGTGCATTTTGGGGGGTAAAAAGGGTTTTAGCCAAGGAGGGGAATTTTCGGTCATGTCCTGCCAGGCCAGGATGTTGGGCACCTGGTCAGGGTGGTCATCTGGTTTGCCCTGCAGGTCACGGCCTTAACCTGTAAGATAGTAGGTAGGTGGAAAGTTCCTTCTCGGGGCCATCCCACGTCAAAGGTTGGCCATTCTGATATGCAATAAATTTGAAATCTCCATCTCCTTATGCAAACAGTTATGACAGTTAACCAAGACACAGTAACACAGACAAATGCACAAACAGTTAACAAGGACATAGTAACACAGACCAGTGTGCAAAACAGGTAACAAGAACATCGTAACAGACAAGTGTTCCAGTGCGGCCACGGAGACAAAACAGAAAGCAACCCAAAGGGCTGGCAGCTGGCCCTCCTTACAGATGAGGACCCTGGTCCTCCTTACAGACGAGGACTCCTGTCCTCCTACAGATGAGGACCTCTGTCCTCCTTACAGATGAAGACCTCCGTCCTCCTTACAGATGAGGACCTTGTCCTCCAGGCGGGAGCAAGGGACGTCTCCTCAAGACCCCTGGTCGACGGTCGCCAGCGCGTCCACCTAAGCCAATGTCAACCCAATACAGATTGGAATTCCTACAGGTAAAAGTACAGTTTAGAGCTCTCAGAAAATATGCACACAAATGGTGGAAAAAGTTGAGTGCACTCACCACGCGTGAAACCCTCCGGATGGGGTCCCAAATGTTGTGCCCAAGATTGTGAATCCGAGAAACCACCGAGGAGCCCACACCAATGCAAACACACGAGGGTTTATTTACAAGCTCAAGCTTGGGTCCAAGTATACCCGACACAGCAGAGCAGGGACTTGGGCCTGCGGTGTTATTTTTAGACCATGATAGGGGGAAGCATCTGCTCCTCTAACCTGTCCAATGATGTCAGCACCAGATAGCTAGATAAAATCCCTTTCTGTAAACTGCCTTTCTACAAAAATCCCTTTCTGTGAAGATTGCCCTGATCTGTAGCTAAAGCCTGACATGTTCACCTTGATTGGAATTGTTGGATCAGGCTGCAATAAAAAGAATCCAAATTCAAAATGATGTTAACAATAAAGAAATACATTTTCTTCCATAATGGAAGTACAGAGGTAGGTAGTATTCCAAGTTCAATCTGATCAATTGCTCAGTGATGTCATTAACACCATAGATTCTTTATGTTTTTCTTTTCATGTTTACAATATTTAGTTCATTCCTTTTATGTCACAGTGGAGCTGCTTGTAATAATCGGGCCTTATATGTCTTAACTTGTGTCTGGCCAGTGGATGGAGATGGGAGAGAGGCTTACTTCTCTTGCCCATAAGCCCTGAATAAACGTCTCCTTACATTCCATTGGCTCAAATCACCTATCTATTGCTGAATTATTCACTGGCAAGGGAATTATTGTGGAATGATCCTCTATGGCTCTAACCATCAGGTTAGAATCAGTGTTGAGAAGAAAATGACAGTGTCCATTACAATCATTCTACCTTTTCATTCCTCTCTTCCTTCCCTGCTCTCAGCTTCTGTTCTAGCAAGGCTGGAACACATGGGAAGCTCTAAGGACTTTTCTGTTGGAGATAAGAGATGATCAAAATGGCTTCTACTCTTGTGGAATTTTATCTCCCCCTCTGGGCTTCCTAGACCTCCTCCCATACTAAGGTTAGAGATATTTGTGAGAAATTTTAGGATTTCTGTAACTGTCTTTCCAAACCAACAGTCCCTTTCTCCCACCCTTATAAAGAGTTTTCAGTTAAGTAGGGTTCCAAGACAAGAAGAATTTCACAAGGCTGTGCATATTTTTAGAAAAACCTGTCTTTTTTATGACCATTCTTTTTTTTAATAATAAACTTATTTTTTATTGGCGTTCAATTTGCCAACATTTAGCATAACACCCAGTGCTCATCCTGCCAAGTGCCCTCCCTCAGTGCCCATCACCCAATCACCCCACCCCCCACCCTCCTCCCCTTCCACCACCCCTAGTTCGTTTCCCAGAGTTAGGAGTCTTCATGTTCTGTCTCCCTTTCTGGTATTTCCTACCCATTTCTTCTCCCTTCCCTTCTATTCCCTTTCACTATTATTTATATTCCCCAAATGAATGAGGCCATATAATGTTTGTCCTTCTCCAATTGACTTACTTCACTCAGCATAATACCCTCCAGTTCCAACCACGTTGAAGCAAATAGTGGGTATTTGTCATTTCTAATGGCTGAGTAATATTCCATTGTATACATAAACCACAGCTTCTTTATACATTCATCTTTTGATGGACACTGAGGCTCCTTCCTCAGTTTGGTTATTGTGGACATTGCTGCTAGAAACATCGGGGTGCAGGTGTCCCAGGGTTTCATTGCATCTGTATCTTTGGGGTAAATCCCCAGAAGTGCAATTGCTGGGTTGTAGGGCAGGTCTAATATTAACTCTTTGAGGAACCTCCACACAGTTTTCCAGAGTGGCTGCACCAGTTCACATTCCCACCAACAGTGTAAGAGGGTTCCCTTTTCTCCACATCCTTTCCAACATTTGTCATTCCCTGCCTTGTTAATTTTCCCCATTCTCACTGGTGTGAGGTGGTATCTCATTGTGGTTTTGATTTGTATTTCCCTGATGGCAAGTGATGCGGAGCATTTTCTCATGTGCCTGTTGGCCATGTCTATGTCTTCCTCTGTGAGATTTCTGTTCATGTCTTTTGCCCATTTCATGATTGGATTGTTTGTTTCTTTTGTGTTGAGTTTATGAAGTTCTTTATAGATCTTGGAAACTAGCCCTTTATCTGATACATCATTTGCAAATATCGTCTCCCATTCTGTAGGTTGTCTTTTAGTTTTGTTGACTGTATCCTTTGCTGTGCAAAAGCTTCTTATCTTGATGAGGTCCCAATAGTTCATTTTTGCTTTTGTTTCTTTTGCCTTCGTGGATGTATCTTACAAGAAGTTACTGTGGCCGAGTTCAAAAAGGGTGTTGCCTGTGTTTTCCTCTAGGATTTTGATGGAATCTTGTCCATTCTTTTGTAGAATTGCTTCTTGTATATTTTTTGCTAGTATTAACTGATTTTTGTTCATATTAGTTGGCTTTGGAAGAGATTTTGAGAACTGCTTCACTTGAGCATTTTACCCCAAAATTCTGAAATTAAAAAAAATATTCTTGTAATATTAATTTATTGCATTTTGGTGCGTGGACATGACCTGTAAAATTTCAGATATTTGGAATCTAGACTGTCAACATGGTCTAAAAAATCATCATTAAAATAAAAAATCTCCATGTGTACTATTAAATAGCATGCACTCACTTCTATTATTGATTATGCATGAATAACTATATAATATATATCAAAATATTTATATAATTATATTGCATATTTTATATAATTATATATAATATATAATTATATATAATTATATTGCATATTATATGTATTTTTTAGTCTTATGAATTATATCATATCTACCTCCCTATCCTTGGGGTGTGTGTATGTGTGTTATGTTTGTGTCTGTGTGTGCATATGTGTGCTTGATCTGTTTTAGAGTAAGAGATGTGTTAGACTCTCCACATCCTCCCCTCTCAGATTCCAGGGACTTCAAGTACTTGGTCTAAGGGAGGGCAAAAGTTCTTACTTTTTCCCATCCAAGCCTTGTTTGTATATGCTTGTCTTGGCACAATTATCAGTACATATACTTAATTCACACTATAAAGCAGAACACTTTTCAGTCTATAGCATCTTTTATATTTATAGCACTTAACAATATTTTCTAAGAATAGTGGGCTTTGTGTAATTTTAAGGTACATAATCATGATTTTTCTAAAATAAGGATACTTCCTTTCAAAGTAATAGACTCTTCACTCTGGAAAAATAAGTTTCTAGTAATCTTAAGTGGTTGTGCCTTTACTTAAGAGAAAACACAACAAAAATAAAATCTCCCTTCACATACGTATGAGTAACTTACAAATGTGAATTTTTCTTTTTCTTAGGTATACAAATTGTTTCTGAAAGGGAGCTAGCTCAGTTGGCTCAGGTTCGACCATTAGAATTCAGTTTTCGTGAGCAATCAATCATCAAGGATTCTTTTAAAATGCTTGAGAAAAAAGTAGCAGAATATGAAATCCTCCAGGAATTTATGGTAAATATTTTGGTCTTAACAAAAGTCTATATGTGATTTTCCACATTACTAATAGAGGGGTTTTTTCTTTTCCTTTTTTTTTCTTTTCTTTTAGATTGAGTACTTAGTTTTTCTTTTTAAATATTGTTTATTTTTAAAGGAATAGTTATATATAGTAAAAAAAAAGTCAAATAGTATAAAAGATTATAAAGTCTCATTTTATAAAAAGAGATTTAAAAATCTCTTTTATAAAAAGATCATAAAAAAATAAAGTCTCTTTTTTTCCTCTTGAGTTCCTAGACCACTGCCACTATGAAGTTTGTTGTATAAGGTCCAGAAAAGTGTTAGCATGTACTTTACTATTTTACCCTTTCTTTCCTTTTTTTAGAGAAAAATATTTCACATAGGAAATAATTTTCCAAATCATTATCAGTACACATAGCTCTATTTCATTTTTTATCTCATTATTTTTAAGTGTTACATAGTATAATTAATTATATAGATGAAGACCTTCTTTTCTTTAAGTAGTAGTAGTTCCCTGTATAGATTGTTCTAGTCTTTGTTATTTATGAACAGCAGTTACACCTCTTCATATGCCTATGCATATGTAGGAGTATTCTTTAGAACAAGTTACTAGAAAGACAACTAGCATTTCATCCTGTCTGGGTCTTTGCTTATCTCTTATATGACAGATGATTCCTTTTTGATGTATACTGACATTGATTTGAAAACAAAGGAATATATGTTTTAAAGCCTTTTTTATATTTATTTTTGGTAAACTGTTAGTTCTGATTCTTTGCCCAATTTTCTGTTTATTCTTTTTCTTGTCCATTAATAATTTTATATAGTGAAGAAATTGTCTTTTTTGTATGTGCTGTATATGGAAATTTCCCCCCTTGTTTGTGCCACACACACATGTGCAGGCACACAATACACATTTAGTAAGAAGAAATAGCTAATTTTTCATGGTCAGATATGACAGTCTTTTGGGACTCCAGGATTTTCCATATCCGTTACATGCCCTTTTTACTCTAGGATCATAATAATTACTTCATGTCTTTTTCTAATATTTTGTGATTTTTTTAAAAAAATGTGCAAATCTTTGATCCAGCTAGAATTTAATTTGTTAAAACGTATCTGGTAGGGGCCTGGCATTATATAGCTATCCTGTTGTCTCAAGATCCTCTTGAAATGCTCTTCAGTGATGTAAAAGGCCATTTTTATTACATACTGAAGTTTTAGATAAATTTTAACTTATTCTTGAACTTCTTCAATTGATTTTTTTTATTCATGTACTGGTACCAAACTTTTTAAATTAGCATAACTTTATGTTCTCTTTTCTGATTGTGAAGACTAGTCTTCTCTCATTAGTCTTCTTTTACAGAATTGTTCTAGTTTTTCCAATAGATATTTTTCCAAGTTAATTTTATTTTTATTTTTTTTTATTTATTATTTTTTTTATTGGTGTTCAATTTACTAACATACAGAATAACACCCAGTGCCCGTCACCCATTCACTCCCACCCCCCGCCCTCCTCCCCTTCTACCACCCCTAGTTCGTTTCCCAGAGTTAGCAGTCTTTACGTTCTGTCTCCCTTTCTGATATTTCCCACACATTTCTTCTCCCTTCCCTTATTTTCCCTTTCAGTATTATTTATATTCCCCAAATGAATGAGAACATATAATGTTTGTCCTTCTCCGACTGACTTACTTCACTCAGCATAATACCCTCCAGTTCCATCCACGTTGAAGCAAATGGTGGGTATTTGTCATTTCTAATAGCTGAGTAATATTCCATTGTATACATAAACCACATCTTCTTTATCCATTCATCTTTCGTTGGACACCGAAGCTCCTTCCACAGTTTGGCTATAGTGGCCATTGCTGCTAGAAACATCGGGGTGCAGGTGTCCCGGCGTTTCATTGCATTTGTATCTTTGGGGTAAATCCCCAACAGTGCAATTGCTGGGTCGTAGGGCAGGTATATTTTTAACTGTTTGAGGAACCTCCACACAGTTTTCCAGAGTGGCTGCACCAGTTCACATTCCCACCAACAGTGTAAGAGGGTTCCCTTTTCTCCGCATCCTCTCCAACATTTGTTGTTTCCTGCCTTGTTAATTTTCCCCATTCTCACTGGTGTGAGGTGGTATCTCATTGTAGTTTTGATTTGTATTTCCCTGATGGCAAGTGATGCAGAGCATTTTCTCATATGCATGTTGGCCATGTCTATGTCTTCCTCTGTGAGATTTCTGTTCATGTCTTTTGCCCATTTCATGATTGGATTGTTTGTTTCTTTGGTGTTGAGTTTAATAAGTTCTTTATAGATCTTGGAAACTAGCCCTTTATCTGATATGTCATTTGCAAATATCTTCTCCCATTCTGTAGGTTGTCTTTGAGTTTCGTTGACTGTATCCTTTGTGTGCAAAAGCTTCTTATCTTGATGAAGTCCCAATAGTTCATTTTTGCTTTTGTTTCTTTTGCCTTCGTGGATGTATCTTGCAAGAAGTTACTATGGCCGAGTTCAAAAAGGGTGTTGCCTGTGTTCTTCTCTAGGATTTTGATGGAATCTTGTCTCACATTTAGATCTTTCATCCATTATGAGTTTATCTTTGTGTATGGTGAAAGAGAGTGGTCTAGTTTCATTCTTCTGCATGTGGATGTCCAATTTTCCCAGCACCATTTATTGAAGAGACTGTCTTTCTTCCAATGGATAGTCTTTCCTCCTTTATCGAATATTAGTTGCCCATAAAGTTCAGGGTCCACTTCTGGATTCTCTATTCTGTTCCACTGATCTATGTGTCTGTTTTTGTGCCAGTACCACACTGTCTTGATGACCACAGCTTTGTAGTACAACCTGAAATCTGGCATTGTGATGCCCCCAGATATGGTTTTCTTTTTTAAAATTCCCCTGGCTATTCGGGGTCTTTTCTGATTCCACACAAATCGTAAAATAATTTGTTCTAACTCTCTGAAGAAAGTCCATGGTATTTTGATAGGGATTGCATTAAACGTGTAAATTGCCCTGGGTAACATTAACATTTTCACAATATTAATTCTGCCAATCCATGAGCATGGGATATTTTTCCATCTCTTTGTGTCTTCCTCAATTTCTTTCAGAAGTGTTCTATAGTTTTGAGGGCATAGATCCTTTACATCTTTGGTGAGGTTTATTCCTAGGTATCTTATGCTTTTGGGTGCAATTGTAAATGGGATTGACTCCTTAATTTCTCTTTCTTCAGTCTCATTGTTAGTGTATAGAAATGCCACTGACTTCTGGGCATTGATTTTGTATCCTGCCACGCTACCGAATTGCTGTATGAGTTCTAGCAATCTTGGGGTGGAGACTTTTGGGTTTTCTATGTAGAGTATCATGTCATCGGCGAAGAGGGAGAGTTTGACTTCTTCTTTGCCAATTTGAATGCCTTTAATGTCTTTTTGTTGTCTGATTGCTGAGGCTAGGACTTCCAGTACTATGTTGAATAGCAGTGGTGAGAGTGGACATCCCTGTCTTGTTCCTGATCTTAGGGGAAAGGCTCCCAGTGCTTCCCCATTGAGAATGATATTTGCTGTGGGCTTTTCATAGATGGCTTTTAAGATGTCGAGGAATGTTCCCTCTATCCCTACACTCTGAAGAGTTTTGATCAGGAATGGATGCTGTATTTTGTCAAATGCTTTCTCTGCATCCAATGAGAGGATCATATGGTTCTTGGTTTTTCTCTTGCTGATATGATGAATCACATTGATTGTTTTACGGGTGTTGAACCAGCCTTGTGTCCCAGGGATAAATCCTACTTGGTCATGGTGAATAATTTTCTTAATGTACTGTTGGATCCTATTGGCCAGTATCTTGTTGAGAATTTTTGCATCCATGTTCATCAGGGATATTGGTCTGTAATTCTCCTTTTTGGCGGGGTCTTTGTCTGGCTTTGGAATTAAGGTGATGCTGGCTTCATAGAACGAATTTGGAAGTACTCCATCTCTTTCTATCTTTCCAAACAGCTTTAGGAGAATAGGTATGATTTCTTCTTTAAACGTTTGATAAAATTCCCCTGGGAAGCCATCTGGCCCTGGACTCTTGTGTCTTGGGAGGTTTTTGATGACTGCTTCAATTTCCTCCCTGGTTATTGGCCTGTTCAGGTTTTCTATTTCTTCCTGTTCCAGTTTTGGTAGTTTGTGGCTTTCCAGGAATGCGTCCATTTCTTCTAGATTGCCTAATTTATTGGCGTATAGCTGTTCATAATATGTTTTTAAAATCGTTTGTATTTCCTTGGTGTTGGTAGTGATCTCTCCTTTCTCATTCATGATTTTATTAATTTGAGTCTTCTCTCTCTTCTTTTTAATAAGGCTGGCTAATGGTTTATCTATCTTATTAATTCTTTCAAAGAACCAACTCCTGGTTCTGTTGATCTGTTCCACAGTTCTTCTGGTCTCGATTTCGTTGAGTTCTGCTCGAATCTTTATTAGCTCCCTTCTTCTCTTGGGTGTAGGATCTATTTGCTGTTTTTTCTCTAGCTCCTTTATGTGTAAGGTTAGCTTTTGTATTTGAGTTCTTTCCAGTTTTTGAATGGATGCTTGTATTGCGATGTATTTCCCCCTTAGGACTGCTTTTGCTGCATCCCAAAGATTTTGAACGGTTGTATCTTCATTCTCATTAGTTTCCATGAATCTTTTTAATTCTTCCTTAATTTCCTGGTTGACCCTTTTATCTTTTAGCAGGATGGTCCTTAACCTCCATGTGTTTGAGGTCCTTCCAAACTTCTTGTTGTGATCTAGTTCTAATTTCAAGGCATTATGGTCCGAGAATATGCAGGGGACAATCCCAATCTTTTGGTATCGGTTCAGACCCGATTTGTGACCCAATATGTGGTCTATTCTGGAGAAAGTTCCATGTGCGCTTGAGAAGAATGTGTATTCAGTTGAGTTTGGATGTAAAGTTCTGTAGATATCTGTGAAATCCATCTGGTCCAGTGTATCATTTAAAGCTCTCGTTTCTTTGGAGATGTTTTGCTTAGAAGACCTATCGAGTATAGAAAGAGCTAGATTGAAGTCACCAAGTATAAGTGTATTATTATCTAAGTATTTCTTCACTTTGGTTAATAATTGATTTATATATTTGGCAGCTCCCACATTCGGAGCATATATATTGAGGATTGTTAAGTCCTCTTGTTGAATAGATCCTTTAAGTATGATATAGTGTCCCTCTTCATCTCTCACTACAGTCTTTGGGGTAAATTTTAGTTTATCTGATATAAGGATGGCTACCCCTGCTTTCTTTTGAGGACCATTCGAATGGTAAATGGTTCTCCAACCTTTTATTTTCAGGCTGTAGGTGTCCTTCTGTCTAAAATGAGTCTCTTGTAGACAGCAAATAGATGGGTCCTGCTTTTTTATCCAGTCTGAAACCCTGCGCCTTTTGATGGGGTCATTAAGCCCGTTCACAGTCAGAGTTACTATTGAGAGATATGAGTTTAGTGTCATCATGATATCTATTCAGTCTTTGTTTTTGTGGACTGTTCCACTGAACTTCTTCTTAAAGGGGAATTTTAAGAGGCCCCCTTAAAATTTCTTGCAGAGCTGGTTTGGAGGTCACATATTCTTTCAGTTGCTGCCTGTCTTGGAAGCTCTTTATCTCTCCTTCCATTTTGAATGAGAGCCTTGCTGGATAAAGTATTCTTGGTTGCATGTTCTTCTCATTTAGGACCCTGAATATATCCTGCCAGCCCTTTCTGGCCTTCCAGGTCTCTGTGGAGAGGTCTGCTGTTACCCTAATACTCCTCCCCATAAAAGTCAGGGATTTCTTGTCTCTTGCTGCTTTAAGGATCTTCTCTTTATCTTTGGAATTTGCAAGCTTCACAATTAAATGTCGAGGTGTTGAACGGTTTTTATTGATTTTAGGGGGGGATCTCTCTATTTCCTGGATCTGAATGCCTGTTTCCCTTCCCAGATTAGGAAAGTTTTCAGCTAGAATTTGTTCAAATACATATTCTGGCCCTCTGTCCCTTTCGGCGCCCTCGGGAACCCCAATTAAACGTAGGTTTTTCTTCCTCAGGCTGTCGTTTATTTCCCTTAATCTATCTTCATGGTCTTTTAATTGTTTGTCTCTTTTTTCCTCAGTTTCCCTCTTTGCTATCAACTTGTCTTCTAGGTCACTCACTCGTTCTTCCACCTCGTTAACCCTCGTCGTTAGGACTTCTAGTTTGGATTGCATCTCATTCAATTGATTTTTAATTTCTGCCTGATTAGCTCTAAATTCTGCAGTCATGAAGTCTCTTGAGTCCTTTATACTTTTTTCTAGAGCCACCAGTAGGTGTATAATAGTGCTTCTGAATTGGCTTTCTGACATTGAATTGTAATCCAGATTTTGTAACTCTGTGGGAGAGAGGACTGTTTCTGATTCTTTCTTTTGAGGTGAGGTTTTCCTTCTAGTCATTTTGCTCAGTGCAGAGTGGCCAAAAGCAAGTTGTATTGGGAAAAAGAGAAAAAGAGGAGAGAAAGAAGGAAAGAAAAGAGAAAGAGAAAAAAAAAAGGGAAGAAAAAGAAAAAAAAAACGAAAAAAAAAAAAGAAGAAAAAGAGAAAGAAAAAGAAAGGAGAAAAAAAGGGGGTGGGGGAAGGAAACAAATCAAAAAGCAAAACAAAACAAAAACAAAAACAAAAACAAACAAACAAAAAAAGAACCACCGGGGAGTATCTTCTGATTCTGTGTACTTTAAGTCCCTTGGCTTCTCCTGGAAGTTGTCAGTCTAGCTGGTCTTCTGGGGGAGGGGCCTGTTGTGCTGATTTTCAGGTGTTAGCAGTTGGGGGAGCTGCTGTGCCCCTGCCTGGTGCAGGGCTCAGTGGGGGTTGTTTACCCCGTGAGGCCGCAGGAGGAACAGCCCCAGTGGCGGGGCAGCTCTGGAAACCTGGATTCAGCTCCTGCAGGAACTCCGGAGCTCTCCGTCTGCAGGGCCTGGAGGCTCCAGGGCGGGGCCGCTGATGTGCTCAGCTGGGGCAGGAGCGTCCTCGCTGTCCTGGGCCCTCCCGGCCTCTGCCTGTCCCGGGGGAGGCCGGATCCTGGGCTGTGTCCCGGCGCCCTGTGCTCCGGAGCCTGCGCTGGTGGATTCGCGCTCCCGCCCCGCAGCCCCCTCCGCGGAGCTGCCGCCCGAGCCCCTCCGAGCTGCTCCTGGAACCGCGCAGCCCCCTCCGCACGGAGCCTCTTCCTCCTCCCGAGCCCCTCCGAGCTGCTCCGGGTCCCACCGTGGGCGCTGCAGCCCTTAGGGAGCTCGGCGCACTCTCCTGGGCGCGCAGTTGCTGTTACTGTCCCCGGGAGCCCGAGGGCATCCCCTTCCTTCTGGGTCCTGCTCCAACTCCCTGCGAGCCCCTTTCCGCCCGGGAAGGTCGTGCAGCTCCTGCTCCTCCGGGACGGGGCTCTCCTGTCCTGGGGACACTCGCCCCGGCCTCAGCCCGGCTCCTCGCGGGGCTCCTCCCCCTTGGAGGCCTTTGTTCCTTTATTTCTCCCCCCCCCCCCCCCCCCCCCCCCCCCCGTCTTCCTACCTTGATAGATGCGCGAACTCTTCTCACTGTAGCATTCCAGCTGGTCTCTCTTTAAATCTCAGGCCGAATTCATAGATTTTCAGGATAATTTGAAGGTTTTCTAGGTAGTTTGGTGGAGACAGGTGATTTGGGGACCCTACTCTTCCGCCATCTTGCTCCTCCCCCCTCCAAGTTAATTTTATAATTGGCTTGCGTAACAAAGGTAAAAATCTTATCATATTATCCTATGGCTTAAAACTTTCACTGGCTTCTCATTTGCCATGCCAATAGTTGCCAACACTTAGTTAAAGACTGGTGGTGCCAAGTTGGCTACCCAAGAATTACTGAAAAACTTTTGAAAAGTACAGACTCTCAGGCTTTATCCACAAATATCCTAATAGTGTAGAACTGGATATGTCTCCACTTCTTTTATATATGAAACAAGGCCTTCCTAGGTAGTTTTAGTTTCGCTCTGGACTAGGTCATGTTCTCTGTGCTGTTGTTACCATATTCACTGTTTCCCCAAGGGGAGATGTATGCCCCCATCCCTTTATTCCTGTCCTTTCCCCCTGGAGTGATGCCTGCTCACCTCTGCTCTCCTTTTCTTCCACACACACAGACTTTCATATGACTAACTTCATATGATGACTAGTGGTCATAAGCACTACCATTATACTCGCATCTCTGTACATTGATCACACCTCTGACTGCTTTGATAACTCCTTAAGGATGGGGCCATTTTCAGATTCATCTTTTTATTCCAATCTAGAAAAATACTTAGTATGTACTAAATGTTCAGTAAATGTTTACTGAATTCACATTTGGTAATGAAATTTTTTTGAAAGGAAGAATTCTTTAATTGGTATCCTAGCTGTAATTCTTTCATGGGGCAGGGAATAAATTGTGAGACTGGTTTTTGTTTATTTGTTTGTTTATATGTTTATATATTTTTCTGGATGTTATTTTATTATTTTTGTTTACAAAATGGTAGATTAATGAATAGGTCCTAAGAAGTGAATGTACTATATTGGGTTTTTTTTTATGAAAAGGAAAAACATTGAAGTTCAAGGGAAAAAGTACCTCCAGAGAGATTAACATTTTCTTATCAAGCAGCTTGTTGAATGACATCTCAAATATGAGATATTTTATATAGTACTTTTTAATGGGATTCTGACTTCACTTATCATACAATACATTTAACATCGGGTCATGCCATATAGAGGTTTAAGAATCATGAACACTAAACAGGGCAGATTTTTTTCTTTCTTTTTGTTATAGTAAATACATGACTTATATTTCTTACCTTTTAAAGACTTTAGATTTTAAGAGCCTACCTGGTGCATTCAACTCTGGAAATGAACTACGCAACAGAGATAAAAACAGATATCGGGATATTCTTCCATGTAAGCTACAAAATGATTATTTTCCTGTTTACATTTGGAAAAGATAAAAAGTGGATTGTATGGCTTTCAGTACCAGCCTTGTGACTTGTGACCATGATGAAGAGCTCTGGTAGCTAGTAATGGGTAGCCTAGGCATATTCTTGAACATCCTAGAATACATGATGAATTTCAAGTATTCCATTTCAGGTACTTCTTCCAGCAACTATCATAGGTTTATTTATAGAAGTCCTTCAGACTCATCCTTATGCACATTCTACTCCTAGGCCAGGAACCATCTAAAATATAAGCCTAATAGTCTGAGACATCTGTCACTATTGGTAATCCAAGCCTTGATTTGTTTTGTCTAGACACTCAAATACAATGGAACTATTTATATCCTTTGTCCTGGACAATAAAGCTGCCAGTCTGCCCTCCAACAGAAGGCTGCTCTTTGTTTGTCTCTAAGGGCCCTGTGCTTGGTGAAGCTAGTGCCTCTCACCTCCCTACCCAGTTACTCACAGGATTTCTCTATCTCAGGCCATCCAAAGAGCAGAAACAAAATACAGCACATTTTTAATCTTAGGAAATCTCATTCTATGCCTCACATTCCTTTCAAAGTAAAAAATTTTCTAAGTACTTTACCCTTCCTCCTCCATCTTGACCTTCCTCCTTTATTCTCTCACTTATTTAATATAGCCACCCCATTGTCCAAGCCAAAAAACTTTGAGTCACCTGCAATATTTAAAAGTGGTCATAAAGTCCTTTTGAGTCTACTTCCTTAATACCTCCAATTGCACAGGTAGAGACAGGAATTATATAATTGGGACCTTTGATCTCTCAGAGTAGCACCAAATTGTTGGCATAATCTCTTAAAATGTCTATAATAGTGGTTCATTACTGTGATTTCAGAAATATTCATCAAGGTTCTTGTCCCCACAGAAGATAGCAGAATAAATTATTTTAGTTATCTGGGAAGATACTCATTACTTTTATAATTATAAAGTCATGCTTTACCATGATAATAGCAGAGAGCCAAAGAAAAACTTTGAAGGGATTTGTACTTTAGGAAAATCATTTCAGTTGCTGCTGTGAGTAGATGGGCATGGAGGCAGTGACACAGACAGACCAGCTGAGAGATGAAACAGGCTTGATCTAAGTTAGCAGCAGTGGGAACTGAGAGATGGGGAGGGTTCTGGAGGTATTAACACAATTCAGATTTCAGTAATCACAATATATTAACTGTGAGTAATTGCATAAAGTACAAACTTCACGTCTAATTCTTGGTCTGCAAATTACTATGTTAATAACAGATGCTCATCACGATCACTGACTAATCATGTCACTTTTTTTCTTTTTTTACTTCTTTTAAAATATGTCTGCAGTTGGTACTATGTACCTGTTATTCAGCTCATGCAGATACCAAAGCATGTAGTTGTGTCACCTCCTTATTTTTCAGTGATAAGTCTATATCACATTTTACAAAAATGGATTATCAAAAGTTGATTCATCAACAAAGATAAAATTGAAGCAAAGAAAGTAAAAGTGAAATAAGTCAATCGGAGAAGGACAAACATTATATGGTCTCATTCATTTGGGGAATATAAATAATAGTGAAAGGGAATAGAAGGGAAGGGAGAAGAAATGGGTAGGAAATATCAGAAAGGGAGACAGAACATGAAAGACTCCTAACTCTGGGAACGAACTAGGGGTGGTGGAAGGGGAGGAGGGTGGGGGGAGGGGTGATTGGGTGATGGGCACTGAGGGGGGCACTTGGCAGGATGAGCACTGGGTGTTATGCTAAATGTTGGCAAATTGAACACCAATAAAAGATAAATTTATTATTTAAAAAAGAAAATAAAAGTAGTAATACTGGGAGTGAAATCCTAATGGAATGTGAATAGCATTATAGAAAAAAATAGCTTGCCCTGGAAAAGGTTGCTGAACAATCATAGTTTGTCTAATTGATTATTAAAATCTTTTGTATGGCTTCAGCTTGCATGGTCATATTTATGGCCCTATGCTACTATGCAAGGCAAGAATGTACCTCATTATGTAGTCTGGAGGTTTTTAGATATAAAGACAACATCTTATATTTCTGTAGTGCTTTACAATTTGCAAAGCATTTTAAAATGCATAATTATATATATTCTTCATAAAATATCTCTGAAGTAGACTATTGGATTCCATAATTCCTATTTCACAGAAGAGCGAATAAGCTCTGAGTTAAAAGGTGTTTTGAAGGCGAATAAATGAGTGGGGCCATACCACAAGTCATATTCTCTGATTTGTGGCCTAATACTTTTTCTGTTACTTGTCTCTGGTCAGGATCTACTCAGAACAAACTAAGAATGATAGTAACTTAAATTTCTAGTAGTTCTCCACTTTACAGAGCATGTTTAAACATATTGAGTGCTGTCTAGAGTCATGCAAGGAAGGCAGTGCAGATGATAATATCTGAATTTAAGGATGCAAGTGATGAGGAAAGGATAATTTCAACAAATGGTTCCGGGCAATTGCTTATTCATATGTTAAAAATGAACTGTACTCTTATCTCATACCTTATATAAAAATTAACTCAAAATAGATGATAGGCCCAATTTTAGTTAAAACCATAAAACTTTTGAAGAATACTTGAAAAAAGTATTGAGAAATACTTGAGAAAAATCCTTGGATTTGGCAGAATTTTTCTGAATAGGACACAAAAACCCTAAACTGTAAAAGAAAAAAACACATTACACTTTGATTTAAATAAAAAATTGCTCTTCAAAGTACATTCTTAGGAAAATGAAAAGGCAAGCAACAGACTGGGAGAAAAACACATTCAAAACATTTATCCGACAAAGGATTTGTATTTAGTATATCTAAAGAATTTCTACACCTCAATAAGAGGACAAAAAAACCCAACAATAAGTGAGCAGATTTGAGTGGCTACTTCAAAGAAGATATATGGGTGACAAATATGTGAAAATATGCTCAATATTCTTAATCATTAGGAAAGCACACATTAAAACTTTAATAAGATACATTTCACACCAGCTACAGAAGAGTTTAACTTATAGTGTTAAGCATATGATTCAACATTTCTACTCCTCTGTATTTACCTGAGAGAAATTGAAGCATGTATCTACATATAGACATCCATAGGAATAATACTCATATCAGTTTTATTTGCAAAAGGAAAAACCTGAAAACAACCTAGTATCCATCAACAGGAGAGTGAATAAACAAATTTGATATGTCCACTCAGCAGGTACTACTCAGCTCTAAAAAATAGTAAACTAATGATGAATCTCAAAATAATTATGTGGAGTAAAAAAAGCCAATCAAAAGGATGTATACTGTACATTGTATACTGAATTGTTTTCCCTCAAAATTCATGTATTAAAATCTTAACCCATAGTACCTATGAATGTGACTGTTCTTGGAGATAGGGCCTTTAATTTCAGCCTGATTAGATTTCAATTCTGCAGTAACAGTCTCTAGACTCCTTTACGCTTTTTCCCAGAGCCAACAGTAGCTTTATAATTCTACTTCTAATTGAATTTCTGATATCATATTAAAATCCATATTCTGTAACTCTGTGGCAGAGAGTATTGTTTCCGGTTCTTTCTTTTGTGGTGAGTTCTTACTTCTAGTCATTTTGTGCAGTGCAGTGTGGCTGTATGAGTGGGCTGAGTCAAAAATATCAACCATGACCTAAGTAAAATACACCCCAGATGATTCTGAAGAGGTCAGAGGCCAGAAAATAAAAGAAAAAGAACAGAACAAAATAAAACAAAAGGACCACTAAAGTGAAAAACAAACTTTAAAACAAAGTAGTAAAAATAAAAACCCAAAAACCAAAAACAAAGAAGAAAAAAGGAAAAGAAAAAAACGTAAAGAAAAGAGGAAAAATAGAAAGGGGGGGGCGGATGGTGGTGGTGACAAAGTTGTAGTGGAGGGAGAATGTAGTCTACCTGAGGGGCCTAGAGGGTGATCCTCTTGGTTCTGAGTGTATTTTGTTCTCTATGTTAGAAGATATTCAGTCCCAAATTTATATAAACCAGCAACTTAGATAAAGCCCCAACACTGACCACCAAAACATAAACTAGATAAGAGAGGGGGGCAGAATGAGAAGGAAGAGAGAATATAATCTCACAGAATGAACCAACAAGGTGTTCCACTTGGTTCTGGTTGTATGTTGGTCGTGCATTAGAAAGTACTAACTTCCATTATTGTAAAACAAAATGAGGCAGAAAAAAACAAAAAAAGTCCATATCTTGTATATCTATAAAAATTAAATTGAATACATTGAAGGGAATCCAGAAGTGGAAAATATATCTAAGACATGTAATTGTAGAAATATGAAAGTCAAAAAGGAAAAGATTTAAAAATGAAGAGGTAATATATTGTTGTTAAGGTGGGAAAAAGAAAAAATATTGGATATTTTTAGTCTGATATAAAAACGAGTTGTAATGGAAAAAGAAAGAAAAAAAGGGACCCTTTAGTCTGTATACTATTTTCCCTCAGACCTGGAGGTTTCCAGCGCTGCTTGGTCAAGAACTTGCTCTTCCCCTGTCCTTCCAGCTGGTCTTCTGGGGGAGGGGCCAGCTGTGCTGATTCTCAGGTGTGTACCTGGGGAGATACCCCGCCCCCCACCAGGTGCTGGGCTCAGTGGGAGCTATTTATCCCCATGAGGCCTCTGTTCCATGGCACTGCCTCCCTCCCCCTGCCTGCCTGCCTACCAGGCACAAGGTGACACAAGGAGGAACAACACTGGTGGCAGCCAGCTCTCCAGCCCTGGAGTCAGCTCCCTGCAATAACTACCACAGTCTGGCCTAGATGCTCCTGGGGCAGATGTACTGACCTGCACAGCTGGGGGCGCCTGGTGGCAAGAGAGTCCTCGCTGTCCTGTGCCCTCCGTGCCTCCACCTATCCTGCGGAGAGCACAGGATCCTGGGCTGTGTCTTCCTGGCATCCTGGGATCCGGGGCCTCTACTGCTGGAATCTGCTCCCGGGTCCATGACTCCCAAAGGCAGCAGGGCGCAGACCCCTCCACCCGGAGCCCCCGCCTGACCTACTGGCTTCTCCCTGAGGCCCCACTGGCTGCACGCTTTAGCCCTTTACCGAGATGGGCCCGTGGTGTGAGGTGCACTTTACCCTGGGGCGCACTTCCTCTATTAGTGACCCTGGGAATCTGGAGGCTTCCCTGCCCCTCCTGCGGTTCTGCCTAGTTTTCCTACTGAGCACTTTTCCATCTGGGAAGAATCTGGTGCAGATTTTTAAAGTTCCCCCTTCTCCGGGGCCAGGCTTTCCTGTCCCGGAGGGTCTCAACAACCGGCTTTAGCCTGGCTCCTTGCAGGGCTCCACTTGATTCTTTTTTATTTTTTTCTGCCTCCTACCTTGTTAGCAGTGGAAATCCTTCTCTCTGTAGTGTTCCAGCTGTTATTTCTATAAGTCTCTGGTTGAATTCCTAGGTGTTCAGGATGTTTTGAAAGTTAGTTGGTGAGGCTGGATGAGTTGAGGACCCTACTCATCTGCCGTCTTGCCCCACCCCCAGGAGTCAGATTGAGATAGGGCCTTTAAAGAGGTAATTAAAACAAAATGAGGCTCTTTGGGTGTTCCCTAATCCAATCTTGACTGAAGAGGAGTTAGGACACTCCAAAGACACCAGGAATGTATGAGGACAGAACAATGTGAGCCCACATGAGGACACTACAAAAGGCAGGACTGGTTAAGCCAAGGGGAGGCCATATAAGAAACCAATTCTGCTGACGCCTGGATCTTGGACATCTAGCCTCCAGAACTGTGAAAATAAATGTCTGTTATTTAAGCTACCCAGCCTGTGGTATCCATCAGACTGATACACTGTATCACACCATTTACATAAAATTCTAGAAAATTCATAGTAATTCATAGTTCATCATTTGTTGCTTTGAGAGCAGGAGTAGAGCAAGTAGGATAGATTACTAAAGGGCATGAGAACATTGTAGCAGTTATAGAGATGTTTGGTTATCTCTAATAGTATTGGTTTCATGGGTGTGCATATATGACAATTATACCTCAATACACTTTAAAAAGATAGTGAGTGCAAAAGATGTATTACACTTTTAATATTTTGTACAGTTTACCATTATATACATAGCTGGAAAAATACCGGCTATCTAAGGGAGAGATTTAACAAGTATCCATATGCCATACATTAGTGAGCTCACTGCATGTTTTTGGTTTTTTTTAACATTTATTTGAGAGAGAGAGTGGGGGAGAGGAGGGACAGAGGCAGAAGGAGAGAGGGAACCTCCAGAAGACTCTCCAGTGAGCATGGAGCCCAAAGTGGGACTCAGTCTCATGACCCTGAGATCATGACCTGAGCCAAAATTAAGTCAGACACCCAACTGAATGAGCCACCAGGCACCCCTCTATGTTTGTTACTATTACTACCAACATCACTACCACCAGTAGTAGTAGTAGTAATATGTTTGTATGTTCTCAGGGCTGATCTAAGTCCTTCACAGTAACTCATTTAATTCTCACCACAATGCTATGATGTTCATACTAACAGTATCTTTGTTTTACAAAAAGTCTAAAATAAATTACCTTCCCCACAGTCACACTGCAAATAAGAGAGGTCTGGCATTCAAACTTAGGTTTAACCACTATGAAATAGTGCTTCTCTATATTTTTCTAGATTACAAAAAGATTTTTATTGTGCTGTATGTTATTTTCTATTTCAAGAACCATTTTTAGCACTTAAATGATAGATTCTCAGTCATTCTTTATATAGACATAAAACTATGTTTTGCAAAGCTTGTTACTCTGTACGCTTTTTATTTCTTTCCCTTTTCCCTTAATTTGAGGTCTCTGTCCTGATTCATTAGTTGTTTGGTTAAAGATAGGCTATATAGTTGATATAGTTGCCTCAAATTCAATCTGCATCTCTCTCTCTTTCACCCTCTCTCTCACATGTGCATGCATTCTCTCCCTTTTTTCCCTGACAAGTGAATATCTTTGTTTATTTTATAATTGTGGGATTCCAGTCCTTTTCTCTAAGTTTTTCTGAGTGTTAATTCATTGTCCTCCAGCTTCTAGTGTTTTAGGTGAGAAATATAATGATAATGTCATCTTATTCTATAAGAAACATATTCTTTCATTCTGAAACCTGATAACATTTTAATTTTTTCCTGAAGCTTAGGAACCTTACTATGTATATTTCATTTCATTGGTCTTACCTAGAATCCATAGAGCCTTTTAATCTGAAGACTCAGTCTTCCATTAGCTATAGGAAAGCTTGTTCAGTTATTTAGTAATTGTTCTTCCTTTCCCTGCTCCATTTTTCTTCTTCTGGAGCTCCTATGATTTATAGGGCTAGCCTCTTGGATCTGTCTTCTAAGGCTTTCATCTTTTCTCTAATTATTTCTTTACTTTTGCCTCTTTGTAGTTTTGCACATACCTCCCCCCCCGCCATCTAGTTTTTTATTGTTTTTTTTTTCACTTGGTCTTCTAGGGAACTAAATTAAGTTTCAAGAAAGATCTTCCTTCTTCAAATCATCTACTAAAATTTTTAGCTTGTGTGATGCTTACTCTTACATGTCAACTTGGCTAAGCTACACTACCCAGATATTTGAAAACTGGTCTAGATGTTGCTGTAAAGGTATTTGTAGATATATTTAACATTCAAATCCATGGACTTTGAGTAGTTCAGGTTACCCTCTACAATATGGATGAACTTCATCCAATCAATTGAAGGCCTTAAGAGAAAAAGATTAAGGTCTTCCAAGAAAGAAGCCATTTTGTCTCCAGATTGTCTTTGGACTCAGGACTGTAACATCAATTCTTGGCTGAATTCTCCAGCCTAATAGCCTACCCTGCAAATTTCAGACTGGCTAGTCCCCACAGTCATGGGAACCAACTCCTTAAAATAAATCTCTCTCACTGTATATGTGTGTGTGTGTGTGTGTGTGTGTGTGTGTGTGTGTGTAGCCTATTGATTCTGCTTCTCTGAGAACACTGACTGATACAAATTTTGGTACCAAGAGTGATTCTACAGGAACAGAATCTTAAGGATGAGTTTTATGAATTGGTTTCCTACTCTGATAAAACTTAAGGGCATTAATGACTCTATTTCCAATAGTAGAGCAATGGTAATCCATGGTGTGATAATGGCAATACAAATACACAGAATCTCACTACCAGGTATTCCTTCTCAAATACTTATAAGAAGCAAGGTTTGGATTACTCTATATTCCATACCTTAGAACATTTTTGTCAAACTAAAAAGTATAATGAGATTGGCTGGTTAGTTCTAATTGTGCTAGTCAAAGTAGGAAAGTAAAGAATGATCTCAGGGATTTGAATTTCCAGCCCAAGCACCACATAAATGACCTAAAAGTTTTCATGTTTTCCTTGAAAGAAACCTTTATCTCCTATAGCCATGGAGTTGAGACTGTTGAAAATCAAACCCACAGTCTCATCCTGTAAATGCCTGCCTTACTATGTAAGTCAAATTCCCCACCTTGCAAGGTGTTTGCTGTTAAAGGGAGGGCATTGATTGAGAAGGACTGGGTTTCTGAAAATTAGAATGGAAACATATGGGAAGATCCTGATGGAGAGGGGCACATCAAACCCCTGAACACTGAAGGTCTTCTTTGCCATTTCTTACTGACACTGACACTAATCTGACAGTAGTTCCAGGAGACCAAAAGTGTCACCCTGATCCACCAGTAAGGGTAATGCTTATAGTAGTCAGATAAGCAATGGAGTTTTAGCTTGGGTCCATTTCACAGGTCCAGTGGATTTTGACCCACTGTGGTTATTTATACAGTTCTGGAATAGACATATTCAGCAACTGGCAGAATCCCCACACAGGTGTCTGACCTGTGGAGGATGGCCAGTTACGGTGGTGAGGTCCAAGTAGAAGCCTGTAGATCTGCTTCTATCTGGGATAATAGTAAAGCAGACACAATACTGCATTCCTGAGAGAATGCAGAGATTAGTGTCCCCATCAAGAATTGGAAAGGTGCAAGGCTGGTGAGTACCACAACATTCCCATTCGTCTCAGTTATTTCACCTGTGGAGAAAACAAATGGATCTTGGAGGATGACAGTAGATTATTATAAACTTAAGCAGGTGGTGACTATAACCTCAGCTGTTGTACCAGATGTGATTTCATTGCTTTAGAAAATCAGTACATCCCCTAGTACCTAGTGTATATTATCTGGAAAGTGCTTTTTCTCCATGTAAAGACCACCAGAAGCAGCTTGTTTTCAGCAGGCCAGGCCAGTGGTGTACCTCCACTGCCCTATCTCAGGAATAGATCCATTCTCTAGCCCTATATATCATATATTTCCCAGGGATCTGTATTACCTTTCTCTTACTTAAGACATCACACTGGTCCATTTTATTGATGGCATTATGCTGATTGAATCTAGGGAATAAGAAGTAGCAATTAACTTATCCAGACTTACCAATAAGACATTTGTGAGTCACAGGGGAAAATTAGCCCAACAAAAATTCTACCTCATTGAAATTTCTAGAGGTTCAATGGTGTGGGGAATGCCAGAATAATCCCTTCTAAGGAGAAGGATAAGATGTTGCATCTGACTCCTCCTATAGCCCAAAGACGTACAATGCCTAATGACCTCTTTGGACTTTGGGGACAACATATTCCTCATTTCAGTGTGCTACCCTGGCTCATTTTACTAAGGCTAGTTTGAGTGAGGCCCAGAACAAAAAAAAAAAAAGCTTTACAGCAAGTCCATGGTGCTGTGCAAGTTGCTCTGCCACTTGGACCATATGATCCAGTAGATACAATGTCAGTGGTAGCTAGGGATACCGTTTGGAACCTGTGGCAGGCCCCTACAAGTGAATGAATCATAGCTCATGCCATGGGCTTTTAGAACAAACCCCTGCCAATCTCTGTATTACTACTCTCATTTTAAGGAACAGTTTTTGCCCTGCTATGAGGTATTATTAGAGACTGGACATTTAACCATAGGCCATAAAACCAGAAAGTAAACTGTGGACAGCAGCATTAAATGCAAGTGGTATATACAATGTTGGGTTTGAACAGAATTTGAGATGATGAGTAAGTTAGATGAAGGAGCCAAAATGTGCATGGTCCCCTTTCCTGCTGCATTACCTTCTCTCTTCCAGCCTGAATCTGTGGCCTCAAGAGGAGTTCCCTATTATTAATTGACCAAGAAAGAGAAAACTATGATGTGGTTTACAGATGGTTTTGCACTGTATGCAGGCACCACTCAGAAGCAGACAGCAGGAACACTACAGCCTTTTGGAGGGGACATCCCCCAAAGACAGTGATGAAGGGAAATCTTCCTAGTTGGTAGAACTTTGAGCAGTATACTTGATTGTCCATTTTGCTTAGAAGGAGCAAATTGCTTAGAAGGAGCAGATTTGCCAGAGGTGCAAATCTGTGCTAATTCAGGGGCTGTGGCCAATGGCTTAGCTGGGTGGTCAGGGACTTGGAAGGAACATGATTGGAAAGTTGGTTACAAGGAGGTCTGAAGAAGAGGTGTGTGGATAGACCTCTCTGAATTAGCAAAAAACATGAACATATTTGTGCCATATGGCCATGCTCACTGAAAGGTGACTTAAGGAGAGGATTTTAATAATCAGGTGGATAGAATGATCCATTCTGTGCATACCAGTCAGTCTCTTTCCCAGCCAATCCTGTCATTACCCAATGGATTAATGACCAAAGTGGATGTGCTACTGGGAATAGAAGTTATGAATAAATAGGCTCAGCAACATGAACTTCTAGTCCCCCAGATTGACTTTGCTATGGTCACTGCTGGGTGCCCAGTTTGCCAGCTGCAGACCTCAACGCTGAGGCCCCAGCATGGCACTACTTCCCTGGGGGTTCAGCCAATACCTGACAGCAGGTTGATTACATTGAACTACTTCTATAATAGAAGCAACAGTGCTTTTTTCAGTACTTTTTTTTTTTCAGAATGGACACAATGTGGATTTGCATCCCTGCATGCAGTACTTCTACCAAATCTACCATCCATGGACCCAAAGAATGCTTTATGTAACATCATTAGTCCACACAGCATTGCTTGTGTCCAAGGAGCTCACCTTGAGGCAAATGATTTGTGACAGTGGGCTCATGCTCGTGGAATTCACTGGTCTTAACATATTCCTCATCCTCCTGAAGCAGCTGGCCATGAAATGGCTTCTTTTTTTAAAAAAATTACTTTAAAAATCCTTTATTGATGATTGCTTGTCTTAGGATGCTTTTTATTTTTTTATTTTTTATTTTTTTAATTGGTGTTCAATTTACCAACATACAAAATAACCCCCAGTGCCCGTCACCCAATCACTCCCACCCCCCGCCCTCCTCCCCTTCTACCACCCCTAGTTCGTTTCCCAGAGTTAGCAGTCTTCTTCAAAGACTCAGTTACAGTGCCAGCTAGGTGGCAGTATCTCAAAGGGCTGGGGCAGTGTTCTCTCGGAGGTTGTATATGCTCCAAATTAGCATCCAGTATATATTGCTATTTCTGCCATAGCCAGGATTCAGGAATCGAGAACTGGAAATGGGAGTGGTGCAACTCATTAAGCTAGTGATATAGTAGCAAAGTTTCGCTTCCTGTGTCTGTGACCTTATGCTTTGCTAGTCTTGAGGTCTTAGTGGCTGTCTTCAATAATGTTGTCTGGTATTTGATGTGGTCTTTCCATCTTCAAACTTGAGTCTTCCTTGAGGGGCATCAGTTGATGGACTTAGTTGTAGACTGTGGAGTCTAGAAGAATTGCTGTATAATATGGAGCATACTACTTAGCCATTTTGAGTAAAGGTTTCGCATCTGAAAAGAAAGAATAATGTAATTCATTCAAAGGATTGTTTTGAAGTTCAGATGAGGTGATATATATACAGAGTGCATAAATACTGCTTGGACCTGGCATGCATATTTGCACTGAATTCTACAGTTGTGTCTTCTCTTGGGGAACCTTTCTCCTATGATCACTTGAGTTATTTCTTTTCTGCTGTGTATTCCGTAGCTTGCTTCTGAAAAATTTTTTTTTTTTGTATTTTCTTTACATGTTCTGTACCCTTTAACATTCTAATCATTATCATCATGTTTTTCATCTTTTTTTTTTTCTGAGTTCTGGGAAAATTCCTAAGTCAGTTTTCTAAATCACTGATTTTTTTCCCATACACTTCTCATTTTAGACGTTTTAATTGAGTCATTGTGGATTTTATTTGAAAGCAAGCTTTTTTTTATTGCCTTAATGTTTACTTTATTAGGATTCATTTCACTGCAAAGCAACTATGTTGCATATTTAAAAATGTTAACAATTATAAGCATCTCAGAAAGGATTCTTCTTCCCCTATATCCTAGATTAAATTGTATCGTCCAAAAGAACATACCTTGAAGTTGTAGACCTTAGGACTTAAGAAAGTGACCTTATTTAGGAATGGGGCACTACAGATGTAATTAGTAAAGATGAGATGATGATGGGGTGGGTAGCTCCTAATTCAACTGACTGGTGTGCTTGTAATAAGATAGTCAGATGGAGACAAGGAGGGCTTCGTGGGAGGGTGGAGGCACCCACCTCCCACGATGATGGCCTGCCTCTATAAACCACCAAATGGGAACCCCAAATTTTGTCCTCAAATTTCTCACAGTCACGGAGAAGCAAGGATTTCTTTGCAGGTTCCAGATAGAACATCGTATGGAAGGCCCTACAAACTTTGGAACTGTATATGAATAGGAGAAATTCATTTCTAAAGTTTTAAGCCACCTAATTTGTGGTGCTTTGTATGGCACACAATAGTTCCAAAAATCAATAAATAGATTTGGGAAAAGTCACTAATAAGTGGAATGCAACTGAACAATGAAATTATTTCTCAATTATAAAATTGAAAGCAAGCTTTTATTATTCTATATTGTTTAATTTTCATACATTTCATCTCCGTTTACATATAAAAATGCTGTTCTGCTATAAAGTAGTATATATTCACTACAAAAATTTAGATAATAGTCACTATTAACTATTAACATTTTGGTGAATACTTGCCAGGTTTTATTATTATTATTATTATTATTATTATTATATGTTTATATATGACATATATGTATGATTTGTATATATGATGGAAGATCGCACTATAATGTTTTTGTTATCTCCTGTATAATTTAAAAATATAATGTATAAATAACTGTAGATATGTTATTCTTTTATAATAAAATAATGTTCTCATATTTCATTTTTTAAATATTTTATTCATTTATTTGACAGAGAGAGAGAGAGAGAGAGAGCAAGCCAGCAAGAGAGCACAAGTAGAGGGAGAGGAAGAGGGAGAAGTAGGCTCCCCACTGAGCAGGGAACCTGACACAGGGCTCAGTCCCAGGACCCTGGGATCATACTTAAGCCAAAGGCAGATGCTTAACTGAGTGAGCCACCCAGGCACTGCCCATATTTCATTTTAAATAAAAATAGAAGTTTTTAAAAAATATTCTTCCCTCATAGAAAGAATATTTGCTATGATTTTTAAAAATTGTCTCCTTTTTTATGAATTACTGGCTATCTTTATATATTTAGTGATTGTTTTTCCAATTTATTCATATTTACAAGGGGAAGTTTATGTTTACTATGTTGGGATCTGAGAAGGGTTCTGTCAGAAATTGTATAAGGTCCTGTTCAGTTATCTTTGTTTTACCCTATTGGCCAGATAAGTGGTCCTCTTGAGTAGTAGGGAGGGGCTATTAGTGAGACTGCTGCATGGCAGGAAAGCTCTATCCTTTGCTGAGGGCATTTATTATCTCAACATTTTGCCAACTTTGCTTTGATTAGCATGCTGCTTCACTCAGTGAATGCTGAGGATGGACATAAAAGTTGGCTGCCATGTATTTTGGGCATTGGTAGAATTCCATTAATCCTAGAGTTTGTGTCTGATCAACTATCACGGTTGATTTTTTCTTATTCTGGGCTCTACTGCTCTGGGCTTGCAGGTTCTCTGCATTTGTAGGAGAATAGCATTCACTTGCTCCCTCAGATGACTCCTCCTTTGCTGTGTTCAGTTGCAGACTAGTAGGTAACTCCCTTGGCCTAATCCTACCTGTGCCATACCTAACAGAAATCTCCCAAAGTGTCTGGACACTGATGGCATTCTTCTCTGATCAGTAGAAAAAGATGGAAACAAATAATACTCCTCATTGTATATTTTGTAGGTCATGCCAATAGGTTTGGAAGAGGGAAGAATTTAAATTCATGGACTCATATAACTCCTCCTATGCCATCTTCTCAACTGGTCAAAGAGAGAAATGGATTTACCAGTATGGAATATGTTCATGAATCCAGGGTGTATTGTATCTCCTACTTTTCCTTTATCAACCAGATATTTCTGTTTTTATGATAGATGATTCAACACGCGTTCCTCTTGGAGAAAACAAGGACTACATCAATGCTAGCTATATTAGAATAGTCAATTCTGGAGAAGAATATTTTTATATTGCTTCTCAAGGACCACTGCCAAGTACCATAGATGACTTTTGGCAAATGGTTTTAGAGAATAACTCTAATGTTATTGTCATGATAACCAGAGAGATAGAAGGTGGAGTTATCAAATGCCACCATTACTGGCCCATTTCTATGAAGAAGCCTTTGGAATTGAAAAACTATCGTGTCTTCCTGGAGAACTACCAGATACTCCAATATTTCATCATCCGAATACTTCAAGTTGTGAGGAAGTCTGTAAGTTTCAAAAAATCAGTATGAGATATATATTTCATTAGATAAGCCACACGTCAGGATGAGAAGTTAGGATTAGGATGTGTTATAGACTGGGGGTACTTTTTGAGTAACTTGTTTTTGTTTCTCCCTGGTACCAGAAGCTAAGACACCACTGTGTCTGTTTCTGCTTTACCAAACTCTGACTGGAGAAATGAAAAACCTAAATAGAAGAGTTGGGGTGGGAAGCATCAGTACTAGAAGTTTCCTAATCCTGGGATGTCCTTTGGCTGCTTCTGCTGAGTGTGAGAGATATGTATTGAGTCTTTAAGGTATAGTTCTAACCACTGTGCCAGGCACTCACTACCTTACCAACTAGTGGAGATTTGGGTATGCTTACTGATACATCCAGTTACTGTGCTCCATGGTAATGTGGGATGCTTTTAGGGCCTGGAATAGAAGTACTTAGCTTCACTTAGGGTTTGGGGGAAGGTTTGTTGGAGGACGGAACATCTTGGTGGAGAACTACCCAAATGAGAAAGATGGAAAGAAAAAGTAAATAATCAAAATTCAAAATACCATGGGATATGGATAGAAAATTATAGGCAGTTAAGTGTTTCAGGAATGTAAAAATTTAATGCCAGGGAACAATGAGAGGGGATATGAGGCTATAGAAAGTAAGCAGAGACTAATCAAAACGTAAAATATCTTGGATTTCTGTTAAGGAGCACAAACTTTATCATGAAGATAATTGGGAGACATTGAAGAATTTCCATAAGCAGGTGCCATGATCAACCAGGGCAGTGACATTGAGATGGAAAGCAGAGACTTTAGTATCTTTTTATATAAAGTTGACAGACATTTGTGTGACTTGTGACTTTTTTTTATGACTTGTGACTTATAAGTGACCAGAAGGAGTGGTCAAAATTAAGCTATCCAATACAATAGCCACATGTGGCTATTTAAGCTTAAATTTAAATTATTTAAACTTAAATGAAACAACAAATTCAGTGTCTTACTTGCAGTAGCCACATTTCTAGTGTTTAGTTACATGTCACTAGTGGCTATCACATTGGGCAGCACCGATGTAGAACATTTGCATCATTGTAGAAAGTTCTCTTGGGAAGTGTTGATCTAGAATAACTCATAGCTTTTTTTTAAAAAGATTTTATTTTATTTATTCATGATAGACACAGAGAGTGAGAGAGAGGCAGAGACACAGGCAGAGGGAGAAGCAGGCAGAGGGAGAAGCAGGCCCCATGCATGGACCTGATCCTGGGTCCCCAGGATCACACCCCGGGCTGCAGGCGGCACTAAACCGCTGCACCACCAGGGCTGCCCTCATAGCTTTAATAGATTCAAAAAATAGAAAAGAAATGGCTTACAGGAGAAGGTGATGAGTGACATTACTCTAAGTGGATTTGATTAGTAGGCAGGTGATACATGTGTTCAACAGGAATAAAAGGAATGGGAGTTAAACAGGAAGCCTGACTGATGAGTCATCACCAAAGAAGTTGATTGGAGTCCAAACAGTAACTGGGAAAAGAATTGCTGGAAATGCTGAAGTTGGAACCCATTAATTTTCTATAGCAATAAAATAAATATGTACCTACATGATGATTTTCTTCCCAGCAGCCTAACTATGGGGCTCCTGACCACAGGCTCATGGACTGACCCAGGGTGGGGTGTTGTCCACTACATGTGCTAAAATTCAAAGGATGAAAAGAGTTAACAATTTGGTAGGAGAATTATTCCCATAATCAGCCATGAAGTCTAACTTTAGGAGGACAGATGGAACCAGGAGCCAGTAAAGTAGGAATAAGTGGATGGCATAAAGGACAGAGGAGCTCCATTTGGTCACATTGTTGCTAGAGTGGAAGTGAAGCACAGATGGGGTGGTAGAACATGAGCTTCTGGTCAGAAAGTGATGTTGGAATTTAAGAACTAAGAGATTTTTGATACTAGACATTATAGGTAGTGGTAAGTTCAAGGAATGACCATCACTGTGAGGACTAGTATCCCCTGCAAGAGAGAAATACAAATGCTATGAGGTTAGAGCATCCATTGGGTTATTGAGACCCCAGATTTGCCCTGGATGATGTCAGAGTCTGTGGGAGAGAGAATGTCAGGCCCTTCAGTGAATGTGGCAGATGCACAGGAAGCTAAAGCCACTGGGTGATAGCAATGAAAAGTTGAAGCTAAAAGATATGAAACTCTGTAGGAAGAGGGAGTTTTTACACAGAAGAAATGATGGATTGGGAAAAGGAGTGGGCAGCAAGGAGTGTGCAACCTAATCTCTCTGCTCCGTGAGACCTGGAGAATGGGAGAATAGATGGCCTCCGTAAGGAGGCTCTAAAGAGTGAGGTGCTATTGGGAGGCAAGGAAGGAAGTGGAAGAAGTCTTTAGGGAAATAATGAGAGTTTCGAAGAGTTCACTGGGGGATGTGGCACCTGAGTGCAAAGGGAGAAGTTGATGAGATAAAGGAATAGGGTGGGAGGTAAAGATGGAATTGAAAAGGATGAGGATTGGCACATAGATGGTGACCAGGGAGGCCAAGAACGATGGCTGACACTGATGGCTTGCTGGCTGTGTGCTAGGCATTGCACTTGGCCGTGCATCTGGAGACTCGCCTCAGCCCTCACTCCCCTAAAACTTGTTGATTCCCTCCTATATTAACCAGGTATTGTGCAGGGTGCTGGAGACAAAACACAGACACAGTCTCAAGTCTTAGAGTACTTAGGGTCTAGTGGGAAAGGAAGTTCCAGCTGACACATGAGGCACATGTTATGGCAGAAGAAAGACAGCCTGCTTGGAGAGAATAGGCAAGTGTGAGGCACAGAGGAATGATCTGTTTGCAAGGACTCAAAGGATCTGTTTGCTGTGGAGCCTTGGCAAGGGGTTGGTGGCCTTTGGGCTGAGGCCCACAAGCTTCACGTTTGAAGAATCTGCATCAGCATTTCTGTCCAAATGGTATTAGGTCAGAAAAGTGGTGAGGTCCACATTTGTGCAGATTCTTAGTGGTTACCAGTGGCAGGAGAGATTTAACCCCTGAAATATTTGGTAGGGTTACAGCTGCCCTCAACCTGGGGCCTTCACAAGGTTTGCAATTGCAAGGATTGTTTGTATTACTCAATTTCATGTACCAATGATTCAAACTTGAGTTTTCTATTTGGGACTTAGGATAACTTCATTTCTGTTTGGAACTCAGGAAAAAGGGGTGCATTAGGGAGAAGCAGGGTAGGAGTCAGAAACCCGGCCTGAGTTTTCCAACAAGGCTCCCCAGTGAAGTAAAATGAGCACTCCACATTGGGAAAGCATGGTCCCTTTGGAAGGTGTGATGGGTAAACTCAAAGTGCTTTATCTGTCAACACTGAGGAGAGTCTCATGACTGTACTCTCAGGGGGCTTAGCACGAGAGTAGGGTCACAGTTCACTCACTTGGTCATCACCTACCTACCCTGTCCTCATCACCAGAAGAGGTTGCGGTCCCGCTGGTCAAGCAACTTGGCAGTACCGACTTATTCTAATTAAATTTTATATAATAATATTTAAGCTAGGAGAATGTTTTTCTTGACATGTTACGCCATCTTTCACTCTGAGTTTTTGGGCTCTTGGTTTTTCTGCAGTACCGTGGTCCAAAAAAAAATGGTAGATTTGCCTTTAGGAGGCCCACATTATGGTCCCAGCTCTAAACATGTGAGCCTTCTGACCTGGCATACATCTCCCAATCACCCTAATCCTTACTCATCGTGTAATCCTTAATCATCTGTAAAATGGGAATAAAACAATACCTACTTCCCAGAGTTGATGTGAGGATTAAATGAAAGAATGCATGTAATGTCTCTACACGGTAACTGGCACACCGTGAGCACTTAATTCATGCTACCTGTTACTATTGTAATTTTCATTGTTGTATGACCATAGAACCATTATTATTATTATTATTATTATTATTATTTTTATATATGTATATGAGTAGTATATTAGAAATTGAATTGAGATCTTTAATATAAGAAATTGATAAATATCTTCCCCCTCCCTCCTCTTCCCTCCCTCTCTCTCTTTCTCTCTCCCCTTCTCTCCCTCCCCTTCTCTCTCAACAGACAGGAACTAGTCACTTTGTAAAACATGTGCAGTTCACCAACTGGCCAGACCATGGCACTCCTGCCTCTGTAGATGGCTTCATAAAGTACGTGCGTTTCGTGCGCAAGAGCCACCTTACAGGACCCATCCTTGTTCACTGCAGTGCTGGCGTGGGCCGGACGGGAGTGTTCCTATGTGTGGATGTTGTGTTCTGTGCCATTGAGAAGAACTTTCCTGTAAGTGTGTGAATTAAACAGATAACCGATGCTGTTAAACACTCTACTTGTAACAGCCTTCTAATACCTGGAGACCATGACTTGACCTTCAGGAGAACTCAGTAAAGAGAAAGCCTGTGAACTTTGGGGACCTGTTTCTAAATTCAGTGCTGCAGGTTCCTGGAGGTGGCTGTTATGATTACAGAATGCAAATGAATGGCATGGAACAGTGTTGGGAACACTGTAGAGGCACAGTGAATGGGAGTTCATTTCCCTTTCCTTCCTTCTACCCACAGAGATATATTTTTAAGTCTTGTTAAAGAATGTTGATGAAGTGTGCCTGTTTTTAATGAATACAAATGCATGCACATGAGCTTGTCAAAAAAAATGTAGGCCTTAGAGTTTTAATGAGAGGTCCCTAGCTTTGCCTGCCAGTTTTGCCTCATAATTTTGGTGACTTTGTGCACACTGCTCACCATCTTTGAAACCCAATTTTCTCATTTGTAAAATAAGTATAATAACATTGTTATGACAGTTTGCATCCATCATTAACAATTCTTTGCTTTCCTCCTAAATTTGGACCCAATTTTGGAGAGATAGACCCAAGCATTAGATATTGATTATACTATTACCTTTACTGTTTATTAAACTGCTTAGGGAATGTAAGCTGAGATTTGTGGCCAGAACAGCTGACTCACTGAACTGTTTTTCCTGTGCTGTGGAAGTGCAAAGGGGAAGAAATCTGTTTATTAGCAGGTGCCTGAGAAAATGGGCTACCAGGCATTTGCCCTGCCAGGCAAAATCCGTAGTTACTTTATTGTCACAGCAGTTAAATGTCTGCTCTCTCGGGTCTTCCATAATTAAACCCTAACAGTGGCAGGGGCTCTCCTATGGCAGCAGAATGGTTCTAGAACTTACCATCCTCAGGCCATATTATGTGGGCAGGTGGGAAGAGGGCCTCTCCCAGTAACTCCTTGGAGGACAGAGGGAATTTCTTTTTGTCAGAAGCTTGAGCATTCAATACCTCCCAGCATTTCACTGCTTCTGAGTTGCAGCCCCTTCCCCTGAACTAATCACTGTGGGAGACGCTGGTCTATTTAAGCCAGTCAGGACTACTCCCCAGGCATAAGGCTGAGAGTGAGAGAGGAATGGTTTTCCAAAGCAAACTCAGAGAATGAATGTAAACTAGAGAGCCCCCCTACCCCCACAAAAAGACCAGTGTGCTGAAAATTTAAGTAGTATAAGTCTGATACTATCCATTCCCATATATAACATTGTTTGATCCTTTTAGCAGAAAATGTGTTAGTATAATTTTCTTTTATATATTCCCCAAC